>NC_136747.1:10414207-10744207 GCF_936440315.1 Barbus barbus | reverse complement strand
GTGATGTAAGTGACGTGGGACTGAAGGGCCAGTGTTGGTAGAGGAGATCAGAAATCAGAGCAGGCTTCCTGTTCACTCCACCCTAGAACATGCTGAGTCAGGACATGGCATCCAACACTCCCTTCTCTCGGCGTCCTTCTTGTCTCTGCGCTGCTGCGTGTCATAAAAGAGCCACTTATGCTTGTAAAACTGTAGCTTGTGGTCATAAAAGGTGCTCCAGGCCATCATTAAGGCCATTTGGGAATGTAGAATCAATCTGGAACACTAAACGTTTATGCACAGCAGATGTTTAGTGTAATTTGGTGTTCTTGTGACTTGGAGATAAATGTTTCTAATGAACAAGTTTATATATTTCCTTGTTCTATTGGCTACATGTTGTGTTAACACAATATGGTGATACATGAGAAGTTATAACAGAATGGATCATGAATGATTCTGAATAATGAAGCAAATATGTTTTAATACAAGTTTTAAAAGTAGAAGACATTTTGTTTAACCAAGACAGATTTAATGCCATTTAAACTTGGTGTTTACACATATTTTAAATGCAAAGCTGTGAAATGATTTCAAAGAGGGCAAATCTTCTCATTTTATGACTATATATGCACACTAGCATATTTAAATTTTGGGGCCAGTAACATTGTTCTTTTAAATAAATCAGTACTTTTATTCAGCCAGGAAACATTAGAGTGGTCAAAAGTGATAGTAAAGACAGAATGTCACAAATTATGTCTTTTTCAAATAAATACTGTTTTAGAAATGTTTCTTAAGCAGCAAATCAGCATATCAGAATCATTTCTGAGTGTGACATTCATGAAGACTGGAGTAATGATGCTGAAAATTCAGCTGTGAGGAATAAATTTGAAATATATTTAATAGAAAACAATCATTTTTAATTTTAATGATATTTGACAAAATTACTGTTTTACTGTAGTTTTGATCAAATGAATGCAGCCTTGAGCACAAAGAGACTTCTTTCAAAAACGTTTAAAAAAATCATACCAACTCAAACTTTTGAAATATAATGTATATAATCTATTCGATCAGTGTATCACAACCTAATAATAAAGCTAATGTATCCCAAATATACTTTTTAATTTAACAAACATAAGCATGACATTTTTTAAAAGATTTATTTTTGGCATTTTTTGCCTTTATTAAGATAGGACAGAGGAGACAGGAAGCGAAGAGGGAGAGAGAACATGGCAGTTTGAGCAACTGAATCTAACTTTGAAAATGCATAATAAACAAGATCCACATTTATGGATTTTGTCTAAAGCCAAATTATGTGTCACATGCATTACATGACAGATATCCAGATGCTTCATGACAAGTCTTTTGATCAGATGATTGTTTGTCTGTGTAACCCATAACCAACTGGCAATGGTTAATACCTATGTTTTAAGAAGTGGCTGATTGACAGATGAGTAGAGAGTCCTAGAGATCAGCATTTACACTACAAACGCAATGTAGCCACACGTGTTTCTGGCTTCCTCCTAATGTGTTTTGGGTGATTAGATCACAAAATGCCTTGGACATCACCTGAAATGGACAGTAATACCAGAATCCTTCAAACAACACTACAATCATCACTTTCCAGTGCAGTGTTGACAGAACCGGTGCTTATGACCATATTAGCCCGGTTCTGTCAACACTGCACTGGCTCCCTATCAAACATCGTATAGATTTTAAAATCTTGTTAATTACTTATAAAGCCCTGAATGGCTTAGCTCCTCAGTACTTGAGCGAGCGCTTATCACATTATAGTCCTGAACGTCTGCTGCGTTCTCAAAACTCTGGCTGTTTGATAATACCTAGAATATCAAAATCGACTGCGGGCGGCAGATCCTTTTCCTATTTAGCACCCAAACTCTACCTAACACTGTTCGGGAGGCAGACACACTCCGCCAGTTTAAATCTAGATTAAAGACACATTTCTTTAACCTGGCTTACACATAACACACTAATACACTTCTATTAATCAAATCCGTTAAAGGATTGTTAGGCTGCATTAATTAGATCAACCGGAACCGGGAACACTCCTCATAACACACAATGTACTCGTTACATCGTAAGAAGAATGGCTAATATTTGCTTCTTTCTTATTCTGTTTCTCAGTCCGTGTCCGGATCAGATGGTGGATCAGCGCCGGGAGATGATGTCTGCGGCCTTGATCGTCGGTGGAGTCCGGACACCTAGATGAGCCCCAGAGAAGACCTCGACTAAAAATAAAACAAAATAACTAAAAATATAATAAAATACCTAACTACATAATACTATTATTGTCAGAAATTGCAACAATATAAAAATAGAAATATAATACATTTATACATTTAAAATTTTAATTAAAACAATAATTACACAAAAAATAAACAATAATATCCTGGCCAGAGGAGAACTGGCCCCCCGACTGAGCCTGGTTTCTCCCAATGTTTTTTTCTCCATTCTGTCACAGAGGGAGTTTTGGTTCCTTGCCGCTGTCGCCTCTGGCTTGCTCAGTTGGGGACATTTAATTTCTAGCGATTATCGTCAATTTGATTTCACAGATACTATTTAAACTAAACTGAACTAGACAATGACATCACCAAATTCAATAATGAAATGCCTTTAACTGAAAATTGAGTGTTTAATTATTATACATTACTGACACTCTGTCCTCCGGTTTGATACTGTTAAGTGCTTTGACACAATCTGTATTGTTAAAAGTGCTATATAAATAAAGGTGACTTGACTTGACTTGACTTTCGTTTGTGCTTCTGTTTTTAGATGGCAAAGAGTTAGTGTTTAGGCCGTTTAATGGTTGGCCTTAAAAGTGTCTATCTCAGAGTTTGAATTGTGATTAACACATGTTTGAAGTGCATTTATCTGTGTTGTCTGGTTGCAGTGGTGAGGTGTGAACGTTTGAGCGCAGGGTTGAGTGTGGTGTGAACGGGCGGGTGGAGGATGATAGGCCTGGGTGAGAGGGGAAAGCAGAGTGAGATAAGTGCTCCACCACTTCCTGCCCTTCATGAGAAGCACAGCGGCTCCCGCCCTTCTTGATACACACGCCAAGATATGACGACACAATCGTACTTATGAATTTATTCATTCCTGTTACAAAGGACGTCTTTCTCTTCTCTTAAACACAGTCCCTTTGGATAATTTACTTCTATTGGCATTAAGAAGTAATTATATCCTGGGTTTAATTGTACTGAGCAATATGGGGGAGTTACTTTGGAAAACATATGCTATGGTGCTTGCATTGCAAAATCCGAATGATAGTGTTGAAATATTAGAATTAGACAAGAAAAATGACCATGTAAATGAGATTTTTAGTATCAAAACTATCCAAGACTATTGTAAACATTTAGTAAGAACATTTCTCTTTATATTCTGTGTTTTAGGATTGGTATGGTTTGAATGAAGCTCAGTGTGTCTTATGCAACTGGTGGGAAATTTCATGGCTTAGTGATCATGGGGGTACCTTCTGGTGAGGACTTTTTTATGATTTCAAAAGTTTAAGACAACTTTTAAGCTCATATCAAACAACTGTTTACACTTATGGTGGTTTAATTGATTCTTAAAGAAGAGGTCAGGGGTTGCATGTTTCTCTTACTTGGCCCATAAACCCTCCCTTGCAGATTGAAGAAAATTACACGCAAAAAAGATTAACATTACCAAAGCATTGGTAACATTATATACTTGCAAATACAATGCAATGCAATAAAATGCAATAAAATAAAATAGGAGGGCAGTAATTGCAACACAATTAAAATTTTAGCATTCATATCTGTGAGCATACAAGAGGAGGCAAGGGAGAAAATAGAATAGAAATGAAGAATATGTGTATGCGAGTAGGTTATCTTATATAAATTTTAAAAATAAAATAATTAAAATAGATAGATAGATAGATAGATAGATAGATAGATAGATAGATAGATAGATAGATAGATAGATAGATAGATAGATAGATAGATAGATAGATAGATAGATAGATAGATAGAAAATGAAATTTCATTTAAAGTATAACATGAATAATGGAAATAGAATGAAAATGAATGAAAACCATAGGTCGGGAGTAATAGCGACATAATTTAAAATTCAGCGTTCGTATCTGTGAGCATACGTGAGGAGGCAAGGGAGAGAAAGACAGAGAGAGAACGAACAGAGAAGAAGAAAAGTGAAGAATACGTGTGTATGCGAGTATCACTCAGTATGTCTGACAGTTCAAAGCCGGGCTGCACTTAAAACAAAACCTCAGTGGAGTTGTGTAAATATTCAGTTTGAAGGTGCTCTTTTACTGTCCTCCAAATGAGCTCTCATGAACTGTGATTCTTGACAAATGCCATCATTAATTCATCCAGAGTCTGATGATTATAGGCCTGGCCTGATCTAAGAAGTGCATTTAGTAAAGTGCTGTTATCTCAACCACATATTAATGAATATGAAAAACTCCATTTAGCCCAATTTAGTGTTATGATTTTTTACAGACTGTCCTTGACATGAGTTTGCATGTGTTTACTTAGTATCTTGTGTAACAGATACAATATGAAACATTATCAGTGGAACATTAAACAAATAGAAACAAACTATAAACCCTAATATTAGAACAACATTGTTCAGTCTCTTCATATTCTCATGTCGTAGCCAAAATCAGTGCACACTGTATATATTTTAGAAGTCAAATACTGTGTGGCTCCACGCTGCATCATCTAGTTTAAAACATTGAATATAAATAGTATAAAGTCTTTGTATAAAGTATAATTGTGGTCTTTGGATGGTGTCCGTCTGGCTGGAGGCACTAGGCTGGGTTGAGGAGGGTGGGAGAGGATGACAGGGCAGTTGCAGTGGACAGGAACTCAACTGTTGTGTTTCGTCTAGAGAGCTTTTGTTAACACAGAGGGTGTGGGTGTCCAGGGCTTCCTGTCATGGTCTTGAGAGTGCTGTACAGGGCCAGTTCAGATAAGACTAAGTCAAACAGAAAGGCGAAGAAAATGGGTGGAAGAACTTAGTGTAGAGTAGTTCATCAATCAAACCTCTGCAAATGCAATTTGGCTGGAAAATCAGTTTATATTTGAACTCAGCTGTCACAATGTTGAATTTCAGATATGAGTTCCGGTTATTTATTTATATATTTGATTACTCTAATAACAATAAAAGACCAATGGAGTACATACAGAGTGCAAGTTTTTTTTCACTGACTCAACCACAAAAAAAAAATGACATCTGAATATATAACATAATGTAACTTTATTATTATATTCATACACACTTTTAATGCAAAATAACATATTATGAAATGATTATACATATATAAAGAATATAAAAATATTAAATTCATAATATTATACATTTTCATAAGTGAGTGGAATATGGAGATTTTGAGATTTTTCCATTATCCTTCAAATTTAAAATATGCACAATTGAAATATGTCAATTTGGCAAAAACTCCCATATATCGCAAAAATATTGTTACGCTCCCATGAGGTGGTTTTTCAGGCAATTCGAAAAAGCAATATTTCAGTTTTTTTTCCTGCATTGTCTCCTGGTATACATAAAAGTCACATGATCATTCTTTAATGTACTTCAAACCGCCAAGGAACACCTCATATGATGCCGCTCTCAAGTATAAGGGGCTCTGCTTGACATTAATGCTTAGATAAACCCTTATTAACACTGCACACGTTTGTGGCACATTACGGCTCCGACACGGCCATGGCCACAATCACTCCAGTGCTGCTTCGCTAAAGATACACACCTATGTCTCCTTCGTTTAAAAATAATAGCTAGTGCGGTGGCTGTGCTATATTGTAAACCTACCAACATCCTTCACCATGACTTATCGTGAGAGGAAAAAGGACATTTTTGTCACATAACATCGGTTAATGGATGCAATATTTTTTAATGACATTTATAAAATATCAGAAAAGTTTTCTGCAAATCTGTAATGGAAACACAACTAGCAACTATTTTACATTTTGGCAAATTGGTGGCTAATTAATCTGCGTTTGTTTAATCTCATTTGTACATTTTTGTACAATCTGCTTACATGTACATAAGCACTGACGTTCAGTTGAGGTTTAGTGGTAGACCTATATGCTTAAAAAAAGTATGTTATCATACACTTCACATTGTACAAATTTATAAATAATCACCACCTCACAAAATAGTTACATTTTCCTATGAGATCTTTAATGTTGAGTCCTGACATAGCATTCAAAACTATTTTGAACTAGTTTTCATGAAAATGTACCTCTTAAAACTTACATAACCTTTATTTACGCCCTTTCATCTCACCCTGTACAGCGAGCCTCTGCCATGTGCCCTGTCATCCTTTATTAAACATTCAAACATTTAAATAAACACCTCAGCACCTCCACCGTGAAGCCACTCTGCTTAAGAGCCTTTTACTGTCTGTGCTCTCTTTGCTCATCTATGCTCCAGGTTCGCATGCCAAAACCTTTTCCATAACACCTCAATCTCTCTGATCTGCCTGACAACAATCACGTCTGGAAATGATTTAACGTTTCAGTTCCCATGCACATCAGTTATGCTCACACAGCCAGAGGAAACACAGGCCTTGCTGCTGCATTTGCGCAGAAAATGCCTTGGGGTTATGCAACTGTTGGCACAGTGCTTCGGCAGACCTCTGTGAAAACACACAGTGTGGAGATAACGCTGGAACCTGTGAGATTTAGGCAGCTGTAGAGCCACTGTAAACAAACCTCTGAAAGCCGTCAGCTCGGATCTGAGGCAGACGGACCGCTGAGTGAGTGACAGCTGTCAGGAACAGGGGTGTGTAGAGAGGTGTGTCTGAGAGGAACAGCGGCGTACGGCGGATGTTTACTTGAGGGAACCAACAAGATTATCCTCTCAGCAGGTGAAAGCCTCAGCGTGCCGGCTCATTATCGCTGCTGATGCTACGAGGAAATGAGATGCTGTGAGACTGTAGACCCTCGTTCATTTACACAGCAAAATACTTTTGGACTCCATTTACACCTCTTCTAGGTGATCCGATTGCAGCATTAAATACAGGTGTAAATGGGGTCCAAAATGTTTTGTGATCAGTAAATCAAGTGACCACATCACATTAGTAGTTTAAACAGTAGCAGAAGCCCTTTAAAGGGCATATTGCAGGTTAGAGACTCCAGTTGATGTATAGAAAAATACTGTAGGAACTAGATTTTCTTTAAATATATACTTTAAAATACGCTATTAAGGCTTCTGGAGTCGTTTTTGTGAGATAATTTTACTTCCGCATCTGAAACCGTAAGTGACGCATCAAAATGGAGAGCGGTGGTCCGTCATACACTCGTATAACGGACCACAGATACACTTATGAGCCTGCTATGCAGCCAAGAGAGCAGGACAGGCCAGGATTAGACAGAACAATGGTCAGAGAAGACAAATTGAGTTGATGTGAGGAGAACAGGGCAGGTGTTTAGTGAGAGATCAGTGTTAGCTTACAGATATACACACGTTAGCTAATGTAATCAGGCAATAGCAATGCTAGTATTGGTCATCTGAGTATTGATACTACCAGTAATAGAAACTAATAAGCGTTGATCAGGTGTGCCGACACTAACGTTACGTGATAGTGGTTTCTTATCACCGCAGGAGAGAGAGAGAGAGATAAACACATTTTTGATTCATAGGTGCTTGTGTGGGAAATACGAGGCCATGGTCACAGCTGAGGAAAGTCAGAGCTGCAGGGAGTTAGATACGTTACATACTGGGTCTCAGTGGAGAATGTGATGTGCAGCGTCTGACTCTTCACCCAGGCTTTGAGGCTTGCTGTCTGAACCCATATGTGCTACAGATAGCCTATGTGCACTTCAGACAGGTGCATAGACCTCTCCAGGCCACCAGACACATGTTTTAGGGCAGAAATAATTTTTCACAAGCTAAATACTTGTATACTGTACATACATAGTTAAAGATTTTAATATTAAAACAGTCTGAATAATTTTGATTCTCAATTACAAGTTAACTCTATTTAGGTCATGACTACCTATAAGTAACACTTTTTGATGCCACTGGTATAACACAATCAATAATGACAGCATACAGACAAGTTGTCCGCTGGGCCTATGGTGTTCTAGGCAGCCCTTACCTGCATGTGTTGTGTCAGCCATTAGAAGATAGTTTACAGAGGAAGGAGGACTTTATAAAGGTTTTGAATGGCCCCGTTTTGTTGACAATCAATAAAAAATAAATCACAATCAAGCAGATCTGCATTTATGCTTAATTCAATTCAGTTTTATTTATACAGCACTAAATCATAAATATTATTTCATAGCACTGTTAATACCCAACTCAAAACACAACATTTCAACTGTTAATATATATATATACATATATATATATATGTAGATGTACCAAACATATACTACCAAAATAAATACCATGACCTTTTTAAAAACATTTAACAATCTTTCAGTCTGGGTATCACACTAATGTGTTGTTAAAGTGTGTTAAATGGTGAAGGCTGTGCTAGAGATACACCAACAGCCTCATCATGTTGATTCTCTGACTGGAGGGATCTGGAGAGAGGAGCAGGTGTAGTGGACATGACATGACAGTGCTGTGTTCTCCTGGAGCCTGTGGTGACCTGCAGTATTCCTCTCTCAGACGGCATATGCTGGGAGAAGCAAACACAAGTTTAGATCACATTCACTGCTGTGGAAGCTGTGGTCCAGTAGAGGTGCTTCATAACAGCTGGCCTCCTCTGCTTCAGATCTTCACACTCTCATCTCCCAAAGCCTTAAAAACACACAACATGACAAAAAATTACCAATTAGCTGTGCAAACAATGTCACTAAGCTGTCACTAGACTTGATGGTAATGATATTAGCAAAATGAGGTTAACTTACCAGTTATGCCTTCTCATACGATAACGTTTTTACACAGTTTTAAATATATAATGATATTGCAAATGCTTACAAGCTAGCTGCGGTGCTTTACAACAACTTATATACATCTCGTTGTGGCTCATTATTTAAATAATTATGTTCACTGATTTGGTAGTTAACAAATGTTTAAAAAAAAAAGACTTACGGTGCACAGTTGACATTTTCGTGGAGCTGCATCTCTGACGAATCCGTGATTATCATGTCTCCCGCCGGCGGCCGAACACAGGCTGAACACAGGACCCGATGAAGGTGCTGTGTGCACTACAGCATCTCATGTGAAACTCATATCGCCTGGATGATAATCCTCCGGTGTAAAGTGATCGTTAAGTTACATACCACCGCAGTGTTCGAAGCAGATGCATTAGTGAAGTCCAGTCTCTTCAGCTGCACAAACGCACCGAGGCCCGGAAAACCATCCTATTTCTTGTTAGGAAACCTGTGGACTCGATGTCCTGACAGGCTGGAGTTTGTGCAACCTCCACAAACACAACACAGTAAGTGATATATGTTTGTCACTTGTATATATATATATATTTGTATATTACTCTAAAAGATGTTGGGTTAAATACAACCCAGCGCTGGGTAAAATATGGACAAACCCAGCGATTGGGTTGTTTTGACCCAGTGGTTGGGTTACTGCCCAGAAGGTTGGGTTAAACATTTTAAACTAAACTGGTTGGTTGAAAACAACCCAGCATGTATTCTGTCCAATATTTACCCAGCACTGGGTTGTATTTAACTCAGCAATTTTTAGAGTGATGTATATGTATATATAACACAGTAAATGATATATTTTTCAGATGCATTTTCATAGGTGTAAACAGAGCCTCAGACTAAACAAAGTTATCCAACTGTTTCAGCAGATTACGCATTTAGGAGGTGTCTCAACAACTTTTTAAATGAGTCCAAACAGCTGCTCTGTAAACCTCCCACCTTCTGGCAGAGCTGCTCTGATGCTGGCAGAAACAATAACACAGTCAAGGCCTCAATTACTCACAGGTTACATAAAGCTTCCACCATTGTCCTCTGTGTGGCCACAGCACTGTGCTCCTTATGCAGATGAAAGCTTGCTCCAGTTTGATCCACCTGTGCTGTTATATGACACAAAGATAATTTTGTCCCTGATCTGTTGGCACAGATACACCGAAATTTAAGCCCTGAGGGGACAATCATCGCCCACGATCATGTTTGGGATGAAGCTGGCTGCGAAGATTCGGGTACGGTGACAAGACTGTGTTTAGCATTACATACAGTACATTATAAACCCGATTACAAAAACCATGTGCCCTCTGGGAAGGTTGATAAAACATTGATGGAGCTACACAGAAAAATTAAGAGGCTGTTTTAATTTCTTAGGCTATTTATTAATGAATCTCTGCTTTTCATACAATCACACATAATATATGAGGGATATCGTTTCTCTTTCACTGATCCGATGTATTAATATATTCACAGAGCTTTGAAATCTAAAAATAGCATGCATGCAACCACGAGTTGAATGGCTAATAGCTTATGCAAAGTGTGTTACATTTTGGCACACTCTTTGAATACGCTAACAAAAGCCTGCTCACAACTGAGATCTTTTGAGATGTGCAAGTTCTTCCTCTACGTCACAGTACCATATGGGAAAAAGGCAGAGTAAAATTTCCCTGATTTTAATGTCATATTAGCTTTGTCTGTTCATCCCATCATCCTTTTCTCTTTTTCCTGTGCGCTAACTGTTATCTTTGCCCTTTCCTGCTCACTTATATTCCATCCTCATTCCTCTGCCGTCATTTGCACACATCCATCTCCTAATTCATTTCCAGTGCTTAAGTTTCCGTGCTCCCTTACGCCTTGTTTACACCTTATATGAAAATCTATCTAGTGCGATCTGATCACAATTGAGCACGTCACAGAATAACAACATAAACTTCCATTCAAATGATGTTTTGAAAGAAATCTCTTATGCTCACCAAGGCTGCATTTATTTGATTAAAAATACTGTAATAGCAGTAATAATGTGTAATATTATTATAATTTATAATGACTGTTTGCTATTTGAATATATTTTAAAATGTAATTTATTTCTGTGATGCAATGCTGAATTTTCAGCAGCCATTACTCTAGACTTCAATGTCCATAAGAAATTATTCTAATATGCTGATTTGCAAGAAACATTTATTTTTATTATTAATGATTAGAAGGGATTATTTGATGAACAGAAAGTATAATGCATCCTTGCTGAATTAAAAAAATAACATGGTTGTGGAATGACATGAACGTAAGTAAATACAATTTCTTTTTTTTTTCTTTTTTTTAGGTGAAAAGCCATTTAAAACCAGGTCTAAACAGGCTCTCGGTTTCCTTTGCACACCTCTCTCTCTCTCGCTCACTTAATATTTTTTTTTTACATCCTCTAAAGGTCTTGTTGATATGAAGGTAATTGGCCTGAGGGTGGGGGAACACTAGCAGGACAAAGGGTTGCTTCCCCCGTTCAAAGCACACCGCAGGGGGAGGATGTTGCCAGGGGGGCTTTGTCTGGTGCCAAAGCCGACGGTCAATAGTTTAATTTGTGACGGATGACCAGCAAAGGGGCTGCTCAGTGTGAGCCTGTTGCTCTTGCATTAGCAAAAAGGCTAGGAACGTTTTCAAATAGTGATTTTACTGTTGTAAATGAGTCTTCAGGGCGAAGTACAGTGAAAAGAAAAACAGAAAGAACACGACTGATCAACAGAGCTTCTTTGAAACAAATCATTTGTAATGCATACAAAAACACCTTAAGCTAAATCTGTTTAGCATTAACTATAACTTCTGAAAGACTGCTCAGCTCTGCTACATGTCTTACTGATATTCTCCATCTGGCTGTGATCAGTGGACTATTAAAGTTCTTCTGTCTCTTTTGGACCAGATGAGATCGCTGGACTCGGCTTACAACACAAACACTTGTGGTTGTGTAACCAAACATCTGCGGTTCCAGTAAAAGCATAAAAGACAGTGAAAAAATGGATGAAGGGAGGGAGCTTCAGATCTGTCAGTTTTTTTCACCTTTTAGGGTGAAGAAGGGCTGTAATTTTATGCTTTTACCCAGCAGGCTTTGAGGTGCTAACTCAGTGCCAAAGATACAGGTGAGAGGTAGTCTCAGCCTCAGACGGCATGACCCATGGACTGCAGACGGTCTGTTTGCTGATGTCTGATGCATATTGCATCCACTGGTAAAGACGGTCACAGCATTATTATTATTATTTTATTTATTATATTTTTTCACGCCAGCCTGTGATAGTGGTGTACTCCAATTCAGACAAATCCAGCCCTACACATCACATAAAAACAAAACAAACCATCTCAAAACAAACCAATAATCTCTTCCTGTTTAAAGGGATAGCTCACCCAAAAATGGCTTTGTGTTTTTGTTTTTGTTTTGTCTGCACAATGAAAGTCAATGGGTTCCAATGTTTTTTTGAACAAAAAACATTCTTCAGAATATCATCTTTTGTGTTCTGCAGAAAAAAAAGGAAGTTCGGAAGCCATGTTCGGAATTTTTAAAATTTCATTTTTGGGTCAGCTGTCTCTTTAAGAACCTTCATTGTACTTATTGTACTCATAGTATACAACTTTAATAGTCCTGCAAAGGCATGTGTAAACGTTTTAAAAACAATAACAGGGATTTTTGGAGTATGTGGTGTGACCGTTACACTTGCTAACCCAGATTTAAGTGTGGCAATATCACCACAACCCCAGAATAGCTCTGTATTTCATTTGAACATCTGCTGCACGTCAATAAAGAATATAGAAGACAGAACAGTAATATTCATGAGAATCTTAACAAGTCCTACTGAAAATTCAGGCCTAATCCCTTGTTGTACTGTCATAAATGGGATGCGTTCTCTTGATCCTACTCCTCTGCCTGAGGCATAACAATTATGCTGCATGCCAGTGCCATCACTAAAGTACAACCTGATGCTAAACATGAGAAAATGCTTTTTTTGCACAGAAATAGATGACATGCAACCATATTTGACAAATGCTACACTAATCATTGATTTCTCCTGTTTTGTATAGCAGATGAGCCTGTGTGATGGAATATTCAAGAGGTTTTATTGCCATGGTAATAAAGTTGTAGATGAAAGCACAGACACCCTCATCTCCCCATGGTGATATGATCATGTCTGTCATCAGTCATTCCCATCTGAGTAGCACAACCTCCTCCAGCTGCACTGGGAACACTGGAGGAGGTCTAAGAGTGTGTTGAACGAGCAGGAAGAGGAGTGCGTTTGTGAAGTAGACAGACAGTGCAAGCACATACACAAGTAGCATGAAAAGGTTCAGATAATGTGTGTTATGAATGCCTCAAAGTTGTGTAATATGAAGTTTATGTGAAGGTTCTTTCTGATTTAATCTACTATTATGTAAGAGTCATACACCCAGTTCCCAAAGCTGTGAAGAGCACTGGACCACAACCACAAAGTCACACAGTACAACTGACAATTGTGTATGTAGCAAGAACAAGAACAACAAACTAAAATATTTACTAAAATAAAACACATAGAAAGACCAGGATGAAACACAATACAACACAAAACAAGACAACACAGAGACAGAGACACAAGACATAACAAAGAGACTCAATAAACAGGCAAAAACAAAATAGACAGGCTGAAATAAAACAAAAACACAGAGACAAAACAAAACAAATCACACAAAGAGACAAACTCCAAAAAACGTATAGGCCAAAACAAAACAAAACACAACACAGAGACATGCCAAAACAAAACTAATAGGCAGATTGAAACAAAACAAAGCACAAAGACAAAACAAAACACAGAAAGAGATCAAAAAAGAGAAACAGAGACAAATGAAAACACAAAACAAAACACAAAGACAAGCCAAAACATAGTGACAGGCAAAAACATAAACAAATCAATAAATTACTATTAAAAAGTTTAAACAAAAGATTGAACAAATCAAAAGTTAACTATTGTGGTGTAAGCAGCACTTGGCTAGGTTTCCCAGTTAAACATTCTCCAGTGCTGTAGTGTGTGTTCAGGTAGAGAGACATTTGAGGTCTTGCTAGCCATATCAGTACAGTGGTAACCAATAATGACTTTGTTGAAGCAATAGTGCCTCCTGACCAAAGGTCTGTTGATAACTAAATATAGTCAGCAAATGACGTTGACACACATACATTGCATAGACTTCCTGCATGATGTAATGAAGCTTTATGACCTTAATAAAAACATGAACATAATACTTGAATTTAACTTAACTTAAATGAACTGTTGATTTCAACAACTGCTCTGGATTTGACCTGTGGCTCAAAGGCTTACATCTCAATTTACAGCTTCACCCATTCTGGATCTAAACCTTCCCTAGGCTGATTTTGAGTTGGAGTTTCCCATTTCATTCCCTATCTCGAGCTAACAGAGTCATCTTTGGCTTTGTATGCTAAAGCACCTCTCAAAAACATGTGCTCTTCAGCTCCAGAGTGCAGATTAGCAGCTGCTGCCTAAAGGGGAAGCGGGCATGTTTAAACCCAGAGCGGGAGCCGGCATAACCGCATGAACCCGGCACCTCCAGCTTGATGAGCCAAAACTCAATCAGGGTGAATCCTTTTTAAGCCATCCCAAGAATGCAAGTAGACACCTAAAATAATCACAGTAAAAATACCTCCTCAACATAGCCACAGATGTAAAAACACAGCTATATTTAAACCCAATGTGAGCACTTCACACTTCTCATGGTGTGTGTTTCTCAATGGTTGTCCATCAGTGTGCAATTTTTTGTGTTAACTGAGATCAGACTTTCTAAAATTAATACATCATGTGAAAAATAACATTTGAGGATTTCGTTCAAGCCTGGGGTTGGAGTGTGACCTAGTAAAGAGACTTGATGAAGTTTCTTATGTCTACAAGGTAGCAGTATGTTTTAGGCCTGCATCTGTTCCTGCCTTCACCACCTCACTGAAAATTGGTCTTTAATTAACTTCATACTTAAAATATCTGCCTTGCATTATTTAGCTCTCTCCTTCACACACACACACACACACACACACACACACACACACAC
Organism: Barbus barbus; assembly: GCF_936440315.1. NCBI lineage: Eukaryota > Metazoa > Chordata > Actinopteri > Cypriniformes > Cyprinidae > Barbus > Barbus barbus. The sequence goes on along the minus strand of NC_136747.1, from coordinate 10,729,271 downwards.
ACACACACGTTGGTTTTTGTGGTTTATGGGGACTCTCCATAGGCGTAATGGTTTTTATACTGAACAAACCGTGTGTGCTATTGCCCTACACCAACCCTACACCTAAACTTAGCCCTCACAGGAGACTTTGTGCATTTTTAGATTTTCAAAAAAAACACCATTTAGTATGTTTTTTATGCCTTTTGAATTACAGGGACATAGGCAGTGTCCTCATAAACCACCTTCATATTGTAATACCTCTGTCATACCCATGTCATTATACAAATTTGTGACCTCATAAACCACATAAACATACACACACATACACACATACACACACACATGCGCGCGCACACACACACACACACACTAAACGACTCTTCTTCTCTCTTTTTAGTAAAACACAACACAGAAATGTACACAAGCTCACATATTTGAACTGATTGTTTGACATCAGGAAGATAACTGAGCTAATCTCTGTTTGTAAAAACGTCCAGTTCGAAACAAGCTGAAAAGCTCTACCTATAACATATTATATTGTGGCATAATGTTAATAACCAGATAAAAATCAATCAATCAATAAATAAACACATCAAACTAAAGTTACAAAAATTTTTGGTTACAATAACACCTACAGCGGACATCTATGGGACAAGGCATAGTACTAGAGGGAAATATGCAGCTTGTATTTTTTAACGTAATTATATTAATTCTTCCACAAAAATATGTTACTTGAGATTTAAAGTTGTTTTTAGTAGTTTTACTGCCTTTACGGCCACTGCGGTTATTAAGGGGTTTTAAGCTAATTCTGCCTCACTATAGTCTCATGTGAACATGTATAATGTTTGAGTTTCTTTCTTTTTAAGTTCTTATTTTGGCCCAATGCCTTGCCCCATAGACTTCCATCGTAAGTTCATATTTCTAAACACAAATTGAGGCATGAATCAAAATCATTTTCTGTGGTCACAGATGCTGTCAATAGAGCTTAACTTGTATGCAACCCATAATATTCCTTTAACCATTAACAGTTTTAATGGTTTCTGGGAATCTAAGTTGTGTTTTGTACATAATGTCTACATACAGTATCCATGAGGCTTATGCATTTCTCAAATTCTTCAGGTTCTGTACATTTCTCACATGATTTTTGGCAGCAAATGAGCAGTGATATGATACCACAAACAGAGTTTGCTGAATGGTCTTAATTTAGACGGAGCACTTTTGGGTTTATCTTTAACCACGCAATAACAAAATCCCTCAGTGTTTCCAAGAACGCTCCCAGCACACCCCATTCACAGTTATCAGCTGCATCTCATTAAAAGAGGTTTTTCTGAAATCTGTTATCCACATGGTCTAATCTCCATTTAAACAGCAACACCGCACACTGAATATTTTTCAAAAGCCTACTGTTGCAGCCATTTTTGAAAATTGAGAATCAGCTGCATAAAGGAAAGTAAAAGAAAATAAAAATTGTGTTAGCTGAGACCAATGGGGTGAATCATGTTCACATTTTACCCTAAAATAAAAAGAATAATGTTGTCAGTGGTGGTTCACATTATATTCTTACTAAAACCCTGTAAATTAACCCTTATGTTGTGTTCTGGTCATTTTGACCTGGAGATGATTTTCTTTTCCCTGAAAATGCTAGTTAATGTTATCACAGTAAACTGAAAGTCGCTGGTAATAAGGTCATTTTTGTACTTATTTTCACACCATGCTATACTTGTGATGTTCCCGGTCGAAGATGATCGAAGAAATCGAAATTTTCATTAGGCTGTATTTTTACCAAATGGATTCAATCAACTTGTTATCTTTTAATTAGGACAGTATTTTCCATATTTCCGTTTTGGAGCTGATTGAGGCCTTATTAATCTAAACTTATGCATTAATTAAATATGGTGTACTGTAAATGATCCACAAATAATACTTTTTTCACTCAAAAACTGAGGTGCTTACGACCAATCAGTTCCAAAAAGAAATACAAAACCTGTGCTAATTAAAAGAAAACAAGCTGACAAAAAGACTGAATACAAGATTTGGTAATAATATAGCATAATGAGAGTTTTATAAGATTTTTTTTTTCAATTTTTTAAAATGATCGTTAAAAATTGGATGTCAATTCTTATTTCTTTCATGATTTAGGGCTGATATGGTTATGTGGAAATCACACACATGTTCATGACAATTATTTTATTTATTCCTCTGCACTAGTGAAGTGAGGTAGCCTGGTAAAACCCCTGCTAAAGACCCCCTCAGACACACATATAAGGGCAGAAGCAGTAAACAGTACAGAAGAGCTGGATGCACCAAGGCTCCTCCATAAATATCCCACATTAAAAAGGAATCCTTCCTCCACTGGCTATTAATGGCAGGCCTGCTGCACTAAGTTCCTCTTCCACGCCTGCTCCAAATCAGCAGCTCGTTAATCTTCACACGAATACATCGCCCGGTTCAGTCCCCTCCGCCTGCATCGCTCTAAGGGCCTTTTAGAGGAACGATACTCCATCATTTTCCTCATCTTTAATTTTGCCGCCTGGTTCTTCTCTATTTGTCCAATTAGATGTATCACACATTTCAGAATCCGAAGACGGAGGAAGAGTGTTTGATTGTAATTTCCGAGAGTCTCTGTGCTTTTCTTTCATTAACTTCAAATAAAAGAGTGTATTGCTCACTAATATTCAATATACTTACATGCGTGCTGTTTACATCCACACTTTCCTTCACAGGTACACAGACACACAGCATGACAATGTTTTTTTAGCCCGTGTCGCATGCATACACAAACTCACATAAACAATCAAACCGAGTTAATTCCATCACAGCCAATCTCAGCGTGATTACAGTCTCTCACATCACTATTTTCACAACTGTTTGATGAACACAGAGAGCAAGCGAGAGAAGATGATTGAAGATAATGTGCTGAAAAAACTAATTAAAGAAGAAGGCCGTGGCCCGTTATCACTTATCACATCCGAGCCCGAGTCACCCCATTATAGATCAAACAGAAGTTGCTGCATTTTAGCTTTCTAGCGAGACGGATCAGGTGAACGCCGTTTGAAGTGGAATGAAATCCTACACGCCGGGTGGCAGATTGAACCCCAGACAAACCCCATTCCCAACCTCATTAGCTGTGATGCTTCAATTGGACACACATACGCAGCTATAGTTTTGACAATGTGTGAATAACACAATGAGTTTCTGGGGGGTCAGATTATTAAAAGGAATTTTACGAAGCTGCTAAATGAGTAAATGTAATTTTATAAATGCAAGCATAATAGCAATTATTTAAAAGAATATAAAAAGAAAACAATGATGTTGTGTTTTAGATGTTTTTGTGATATTTAAATGTACAATAAAGTGATACACAATGACAGTAGCTGTCAAAAAACAAGATTTTTTTCCAAGATTAATTTATCTCTCTATGCACGATCTTGATTAGAAATTTCAAGACCTGTGCAGCTGTACTTTTTAATATTTTAAAACCCTGTTAATTAAATGAATACATACCATTCAAAATGGTTTGAAAGGAGGTATGTTCACCAAGTCCTCATCAAAAAATTTAATAAAACTAATATTGTGAAATATTACTGCCGATTACTGTTTTATGTTTTAATATGTTGTCAAATGTCATTTATTCCTGTGATTTTCAGCAGTGATTTCCCCAGTTCAGTGTCACGTGATCCTTCAGAAATCATTCTAATATGCTCATTTGCTGCTCAAGAAACATTTCTTACTGTCAAATTTTTAATGCCTTTTGAGGGTCTGACACCGACAAGCCCCAATAATCCTCTGCTTTATTTTTGATCAGTGTCGTCACATATAAAACTCTCCTATGTTTGCCCTAAGGTCAGTCAAGATGACAGCAGACATCTTCGTGTCCCAGTTTTACATGTCCTTTGTTTGACCTATGAACCTTAACCTTGTGAAATGCTGAGTTATCAGAGGTGTCAGTGTGAGGGGTTGGGCGTGAGTAAAAAGTGTTGGAGGGAGAAGAAAATCACGGATGACAGTGCGGCCAATACTGTCTGACAACATTGGCAGTGTTTTTCTCCAGCAGCCCACTGACCTGAATCACTGAATCCCTCTCCATTTGATGTGGAGATCTTTTCCCATCTCATTCCAACAAGAAGATATGAATATACAATCATCTCTGCAGCATGGAAGACATTTTTAGGTCTCCACTGGAATTGACTTTATTAAATGGTTATTTATTTATTTATTCATTTATTTATTTTTAACAAAAAATAATGATAATAGAGCTTCACAAATGAGAATGCAATATCTAAGGATGCAGCTTTTAGTTGTTTTTTTTACAATATCAAAGACAACATGTCGTCACATCTACAAATATTCTAAACAGCATGTTCTTAATTATAATTTTAGCAGCTTTTATGACTCATGAAAAATTTATCACACCACAGGTAACTAATGAAATGTGTTGAATAAATAAATAAATACATAAGTAAATAAATACACAGGCAAGTAAACATAAAATAAAATAATTTAAATAAATTAATAAAGCTAGAAGAAAATAAAAGTTAAATAAATACATAAGTAAATAAATATAAAATAAATAAATTAAAATAAATTACTATATAAAAATACAAATATAAGGGAGTAAACGAATGAATGAATGAACAAATGAATAAATACACAAGTAAATAAATATAAAAGAGAATAATTAAAATAAATAAAGCTAGCAAGAAAATAAATTAATAAATTAATACACAAGTAAATAAATATAAAATAAATCAATTAAAAAAATTACTAAATAAATATAAATGAATGAATGAATGAATAAATAAATAAATAAACATAAGTATAAATACATAAATAAATAAGATCCAACAATGTATATATTCATTTTCATATACTGTATATCTGAACCCACACTGTAAAAACAAAGAAAATAAAAGTTGAGCAAATTTAAAAGTTTAAGGTAACCAGCGTCAGCAGATTTTTGAGGTTTCTCAACTTATTTTTGTAGGAGATTTTTGAGTTTTCTCAACTTTTGTTGTGAACTTAAAACAACAAGTTGAGAAAACTCAAAAATCTGCTGAAGCTGGTTGCCTTAAACTTTTTAAGTTTGCTCAACTTTTTATTTATTTATCTATTTTTTTTTTTTTTACAGTACATGACACACTATGTCAACTATCCCTGACCTCAGAGTCATTGTTTAGCCATCACAATACACATTGCAATTTTCTCCAAACAACTAGACTAAATTTATCATTAGCATCACAATTAGAGACCGTAGCATCAGAGTGTTTGTGTGCTCATCTGTTTATGTTTGTGTTTGGTGTTCGTCTGTGTTAAGTCTTATAGCTGCTGTTGAGACACAATAGTCTATCAGGTGAGGGGAAGAACAGCTCGTTGAATGGAAGGAAGAGAGGCGTGGGGGCAGGAAGCCCACCAGCCTGAGGAAACACACTGAAACATTATCCACATACACTGGCCTTTGTCTCGACACTGAGAAAGAGACAGGAAACACAAATACAGAGAAAGAGAGAGTGAAATACAGTGAAAGAGCAAGATGAAGAAAGTCACAGAGTGTGAGAACATGTATTAATGTGCATGAGTGTGTGTTTGTGTGTGTGTGTGTGTGTGTGTGTGTGTGTGTGTGTGAACATGCTGTAGAGAAAAATCCTTTCAGAGACTCTAAAGACTATCAACGTTTCCACAAAGCAGCACAACTGTTTTCAACATTGATAATAATATTTTCATGTTTCTTGAGCAGCAAATCAACATATTAATGATTTCTGAAGGATCATGTGACAATGAAGACTGAAGATCATGTGACGTAATGATGCTGAAAATTCAGCTTTGCATCACAGTAATAAATTATACATTTTAAAATATATTTGAATAGAACATGGTTATTTTAAATTGCAATAATATTCCATAATATTACTATTTTTGATCAAATAAATGCAGCCTTGGCAACATTTTATTTATTTATTTAATTTATTTTTTATTTTTATTTTTTTAAATTCTAAAACGTTTTGTTTCCATTTTGAATCATATTTTCAAATGGTCTCAGACTTCTGGACCCCACTGTATATATTTCATTTACATTCACTGATTTAATAATCTGCATTCAATAACCCACAGTGTTTCTCTAATATTTACCTTTAGTAAGAACAGAAAGCCCATCATACTTGCATAACACATTGCAGTCTGACATGACTTTCCCCAAATGTGTCCTCTCACAGGCACTAAACTTTTACTTTCACATTCCATTTTGTGAGAGGAGACGCTGCATCCATATGCAGACAGACAGAAAACCCCTGCAGGTGCATTCGTGTTACACAACCATCCAGAATCAACAGCGGCCAGCGCCAGCCTGTCATTTCCAAGGGCTTGCTTAGCTTGTGTGTGTGTGTGTGAGACTGTAAAACCTTCCCTAGTGACAGTTATACAGGAAAGCAAAATCTGTCCTTAAATTCAACTCATCGGTTCAACAGGTAACCCGGTCACCATTCAACCAGGTTACTAAAATGATGAAGTTTGTGTTTTCAGGATATGTTTGAGATGGGTATGTGGGTTTTTTGTCTGTTTGGTGCATCTTTATATGGGTGTGTCTGAGCATTGTGGGGAAACTGAGGGTTGTTCTGTGCTGTCAGATCGAGTGTGTGTCTGCAGCTGCTTGAAATGATGTTTGTGTGTGTGTGGACATGTGCATGAGTGTGTGTCATATGCGTAAGTACAATAGACATATAAGAGCAGTGAACGCCGACAGACAGACACACTGCAATCTCAGTACACAGCCTTTTGTGAAGGTTATTTGGAAAACACAGGCAGGGTACAAATGAGGTTAATCTCAATGGGCAGAACCAGACCCTTGTATAAATATAGAGTTACAGCTAGGCAGAATACATCAAATCTGAGAGATGACTTCCTTCAATTTCTTAGTTAAATATTGACACCATGCAGGTGGTTAACTGCGTAATTATTTAATTAAACAGTGTAAATAGCGTTATAAAATATATGCACACATCTTGAAAAAAAAGTATTTTTCCAAATAATTTGTATGTATGCAAATTGTATAATATCCAAGGTACACATTTCTAGTAATTGTGCAGTTAATTCTCATATTGTATTTTCAGAAAGTTTTGGAATATTTGCCCTGTCCACAAATTTGTAACTACCGAAACACAGTAATAATAATTTAATTAGAAGGTTTATATTGACCTATTAAGATTTTGCTTACACCTACATTATAAATACATATTTCTCTCTCTCTCTCTCTCTCTCTCTCTATACAGTATATATATATATACAGTTTGAAGATTAAGTTTATAATATACAGTAGTATAAGTTTTGAATAATTATGACTTTTAATGTTTTTGAAAGAAGTCTCTTATCAAGTCTGCATATCACGATTATTAATTCATAAATATCATTTACAATCCAAACTAACCATGCCTTGTCATAACAAAATAATACTTATAAGATATGCACTATTGTTCATAATTTTGGGGTCAGTAAGATTTTTTGTTTTGTTTTTAAGAGTCCTCCAAGGCTGTATTTATTTAAACAGAAATGCTGCAAAACAGTAATATTGTGAAATATTATTAGAATTTACACAAATAACACTTTAACATTTGGATATTTTACATATATATTTTAAAATGTAATTGATTTACTCCAGTCTTAAGTATCACACAACCCTTCAGAAATCATTGTAATATATTGATTTGTTTCTCAATATATGTATTCTTATTCTTATTCTTATTTTTGTTAAAAATAAAACAGTTGCTGCTGAATATTTTTGTGGAAACTGAATTTTTTTAAATACAGAAATAATTGTATCTATATAAATAGTTAATAGTATATAAATATAATGAATAGCTTTTAAAGCATACATATAAAATGCACAATAAAATTTAGGCATAGCAAAAACAATATTAATCCTACGGTCAGGTGAGTCTACAAAAGATCAGGGCCCGTATTTATCAAACTTCTTATAGTGCCATTTTAGTCTTAAGTGCTGAGAATTCGTGAAATTTACTCCTACTTTCAAACTTAAGTATAAAAGCAAGTTATCAAATTTCTTAAAGCTATGAATCACTCTTACTCTCCCAGTTATTTAAGACAGCTCGAGAGGTCTCTCAAGTGGTTAGGAGTTGCCAGTAGGGCTTTGTAATGGCTCTGAGGAGACAGAGACATGCGCAAATCTTTCAGGAGAGGAAGAATGTTCTTGAAATGTTTGGCGAAGAACAGTTAATCAAACGGTTACATTTCCTCAGTTATTCAAAATGAGCAAAGAACATCATAACTGACTTCAGTCTAGCGCGAATATTATATGCAATCTACACTGTATGATGAATAAATCTCTTACCCCTTATTTACACTGCAGGCGTCTGCAGCGTATCACTAAAGATAGGCACCTAGTCTGTTTTTGACGGATAATAATAATAATAATAATAATCGTCGTCTCGCTGTCGTCAAAGGCATCAGCTACAGGCGTTATCTCTGACTATTGTCGATACACTTTACTATCGTCTATCGGCTCCCTAAATCGAGTTGTGATGACGCTTCGTTTCCTTACCATAATGTATTGTCAAATGTGTGTTGAATGTAAACACCTAATAGGAATTTAATCATTCAATGTGAATTTATCTGAGAATATTCTTAATTAAGGAAATCTATTCAGTGATTGGTCCATACGTATGTCGTCATCCAAAATCCCTTTTGTGGCACAGCAAAGTGTCGTCAATCATCTCTAAGACTGACACTTAAGATTTAGTCCTACACTTCGCTTAAATTACGACTGAGATGATTGATAGCTAACTTTTAAGCGCAGCTTTGAGCCAAGATTTTTTTTTCACTTAAGTCAATTCTTAGCAGTGTTCTTGAGAGTAATTCTTAGAGGCTTGATGAATACGGGCCCTGTGCTCTACTGAACTAAGAATTGGGTATAAATTTGGCAATGTGAAATATTATCTTTTTAACAAATAATGGTTGTTTTATAGGTAGTTCATAGTCTACCATAGAGATTTATCTTCATGAAGTCTGGTATTAAAACATACATTCAATAAGTAGGTCAAGGCTTGCTTAGTTCTTGTCCTGTCAGCAGTTTCACGGAAGAGCTCCTACTGTATCTCTGGCTCCTGTGGTAAAAATGCTTATGAATATCTCACTCTCTCTCCAGGCTATTAATAGCTATGACAGCAAGTGCTCTGCCCTGTGCTGTAAACCCAGATACCTGATACAGGGTTCAGACACACTTCCATCCCATAATGCATTAGGTAAACCACATGCTGCATTAATAGCAGACCTCCAACTATCAGAAAATGGAAGGTTCTGAAGTGAAAGAACATAAATGATTTGATATGGCTTATCAAACGAGTGCACGCTTTGTTGTTTATTTCAAACATGTGATTAACTAAACATACATATTGTAAAACAGACACTTTTATGTTGAAACTATAATGAAAGTAAAACTAAGTAAAACCTAAAGTTGAGTTTCAAACTTCTCTTGCTATCTGTGTCAGCTCTGTGTAAAGATGAAGTGTTTCTACTGAGACACACAGAATGTTTGATATCAAACAGCGCGAGTCGAGGAGATTTCGTGGAGCTGCATACTAACTGGGTTGCGGTGTGTTTACCAAAAACCCTCCAAGGAAATTTCTGTTGTGCCAAAGTGAGGTTGAGGGTGTGGATGGGGAAAGTCAGAGATGGAGGATAGATGAATCCTGTAACCCAAAGCGAGCAGATATCTGTTTGTGGAATCGTGCCTACTGCCACACTTATCCATGATCTCATCCTCGGTATATGAGTGTATCTGCTGTGGCCCCCTGCCAGAAGAGGAATGAGGTGTGTGATGAAGTACTCATGCTGTTGCTCACGCATAATTGGCTTAAACTATTTAAGTGTTCGGCATTTAGATAATTACCTCCAATCAAATAAAATATCACACATACTCGTGATAGTGAGCAACAGTAATGAAATGCAGAAAGATTGCAAAAACGGTGTTATCCAACATGCTTTAATGGTATGGCATAATAGTCACTGATCACTTTAATGCCATCTGAAAAATAATCTGCCATTTAAAGGAATAGTAATTATTTCATTCTTACTCACTCTTATCACTCATCTTCTGCAAAACACAAATGATGTTAGGAAACGATCACACTGCTCTTTTACATACAGTCAAAGAGAAAGGTTACACATATTTATGCACATATTTTAATTTGTCTATTGCAATTGACCCTTCGCAAAGACCCAGCCCCCTTTGTTACTGTTGCTATGTCCGACAAGCCATGCCGCTCTCATGCCACACATTACAGACCTGATGTCAATTAACTTAATTAGTTGCTAGATGTTCTCCCAGCTGAATCTTTTCAAAATTTCTTGCTTTTTCAACCCTGTGCCAACTTTTTTGATCAAATTTGAAATGAGCTCATTTAGTGGATAAAAGTGTAAAGATTTCTCAGTTTAAACATTTGTTATATTCTCTATGTTCTATTGTGAATAAAATATTGGCTCATGTGATTTGAAAGTCTTTTAGTTTTCATTTTATTCAAATTTAAAAAACATCCCAACATTTCCGGAATTCGGGTTGTATTTTAAAAGCATTAATTATTATTTGTTAATGTTTGTTAATGAAAATGCAATAGTTTGTTGTTCATGTTTGTTCATTGTGCATTAGCTAATCTTAACCTTTGATTTAAAAAAAAAAATGCATTAGTAAATGTTAAAATTAGAAGTATTTTTCATAGTTATTTAATGTTAACTAAAATAGTTTGCCCAAAAATAAAACTTTGCTGACAATTTGCTCATCCAATATGTAGATGAGTTTGTTTCTTCATTGGAACATATTTGGAGAAATGTAGCATTATATAATTTGCTCACAAATGGATCATTGAATGGGTGCCGTCAGTCCAAACAGCTGATAAAAACATCACAGTAATCAAAAAGTAATCCACATGACTCCAGGCCATTAGTTAGCATGTTGTGAAGGGAAAAGCTGCATGTGTATAAGAAACAAACACATCATTAAGACGTTTTAAGTTTTAAAACTGCTGCTTTCTGGTCAAAATAATCCATAATCATAATCAAAAATTATGTTTCTTTCCATGAAAAAATCCATCCCCTGTTGTCCTCTCACATAAAAATCCACCCACATATATTTGTTTAGACCTGTTTAGAGCAATTTCCACATGTAAACAGTGCTTAATCTGCATACATTTCTCGCTTGATTCAGATGAGACAACATTTTTATTGGTGAAAGCAATATTATTGATAGACGAGTCTTTTAGAACAGTATTTTAGTAAGCAATTGATGTTAAAATTTCTCCAAATCTCCTCTACATCTTGGCCTAGTGGTGAGTACATTTTCAGCAAGTCGGCGAAAACTATTCCTGTAACTAAGGTTAACAAATACAACCTTGTTGTAAAGCGTTACCAACATTTCTCCTTTGATGTTTAAAGGAAGAAAAACATCATACAGTTTGTAATGATTTTCAAATGAATAAATGGCATTTTCGTTTTTAGTTGACCTACTCCTTACGTTTATAGCTGATATATGAAGCGTATATTGGAGAGATGATATTTGCTGATGATGGAGGAAAGCAGAAAAACCTTCAGAACTCCCACAGAGAGACAGCTACGATTCTCTCTCTCATCACATCTTTCCTCTTCCTTATCTCCCTCTCAAAGACATGTGGGACGCAGCTTTGGAAGTAGGTCAAATCTGTGCAGGAAAACAGTGATCCTGGCAGACAGAACTGGCTCAATAGTGTGGAGCTTGTGGTCTTTTTACCTTCATGCCTTAAACAGAATAACAAAAGCAAAAAGCATAAAGACAATCCCAAGTTTTTAGGCACTCAAATGTAAACACTCAGCAAATAATCAATTAAATACTGTCAGGATGTAAATTATGAGGCAGTGTATAAGTGATGCATTTTGCTGTGAGATATTGATAGTGTACACATGGTACACTGGGAGATCTTGCTGTCATAGATGTGTATAGTAATGAGCTGATATATCTGCTCTGCTAGAAAATCTGTCCACAGTTCCTCTGACTGTGGCTTCTCTTTTCTCTTTCCAACTCACATGTTAAATGCATCTGAAAGCGCACAAATAGTCCTTGACTTTATGTGTGTGTGTGTGTTGGATACAGTAGGAACAGATGACCAGAGAAAGCACTGGCACGTCTTTGCATTTATGGTCCTCCTGAGTTGTCATGGAAACACTATCACCTGAATGTGGTAGACCAGTCCTTGGCTTGTGTTTGTATTCTTGCGCTGTATTTAGACCAATCAGGGGATCGTGATCCAGCGATGTGATCACAGGAACATCCTTTCATCTTCACCCTTTATTGTTAGTTTATTTTAAGTTACATTCACACACCTACTATACTTAAACCAGTATGTAAATGACTGATTTGGTAAAGATATTTTTAAACTGCAGCTCTCTCCATGGTTTGAGAGTCATAATTAAATAATAATAAAATTAAGCAATAATTACATGAGCAAAAGTGGTGTTGTACTGAATAATAACTTCAAATATTGCCAGAGGCTGAATCATGCTGGTGTTCAGCATCATTGTATCAGTTCCAAAAGAAACTAATAAACTGTGAAAATCTCCCAAAAGGGTTATGAAATAAACAGAATAAAAGACCATATGCGTCTAAAATTTAAGTCGCCTACTATAAAAGCTCACCAACATTTAAATATTCTAAATTGCTTGCCAAAGCAAACTTTCCTTTTTGTCCTCTGAGATTTTAAAAATTACAAAGCTGGTGCAAACATATACACATCCCTATGATCATATGCTTTCTTAACAGCTGATTTCTCACTGCTGTCATATTTGTTATTGAGAGGAGAGCATGCAGCATATATTTACATATTCATAAATCTAAACATCGCTCTCAGCAGCACGGGTGATATTTCCACCTTCTTTTTACCCCTAAGGGAAGAATGAAAAGAACCATCTGTATATTGGGGCCTTTAATCATCTCTTTAATTGAACTGTTCTTGAGCTCAGTACAGGGGAAGGTTTTAAAGTGTCACATAAAGCTCACAAGCTATTGTACAGTATGTTGATCACAAGTCATATCGATCATTTTTATGCTGCTTTCTTGTCATTTTTGGAGTAGTGCTCAATGAACCAACACATCATGAGGGTGAGTAAATAATGACAGAAATGTCCTTTTTGAGTGAAGTATACCTTTAATATTGAGTAACTTGCATTTCAGGCACAATATGACCAGCTATTTTATGTTTGTTCTTTGAAAATAGTTTCAAAAGAACTCAAAGCATGATCAACGGTTATGTGTTGCCAAGCAACACACAGACTGACAGCCTGAAACGCAGTGAACACAGACAAGCGAAGTAATACGAATAGTGAAAAACGCTAGTGAAAATCAACCAATCAGATTCAAAGATCAGTAAGAAATGTTGTATAATAGGTCCATTTCAATCATTTGCTTGTTTTAATCACATGTTCAGCTGGTTATGATTCAAGCTTTGTAAAAAATAAGGGAAAGAAAAAAAGATGAGCTTTTGAGGAAAAGAAGTAACTGGAACATTGAAAGGAATTAATCTCTAAAAACTAAAAATAACTCAAGGACAAAATTTGAAGACCAAATCAAAGCAAAGACAGAAATAATAGACACACAGTGAGATCAAAGTAAAAGCATGCCCTTGTTTTATTGAAATAGTTCAGTCCTTGCTTGAGGCAGTGTCTGATCCTCGGCCAGAGAGATGTTTTTTTTGTGCACCAGGAGGGAAACTTGGGGTTGATGAACCTTCATCTGAACATCTTGTTTTTTAGGATGTACTGTTACAAACAGGAAACCGAAAGATAGACAGGCGTCTCTCTGGGGTTGGGCACAGTTCCACTCCGTAACCACGCAAATCTACTGTTCAGGTTAAAATCAACATGAAACATTTTTATACACTTTCCTGGGCTTATTCATGCCCTACAAAAGCATAAGGCAGAATGCAACACTGAAAATGAGAAAAATATCTTCAGTCTTTTGAACTGCATAGGACAGTCTAGCCATAGTCTAAAACAGGGGTTTGTCAGGGAAACTGTAGGCGGTTTGTGAGTTCATGAAAATCTAACAATTAAATCTTGAAAATTTAAATAAATAATTTTAAAATTTAACAAATAAAAGAGTAAAAAGAGCAACATTTTATGTCGTCATATCAGTGAACTGTTAAAATGAAAATGTGTTAAATTACTGAAATATTACCTTAAAATCTCAGAGGAACTTTGTCAATATTTTAGGTCAAAGCTGACAAAAAAGTTTGGACATCAATTTCATATATACATATATACACATAGTGCCCTATGATATCAATGATGCAAAAAACATGGATGGAATCACAGAATCCGTCATAAAAAAGGGAATTGACTGTATAACGCGAAATGTTCCTGAATTTGCCAAATTATGTCTGTGAATATTACGCCGTAAAAAGACTATTTAATTATGAATCCTGAACATAATCTCTAGAACTGCTCTGAGAGTCACCTCATGAGCATTTTTACCATTTCATTTGAGAAAAACCGCAACCTGTTAAAGTAAAAGTTTGGTTAACTTGAAGTAACTGTGACAAATGTATTACGTAATGTAATGATAGTATTACTACTACTACTAATTAATATTAAAACATTATTTTTTAAGGAATATTTACCAGAAAAAAAATATTTACCAGGATTTACTTATGAGAAAAATGTATAAAATAATTTAATTAGAGATGCTTTTGATTATTTCAGTTGAATGAAACCATTAAAATGTTTTACCAAAAATGTTTTGGTAAAATAAATAAATAAATAAAGCTGAAAAAAAAAAAAAAAAAAACATTTCATAGGGCTTTAAAAATGTATTTAAAAAAAAAACCTTTTAATAAATTGGGGTTAAATTGCATAGGTTTCGTGATTTCAATTAATTAGACATGCTTTTTGATTAATACAAATTTAATTTAACTAAACCATTAAAACAGAGTCTAGAAAAAAAAACTGAATTTGGGAGAAAAAATAAATAAAGTGGAATTTGGGAAAAATTAAATGGATTTCATAAGGCTCTATACAGAAGGTATTTAAGTCCAGTTCTATTCTGGTATGAAACCAACACATTTTTTTATGGTCCAGTCAATTCCCATCGAATAAAATCAAGTTCTGCTTAACATCAGTACATGGGCTAATTTAATACCATCCCTGGTTTAAGGAAAATTTTCTCCAATCATTGCTCTAGTCAGATTTTAACTACAATTAGTGCTAAAGGTGCTAATAGTTCAGGGTCTGTCTACAGCTGTAAAGTCGTTTACAGTCACTGTTAAATGTTAATGTGTGAATGTAGTTCTTTCACCCGTTAGTTTAAAATCCTCTCACATGCAATCAAAAAGTAGTAAGTTCTGTCCAAACCTTAATTCATGTAATGAAACTGTGGTTTGTATGGATCAGTTATCAGTTAACACCCAAAATTCACTTTAATTACATCATGATCTGCTAATAATCGTCAACAAGGTAAAACAAAAGTGAATGGTTTTTAGTTAAATCTCTTCAACTTAAAAGGGCGCTTTGTAAACTGGATTTTCACATTGGCACCTTTCATAATCAAAAATGTCAAATACAGCAAAACATTTTGAAAGTGTATACAGAATGATTAGAAGCAAGGACATGTGAAAAGGCCTTGTGAAATATGATTTCATCACGTGTCTCTCCTCTTCCCACCTTTGTGTGTGTCCTCACTCTTTCCTGACCACAGGCTCTCACCGGTGTGCGTAAAGTAAAGTGCCTGCTCATATTCTGTTTGCCAGGCCACCCACACTGGCTGTGGCTTTCCTGTATTACTTCCAGAACAATAAAAGCAGTCACGATCTGCCGGGAAACCAACACGTCACGCTTGAGTCAGACTAAACCACCGGATTCTTTCTACCAGCACAGCCTGTTATGTGTTATAGGTTTACAGAGTAAACACAGAGATTACAGCACTTTCAGTTTCGCAACATTGTGTACTGCATGGATGGGCCAAAAACTGTCTGTACAAAGTTCAAGATACAGACCACTGACGTCAAATTACATGGAGAAAGCTGCCTGCTCCCTTTGCTTCATTTGAGGATAGGTTTTTTTTTTTTTTTGACCCAGTCACCTGGGGCAAAGTTAAGCAAGTTCTTTAGAAAAATTCTAAATGGAATTCTTGGAAAAAGTCTCAGATATTTTCTCTTAATAATAAATTATAGGCTTAGATGTTGCATAATACAACAAATTCAAAACTTTAAATTGGAAAACCGTATAGTGATATATTTGCACTGTAACAAATAGCATGTAGCAAATAAAAGTTATATTTGTGATTTAATTAGTAAGCACCTCTTAAACATCTTTGGAATGTAAAGTGTGTGAGATGTGTTTACTAACATTAACTGTCATTGGATTTTTTGATTTATCAGATATTACAGGATTATTAGTAGTCCATTTGGCTATTTCATACTGTAAACATCACTGACAAAACATCTACTATAATATAGAGAAATGTTTTTAATACTTTATATGTTGCTTGCAATAAATGTTTTTTATCTTCAGTGTTAGTTATGGCATCTACTGTATCAGCAGGGCTAGAATAATCATGCAAACTTGGAACCTTACAACCAACCTTAGCCGGTTTTTGGTTCTCATCCTCTTTCTAAGACCATTCCGGCCGATGTCTCACATACTTCATACAACGTCTGTACAGACTGACTGGTACTTGAATCTTTCAGCTTCACAGTACCTGATTTCATTAAATCAGTTTGAATTAGAGTGCCCAGAACAGTTGGATGATTTTTGGTGCCGAGAAAAACAGACATGCCTCAGTCACTGGGTCTGATCTAAGATGGTACGGTTTAATGAGTATCTGCGTGCCATTCTGAGACAAAACAATCATTATAAAGTTCAGAAGTGCTCTGCATAGTCTACAATCTCCTATTTGCCCACACACAGTCACTTCTGCACATGCAATCAGCGTGAAAATATTATATATGATAAGACCAGTCACTAACCTCCCCTATCGCACAACACTTGAGGAACATATACATCCTGTGCACCAACACAGATGAATCACTGATGTGAAGCCAGTTCATACACCTTTGATGCTTTAAATCAAAACCATGGTGATGGGTTTGTACAGACATGTTTGTGGATAAATACATGCAAAGACATGCCAAATTATAGATATAAACTACAGTTCAAAAGTTTGGGGTTGGAATAAAAAAAAAAAATACTGTAAAAACAGTGATACTGTGAAATATTATTACAATTTAAAACAACCACTTTCTATTTTAAAATATTTTAAAATGTAATTTATTCCTGTGATGCAAAGCTGAATTTTCAGCATCAGTCTTCAGTGTCATTATCCTTCAGAAATCATTCTAATGTGCTGATTTGCATCTCAAGAAACATTTATTATATTGTCAATGTTGAAAACATTTGTGCTGCTTAATATGAAACCGACACATTTTTATCAGGATCCTTTGATGAATAGAAAGCTCGACAGAACATAATTTATTTGGAATATAAATATTTTGCAATAGTTTGAATGTCTTTATATCTTATTTCTTCAGATTATCTGTGCGTAATAAAAGAAAATACGGGGTAAAAACAAATAAGAATATAACCACTACTATGTTATAATATGTGTGGCTTCTTTCTTCTTCAAGTAACACTATAATATTTTTCATTGTCACAAGATATGTCCAAAATTATTGTGATTTCTCAGCATCAACTTGAAGAACTTTGTTAAAATGCTTTTGTGTTCGAGCAAAGCACAGCTTCTTCTAAATCAGGAATGCTTATCAGTACATGATAGCTTTTGCTTTTAAGCACCATATAAAAAGAATACTGTACATAAAGAACAAATCTTATCATTAATAAAATGGAACACTGCTATATCACAGCTGATTTCAAAAACATTCACTCGCTGTATCTGTGCTTTCAACTTTAAGAGCAATACATTTTAGATGGTACAAGCTGTACAAAAGGGAATTGGATGTTATTCCTCTGGACATTCCAGAGATTTTCTTTTGAGGGACCTATGAAGCATAACACACTGTATACTAGCATTCCTTTCTAAGATGAAAAAATTAGAAATTACTGCACGTCCTTATCAGTCTCAGGCACAAACAGCTCATTTAAAGTGTTTTATGCCTGCACATTTGTACAGCAGCAGATACCTGGCATATTTATGGTCATAAGGTTAACCCCCTTTGAAGGTGCCAGAATGTATTTTCAACACGATCAGCTGCAGTGAAACATTTATCTGGCCTCTGACCCCCAGCAATCTTTCTATAATCTGCAGAGCTCGCTACCGACAGTCCCTGGTGTGTTTGCAGAGGAACGGGGTTTAAGGTTTCCGGGGCTGCAGATGTGCCCTTATCTCAACATCTAAAACTCTGAAAGCGATGAGGCTTACAGAGATTAGACGTGTCGAAAACAAGAAGAGGCCTTCTTCCCCCAGCGGAGTCCTCACCACACGTCTCAAAGCCACTGTTTTGGTGACAGATGTGGGAGTGTCTGTGTTTGTTTGGGTGCTGTATGTGGGTTTTGTGTTTCTTTTTTGGGAATGTTGTAGTTCTTCTCTTCTACTGGGAGCAAGCACGGAAAAGACAGGCACGGGTTGATGTTCATCTGTTTGCTCCCAATCACGCAGCGCAGTGGAGCTTCAACACGGGATTTCCTTCAATTCTGAGGAGAGCCCTGGAGACTTCATATGAAGCTTGGAAATATCCCATGATGAGCTGATGTGCTCTGAATTTATTCTGCTCTCACTGCATTGCTGTTTTCTTCTTCACTGAGTTGTTCCCTGCTCTAACACTCTTGAGGATTTCATGGAGCGTATATGATATGTCCCGCCTTTCTGACACACATTGTTTTGGAAAACATCAAAACTGCCTGTTTCCTGCAGAAAAATAGAGGAAAAAATCCTCAGTCCCTTTCACTTCTCATGTGACTCTCATCTGGGCTCACTTTTTCCACTTTGGTCTGGTTGTTCACAGCTCATACTGTAGAGTACGTCCTGCTTTACACAGCCTCAAGACACACAAACACAACCATAATAGGTTTAACATGTTAAGAATGTGAAGTATAATATGGTTCTAATAAATGCTGTTTTTCACATCTTTTTTACTGCCTGTGATACATAACATGTTTCTCATGTAATGGGTTTTTATCCAGCACATGTGCTAATGTTGATTTCTTATAGCATCAACTTTGCTATTTAGTGTTTTATCTTATGACATCTTCCATAGGTTTCCACCCAATCTACCAGAACTAATACATTGAGCGGTTTGATCTAAGTCTTCTGAAAAGACACAATTGCTTTATATGATTAACAGATTTTCTATGATTAACAGGCTGTTATTCACATACCCTCTTAAAAATAACGGTTCCAAAAGAGGTTTTCACAGCGATTTTTGGGAGCATTTTTGGTTTCCCAAAGAGCCTTTCGGTGAACAGCTTCTAAAAGAATGGATGGTATAGGTTCTTCATGGAACAGAATAAAGAATCTTTACTTTTAAGAGCGTATAAACATTGATCAACATACATAGAGCACATCAAATATGGTAAAAACAGTAGCTCAAATGCCCTTGTTGGATACGCAAGAACACAGCATTGCATTATGATTGAGCTTCTGTTTACCATATTTGATGAGCTCTATGCGTTTGTGTGTTGATCAGTCTTTATATATGAATTTCTGAACTATCCCTTTAAATTAGTCCACCATTCAGTAGTAAATAGCAAGTTTGAGACTAAAGGTCGATATATAGTAGATGAAGCTATATTTCCAATAAATTAAAGAAAGGATATTTATTTGGTCATTATTCATACAGTAATGTTTGTAACAGAGTTAAATGTTTGAGTTTGACAAAAAAATAAAAATAAAACTTAATCATCTTTGTTTTAAAAATGTCCAAATTATGATTTTTTTTTTTTTCTTGCACATTGGGTGCAAAATCATGTGGGGTAACATAAAATGTGAGAAACAGCTCAATTAAAATGTAATTAACTAGAGATTAAAATGAAATAACTGAAAATACTTTGTTACTATAATGAATCAAAATATCAAAAGATGATATCAAAATGACGATGCTGTAGTCAAGAAAATCAAGAGCTCTGAGGTGGGGACAGCCAAAAATCACAATGTTAAGTAAAGGAATTTAGATATTTGATGCGTTTAAAACTATATCTGCTAAACCAATTTTATGCTGCATGATAGTTTATCTAATTCGTACACTATTCTTGGAAAGTGCCGGGTAACATCATCTCATTCATGGTAGCTCTTCTCCCTAATGTATCTGTCACCCCAGCCTCCTCCATCCTACAAGACAAACCTGACATCCTGCTGGGATCCTTCATACATGCTCCAGATAAGTCAAAGAGGCTCGAGTACACAGAGAGAAGAGAACAGAGAGGAAAAACAATAGAAGAACAGTGGCCTCGATTATGTTTGCAAATTGGTGTTCAAAATTCAGTACGAATCTGTTTTTATTGAAAATATGATTCACTAATCTAATAATCTAATCTGTTATTTATATAACCCATTTTAAAATATTTTTTAATTTTTCTTTTTGAGGAGCTCAAATCCATCTGAATATGTACAGTTTTTTTCCAATATCAATACTTAAGCGCTCCAAACAGCTGAATTATTTACTCAGTTCATGACTAAATTCATGAATCCACTGCTTCTGTCCAGCTTCACTCCAACTGTAATCCACACAGATCTCTGGAATTCCACTGAAATACAGCCATTTAGAACACTGACCTCTAAAACAGAATGCAAGTATAGAATAAGGTATCTGTATGTTCTACTTAATATAACTCACTGCCTACTCCAGCAACCAGTGCTCCCAACCTGAATTCCAGGGCATCTCTCCCCACGTTCCTTACAGAAAGCGTTTGCTTTCTCTCCCACACATAAGCCCTGAGGTGATAACTCCATTTCATCCTAGTTCATTGTTCTGTAGATGATACATTTTTAGTAGTTGTAGTGCTGTGCTGTACATGTCCAGTGAAGCAGCTTTAAACTGTTTTTGTTTTATATGTCCTCTCAACCTTGACCCACAGCACTCAAAGCACTTAACTTCCCATGATTCTCAGGTCCAAAAACAACATGAACACATACAGACGATCAAATAAAAGCTCAGAAATGCCTTACGGACAAAGTTCTTTAAAGTGGCTTACTGGAAATAGCAGTACAGGAAACCTAATAGGGACATGACAAACTATTTAGTAGTTGAAATATCAAGAATCAGCTGTCCACCAACTCTTAATTTTCCAACCACTGGAACAGGCTTTATACATTTTTGGCTGCCATGGTTTAGATTACAACACCTCCACCTAGTGGCACATCAGTTGCATTGGCAAACTCAGTTTGCCATAATTGTATAACAAAGTGTAAAATGATGAAGCCATTACAGTTAAATTAGATCACACAGGTTTGTAATGGAGAATGCAAATATTTACATAATGTTATACTTAGCATATCTTGACTTTTTCACCAGAATATTCCAGACAAGACCACATGATGGCGCTGTTAGCTTTTGCTAGTAATTCAAGGTTTTAAGCTTGCATTCATGATTAAAAGCCTCAATCCAATCAGAGAACAATGTCAGATAAAATCTATAACCTGGTCAACTGTTTATACATTTTGACTTCCATAGCTGGTGTAGAAATGAACTATTCTACCTGCTCTATAAAAGTGGACACGAAAAAAGAAGCACAAAGAAAAGAACAGATTTATATATATATATATATATATATATATATATATATATATATATATATATATATATATATATATATATATATATATATATATATATATTATCTGTTCTTTTCTCAGCACAAAATGATTTGAAACCTCAAAAAAAAAAATTTGGGATGGATTAATCATAACATAAATTCTATGGAAATTTGGCATGGCTCAATTCATTGCTGTCAGTGCTTGCAAACCATGACATCATCAGGCTACTCTGTAATGCGGAGACAAATCAATGACTGAGCAAGAGAAAAAGACAGAGAGAGGGGTGCGTTTGAGGAGAGACAGTGTGTGAAGTCATAGTCCTTTCTCTCTGATGCAGAGCAGTTTCCCTCTCTGGCTTTTATCAGTGAACTTTCCAAACACTATCACTCAAAATGCAATCGGTACATTTAAATACAGTGGTCATGGGTATGAAGTGTTTTAAAGTGATTTGTCCCAGTGTGACAGAAGACGTGTTAGTGCTTTATGGTGGAACACAAATGATGAGAGACAAACATGATTCCAATAGGTTGAATAAAGGAATCCTGACGTTCTTTGCGGGTAAGAGAGTGATGTCGCCAGTGTGACTGTGGATCTTGGCACGGTCCAAACATGAGCTGCATGACAGATGATGCTTGCCAGTCAGACATTAACTCATTTGATCAACCTGATTTACTGGAAGATCTGAACACGCAAGCCCTTCCAACTTTTGATTTCTAGTGGAAATTTGGCTCAGGGATGGGAGAAGGATTTTGAATGCTATGCCTGTCTGTTGCTGGAGAAGAGCAGGAATCATTTCTGGCATTGCAATCATTTTCATCATTAACAAATGTGGGGCAATGTTGTCTTTGAGAGCTGAGTGTTATTTTATCTATGTTTGAAGAAACAGATGTTCAGGTTGCTCCGTCACGCTCACAATCAAGCGGTCCCCTAAGTGAGATAAGCTTCATCCTGAGTGTCCAGCTTTGGAATAATTTGACGTATTTCATGATGCGTAGTATGTATCTGAATTTCACCTTGCTTATAGGACCATTTTAGTCATCTTCATTGGCTTGTCTGTTTTACTCCTGCGAGCACTGAGGAAATGTAAAAATTAGACCAATGTGTGGTTGGTTGAACTTTTATCTCGTGTTCAGAGCTCTGAAACCGGGCACACTGGCTGTGATAAAACTCATGAAGCTGTAAAAAGCAAGGTAATTCAGAATAAACTGTAGGGAAGTAACTGGAAAAAAGGGCGATTCTTCAATTAAAGAGACTTGAAATGGGTAACGCAAAGTGTTAACCAGCATTTAACTAACTTAGAATTATTAAGAAACACAAAGAAATACATTATTTTTGAATTAATACTGACTATAATAATGATAACTAATAAAGCTAGTTTCAGATCAGTAGGGTATACTGTAAAATTTGAATTTAGAATCAAATTGAATTTAGAATTTTATAAAAAACTATTTGCTATAAATACATATGTCTAAATAAATACATACATTTTAATAAAATATTTCTGAAGTGTCACCCTGCTGGATCATGTTCAGTGTGATGTGCACATGCCAAAGTTTGAAGATAAGAAATATTTTTATAGGAACATTTATTTTTAGAATGCTGTATAAATTCTGACTTTTGTTTAAGGGGAGGAATATTTTAGGAAGTATCAAGACAAGTGGCAATTATGTGGCCAAGCTCTGAAATGGCAGCATGCGCATCCCATTAAGCCAGACCCAAAGAATATACAGTGGACATGGTGCATATTTGTTATGTTTCAACCAACAACCTTCCTCACCAGCCCAGACATTCAGCCACACAAAATCAAGTTTAAATAAAAATAATAATAAAAAAATAGACATTTTAAAGAAATCTGCAGCTGTTACAATTAAAAATTAATTGAGGATTTGACAAATCTTTGCAGGATTTTTAGACCAATAGGTGGCGCTGTCACCAAACTCTACAGATAAGTCTCCGATGAATTTAATAATGACACATGCTAAGTTGAATTTCAATATGGAAAAGCATCGCCATGTTACTGAATGTACTCACAGTCAATAGGTATGTGCGATAATAAACAAAAGTCCCTCTGGTCAGTTATGTGCAGCATAGATCCTGAAGTAGATCTTCAGGGCAAAATGTGCTGAGAACTGAATCACCTCTGTAGGAGGAGCAGAAAAAAAAAAACAGCTTTCATCACACTTTAAGATGGTAGACAGCAGATATTTCTGTGCATTATAATGATCAGATGAAGTGTTTAAGGTGGCACACAGCTCTCTGATGTGTGTGTGAGGGGTTAAGGAGGCGGCTGGGATCTGCAGGCTTGGAGCAGCTGCACTCGTGACTGAAATGAAAACAGGACTGAACGAGGCTGTCAGGCCTCTGATGGACGACTTGTAATGGGATGTTTCCAAACCTCCTTTCTCCATATGGCTGCCGACACAATCAGAAACACCCACCGCCTACAGAGCTGGGGACTCTCAGAGCACTACATCTGGTACACAGACACTCACACTTACACACATGCCAAACAAACACACTGATTCACTGTCTCCTGTTGTGGTGACCTCCTTAAAATGTTCACCTTTAGTCAGATCATAGAGGAGCATTACAATGCAAACATCTGAATTCAAGTCCGGGTGACTCCGTGAGTCTTTAGGCCTCACCCTCACACTAAACCCATCATCCTCCCATCTGCATCAAACATGTCAGTCCCGCAGCCGTGTTCAGACATTTCATTCTTCCCACACTCACTGTTCACGGCTTAACTCAATCAAGTACTCCTACATCTGTTTGTCTGTCAGCTCTCCAACCTTTTGTGAAATCTCAGCCTGTCTGTTTTTGTTTGCTATGGCCTGTGCGGCGACTCGGAAGTGCTACTCTAAGTAAATGTCAGTTTGAATTTATCAGAAGCCAAACTGTTATAAACACTTCCTGACTTTGCGAGACCTCAAAGCTCTCCTGAGTCGCACTCACAGGAAACCGCAGGAAGAGACATCACTGTGTCTCAAGAGCTTGTCCAGGCCGGCCCGTTAGCTCGCATTGTTTTGGCTGTGGAAAAGACTTTTTAGCACTAGCAGTGACCTCCATCCACACCTGAAAGACCCACAACAGGAAGTATCATCCATTCGCTCTCTGACTTCTTCAAAACAGCTGGACACACTCGGCTGTCCATGACCACATCCTTTCAGGTGAACAGCCCTCACATGGAGACGCAAGAGCCCTTGATAACTGGAAAATAAACTCTCCAGGCTGTTAGGTCAAGTGAGTGACATACATAGCTTGCTTGATTTATTGTGATAGCCTGAGATTCAACTGTAACAGAATGTAAATCTGAAGACGGATTTGGATTTCAAATCTGCACGTTTAGAGTCAAAATCAAACATTAGATCAGCATATTTACTTCAATGCCTTGGGTCAGTGATCTGATGGTATTTTTTGTCCAAATCCACTGAGTTATTCAAAATATTTTTAATCATGCAATTCATGACTATGTCTCTGCTATGATAAATAAATGCTTTTAATTTCTGAATTAAAGTTCATTCTTCTGGGGATGGCACAACTCTCCAGATATTACAATGTAGAAAAACCTCATTAAAAGAATGTAATTCTTAAAAAAGTATACTAAAATAGATTCATAACACATTCATTCATTGAAAGTAATATTTTAACAAAACAGGAATTTATGTCATAGAGAGGACTATCATGACTATTTTATGTCAGTAACTCTCTTGAAATATAAGTTTATCTGGGGGTGCCACCTCCCCCCAAAAAAGAAAAGATATTCATGAAATAATAATTCATGTATTTGTAAAAATACATGATACAAAAATACATACAAAATGTAATACATTTTACCTTGAAAAACATATTCAGCAATGTTTTTGAAAACAATGGTTAGGATGTGTACTCTCACATGTATTTAAAGGAAAATATGGCACCATATAATATTTTACAACCTGATCTAACCCTGCCTTGACATATAAAGGTAAACTTATCTGATATTTTAAGAGAGTTACTGACCATAAAATAGTCATGACAGGTTTTTCTATCTATTTTTCATTAAAATATTACTTTTTTTTCTATTAAAAAAAGGATTATATGTATTTAGAATCTAATTAAGTATTATTTTGAGAATTTCATTCTTTAATTAGTTTTTTTCTACATTATGATATCTTTCTACATTATGAAATTTGAAACTTAAAGGGATAGTTCACCCAAAAATTAAAATTAGCCCATGATTTACTCACCCACAAGTCATCCTAGTTGTGTCTGACTTTCTTCTTTCAGACGAATACAATCGGAGTTACATTAAAAATGTGCTGGCTCTTCCAGATTTTGAAACTGAACAAAGTGCGTCCATCCACCATTTTAGTTATTTTAGTTTATAAAGATTTAAATATGGATATTTTTCTTACAAAGACCCATCAATTCACTTCAGAAGACCATTATTAAACCCATGGAGCCGTGTGGATTACTTTTATGATGGACACACACACTTTTTTTGGCTTTCAAAACTTCATTAATTTCATTTTTTTTTTCATTTTATTTATTTATTTATTTATTTTAATATAAAATGTATATTTTATTTGCATAAATTAAAACTATTTTAATAGTTTAGTTAACAATTTCAACACAGAACCAAACATGCTAGCAAAAGCATATCTTCACGGGAGAGCAGCACTCACATTTTCTTCAAAAAATGTGAAACCCTAATGGTTAAAGTAGCATTTTTTCATGCATGTAGTGCTGTCAAAGTGCACTTCATCATCTTCAAACAGGCTCAGAGACCATTTCAAGTTTTAGCGAGTTAAATTACACCCTCTGATCAAAACTCTGCTGCTGTGAATAGAGCAGACGGCTGTAGCCAGATAGGGCGGCTCTGAAAATCAGAACCAGTTTCCTCACAATTATGGAGCAGTTCAGTATTCCAGTCAGACTGCGGACTGCCAGGCAGGTGGGTTTTTATTGGCTTTTGTCTGAAAAGGCTTAAAATGACTTCACTGGTGGGTCAGGGCCAGCCTCCATCAGTGCTAATGCAGAATAGGTAATTACTGAGGGAAATACCATGAACTGCCTTCAAAACCACCCAGTCAGGGCCAAGTGTTACATCATTAGAGCGCAAACACACACACACACACACACACATTCACCCTCGCTCATGTGAAGGTAAAACCAGAGCATAGCAGAGCAGATGACCGTCACCTACGTTTATGGTCCAGGCCTGGTGGTATTTTAGAGAAAAAAACCTCTCCAGCCTGCCTATAGCGACACTATAGTCGTATATCACACAGGTCTGGCTTTAACACACTGCCGTTTCCATACACTCTTTAACTTATACTCCTTCATAACCAGCGCAATTAAATGCTGTCCCACACCAGCACTCTGAGTCCTTGGTCTTAGCCACAGTTAATCTACTGGCACGACTTCAAAACAGAATCCTTGTGAGTCGAGCCTTAGCCATTGACATCAAGAGAACTACCATTATATTGTTAACATATTATTTCAGTCTAAATAATGGGTTCCCACTGCTGTCGGCTAAAAATCATTACTGCTGAGGAGGAGGAGGTGCGTTCGAGACAAGCCACTGACGTACCTAACAGGCAAAGTACTAATTAGGTTCTAAGATCGCAGGAGAAATGCATGAAATTTTACCCTTAAATCTCTTTGCAACTTTTATTTTTCCTGGATGGTTTGTGAGATTGTCTATCGAAAATACTGGCAACAGATGGGCCATAACAATATAAGATGCATGACAGACTCACGTGTGAATCACATCAGCACGCTCTCTCTAGTTAGCGCCAGGCATGTCTAATTGATTCCAGATGCAGGATGGCAGGAGAGGAAGTCAAATAATGAGGGGTCGCCTGCGATCCGCCGCCTGGCCTGCCGCTGCCACACATCCTCACTGACGGACTGCAATTTTATGGTCAATTGGACCCTTCAGCTGGAGGGAAACTTCACATGCAGAGGGAAACATGGGAAACTTTCACAGACTTGCAAAGAGACAGCATATGTACGTGCAAAACGAGGTTCACCACACACACACACACACACACACACAATGATATTTACCCCAAATTAAACACTTCTCTGTCCCTGAGAAGGAGTGCGTTGTCATTCTTTGGTTTTGCCACAAAGCAGAAGTCACAGACTCTTTCTTTTGAAAGTGAGCACAGACTCGAGAGAACCAATTCCTCTCTGGAAACAACGCTCTCATTTTCATCGCTCTAAAGACAGTCTGCGCTTCAGCATTCAATATGCACTATGCTATTTGCAGTCTGAAGGACATCTCAAATAGTATGGAAAACAGTCATCTATTGCTGATAGCTCTTGCAAGCATTCCTCCTCTGCTTGATCATTTTCTCTCCCTGTTAAGAAACACTGCTGAATGCCTTATTTAGAAACGCTTGAATAACTTCAAAAGGAATAATGAATGCTACCAAGTAACAGAACATATATTTTTTGAGTGTAAATACATGGTGGTGATTTCAAGTTTTACTTGGATGACTACTTTGCAGTTATCAATGAACAAGTCTCTGAAATCCAAATTTGTCAGGATTAACATTAAACTAAGATACTATATCATAATTGTACTTTTTGGGGCATCTGTGTTAATGTTTAAAGCTCCCAAGTGAGACATTACATGTTTCTGTGTCTTAAGCACACTGCACAGAGTAGAGGTATTGAATGAATTTGTTTTAGCTCAGTAAAGTTTATCTATTTGTCAATGAATCAAGAACAAAGACCAAAAAAAAAAAAAAAATTGTTAGATCTGCTTTGTTGTCATTTGCAGGATGCTAAAACGTTCTTTCTGGAATCTCTTGGTGGATTTGTACACATACACCTTCTCTTATGAATTTTGGGGATATGATGAAAAAGTTTGATATGAATTAATATCCTGCCCACTCAAATACAGCATTTATTTTACATACTCTCTACTGTTCAAATGTTTGGGGTTAGTATGATTTTAAATAAATAATTGTATATGACTAAATTAAACACTTTTTATTCAGAAAGAATGCATTACATTTATAATTTAATAATTTCAAATAAATGCTAATTATGTTGTATTCATCAAAGACTCAATCATTGAAAATAAGAAATTTTTCTTATTATCTAAACTAAACACAGCCTTGCTGAGCATACGAGAGTTCTTTCAAAAACATCTTATAGAAAAAAATCTTACAGACCGCAAACTTTTGAATGGTAGTGTAAAAGTTACCAATTCTTTATGTCTTATTTGCTTATAAAATCACTAAATATAACAGATTTATATGTAAAATGGTCTTTTCGTTTAGTACTCCCCTGTTGAAAAAACAGCACATGCTGGTTAGGTATGTTTTGAAGCATGTCGGCTGGTTTGAGCTGGTTTAAGTTGGTCCTGAGGTGGTTATAAACTGGTTATGAGCTGGTTTAAGCTGGTCCTAAGCAACTACCTCATGCTCAGGATCAGCTTATAACCAGCTCAAAATGAGTTTAAACCAGCTCAAAACCAATTAAGGACCAGCGTAAACCGACTCAAACCAGCTTTAAAACATACCTAACCAGCAAATGCTGTTTTTTTCAACAGGGTCTTCTGATTTAAGCCATGGCTATACTTAACTCAATCGAAATACATATACAGAAACCTATATTCAGGACTGAGCAATACCAAACATGCTCTCCATTTCTCTTCAAATACATTTTCATTAGTGACAAATGTCTTTGTTGGGATAAGGAAATAAATACCTGTTGGCTATGTTTGTGACCAATACAATCCCTCGTTAAGTTTAGTCAAAATAAATGTGACAGTTGAAATGTGCTCGAATGTCATTCAACGTCAAAAACGAGTCTTTTTCACTTGAAGAGGATTAGACTGGAAAATCACTTCAGCCCTTTCAACCAGACTGTGCCTCTTTTTCAATTACTTTAATGCTGTGACAGCGGAGAACTGCTGCTATGATGTCACGTAAATAATATAGGCCAAATTACTTTACATATGTATCTTTTCATAGCATGCTGCCACAAAACTTTAGGAATGTATAATTTATGTCCAAGACCACCAAAAAGCCATAAACCCCTCTAAGCATATGCAATCGTCATGCATCCTAAACCTAGATCCATTCTGACTGGAAAGCCCCAATGATTGATGAATTTCTAAATCATACAGGAAATAGGCAATGCTACCACACAAATATTTTCCACAGACCACCAACTTTTTGAAGTTTGAGAGAATCCTTGATGCAAGAGAAAGGAAGCAATGCTAGCAGTATTAACAACATGGTAAAATACAAAAGATGTGGCTTTTCTTGGAAACCACACAAAGAAGATATAAAGTTAAAGGACAAAACATCAATCCTACATAAAAGCTATGGGGCCATACAGTTACAAGACTGCAACAGTGTGCTGAAAATAGCCACAGAGGGCTCCAGAACGACCCATAATTAGGAATTTCAAACCTAAACCCAAAGAGATGACTTTAGATTTTTAATCTGCAGGCGTTCCAAAATCCTTAATGTAAGTTGCCTGGTCATTTCTTTTTTAAATCTTGCATAAAATGAAATGAACATAATAGCAAGACTTCTTCAGACTCAAGAGATCAGTTAAACTACAGAACTTACTCTTATTGATAACATTACAACCAAACAGCTCTGCCACCAAATCAACGGGAAGTCATAACTTAAATGTAACAAACCCGCTTGGCTCCAGCAGTTATGATTATTTTGATGAAAAATATCCTGCGAGATAAACCCTGAGGTTGTAAATTTTAACTCATTCCCTGGGCCCTGAAGTAAACGGCAAAAGCAGACACTTAGAACACACACACACACACACACACACACACACACCCACTTTAAGTGAAAGAGTACACTTATGCAACCCCCAGTAACAATAAAGGCTTATTGTCTGGGTTTGAAGAGCAGACACAGGTCTGACTGTATCCCTGCGGTCATTAAGACTCCTTCAGAGCTCATAATAGGGATCTCAGCTCCTCTCAACGAAACTTAAGTCCTGTCTTGCTGAGGGGAGAATGTCTGCTGGACATCAGGCTCTTTACAATGGCTTGGATGGGATTTTCAACCCAAAGCAATAATTATTTTTTAAATATAACGCTTGACACTACAAATCATCTGGGGGGACCTCGCTTTTTTAGGTTTGGGTGCAAAAAGATCATTCTTTTGTGTTTGAGAGGTGTAACCATTCACACTGACAAAGCTGACAGACACCTGCACTATAAAAATGACTGTAATAAAATAAATAAAGAACAAATGTTGTTTTTGTTTAAAGGGTCTTTATCAGAACATTGCCAGCTAACATATGTGAAAATATATGTTCTTACGGAGTTACTAGTAATAATACATACAATAACAGAAAAACAAAACGCAAGAAAAACACAAAAATATTAATGTATAGTAGGGTGTTAAACAAAGAAACATTAACAGTTAAATCATACCCTCTTGGCTCTACAACATTGGAGAATTTTGCTTAAAGGTGAAGTGGAGGTTTTTGTGGCACTAGAATGGAACTGCAAAAATAGCTGCTTCCCAAATACTACTACGCATTTGCATTATGCACTGAATTAGCACTGATATTAGCCTGATATTTCACATTAAATAAGTATTCAGTATTAATTTTGATTTCTTTATCATCAACCCACTGTCTTTGCGCAATCTCTTTGAGCAATATAGTGTAATTCCTTCTCATTAGCAGTGCTGAGGAGCACATTTGCACAGTCTAGTGAAGGTGAAGCTATAAAGTGGCTGCTTTTATAGACTGTTTCTTATTTGGACTGAGTTTTATGGCCTTTTAGAATAATGGGATTATTGTAGAGCGAGCGTTACGCCTACAGCTGGGCCACAGACAGTCCACTGCACAAATTTAACTTCCTCTCTCATCACATGCTGTGAAAGATGCATTACCTTGGCATCTCATTATGTACTTGGGACTAATTACATGCCTGTTAGGTTCAGCGGTCTGCTGACCTAATGGCGGACCACCCATCCTCTTAAGCCTAGGAGCTGTGGCCCACTGACCTACACCGGCCACCACGAAGGAAGTCTACAGTTTCATCCACTACCACATACTCGGTAATCTGAATCAAAAAGCAAGCAAACGTGCCCACGGACAGCCGCTTTTGGTGATCCAAATAGGCTACAACTCTGCAAAATCATATATAAAGCTGTCATGGTATAACAATAATTTAAGTTCTGAAACAGAATATTTCACCATCTTTGCCAGCCCCGAGACATAAGCCAAATGACTTACTCTCAAAAAACAGAAAGGAAAAACAAGAATATCAGAACATGTCATGAAATGGATCAATGTTGTGTGAGATAAACAACCCTCCGATGTGTTTACATCTGTTGGCAGGCACGAAAAGTGCCAGAGGCCAAAACCCCAGGCGCTGTTATTATATTCTCTCATTGATCTATTGCGCTTTTTTAGTAGTTGGGGCATCATGGAAGGTTTCAATCCATCATCCGGGCCTCAGAAATGAGTATTTTCAAACAGTTCCCCAAGTTAGGCAGCACTTATAAATAACACGGCCTCTGAGCTGCAAACATCAATGGCAGACAGCTGAGCCTATTGTTGATGCTCCACCGCGTTCCCCCGCCTCTCTGCGAGGGGATGTGGTGGAAGATTGATGCGAGATGTCACTGGAGGGAAGTAGGAGTGGCCAGGCTTCAGTGTACCGCATGTCCCTGCTCTCCAGCGCAGCAGGCAGCTGCATAGTCTGGCGGCCAGCGTTCCTGCATGCAGTCATGGAGGGATCTTGGGGAACGCAGCAGAAACCATCCCACCGAATGCGGTATGCTGAGGCCTGCAGATCTGTATTACCAAGTTGGGGATGCTGGGCAAAGGCCACATCAAACAATGCTGAGGTCAAAAGAAGTGGCGTTTATCAGTAATTATACTGTATAGAAGTGTCTCGAATCAACACTGCAGGTCCAAAAAAGGGGAAATGGTGGAGTAGTGAAGCATGTAAAGAAAGTAGTCCCTGTGTAGCCACCAGTGGTGTGAAATGAGGCATTGATTTGCAATCTGCTGAGTAACAGGACGCCCTGTCAGTCAGGTTATCAATGGGGTGTAAAGGCTTTTGGTATTTGGCACATAAGCCTCCTCACACTGGGTGCCAACTTAAACAGCAGTTTAAGACCCACGATGCAGGACAAACCATTCTCTGTCATCGCAATACTTCACGCTGTCTCCACTACTTCTCTGCCAGAACTTCAGAATGAGCATTTTCTATGGAAGTCTGAATGGTAAAAAAACCATCACTGTGTTTTGGATCACAGTTTTGCAGAGGGAGATTTACTTATGTATAACAGCTCATTGAAAATGTTCATAATATAGAGATTTGAAAATAAGCAAAGGTCAGCATTGGATATGAGGGAGCTATTCATGTCTACGGGAGAGCAAGCAACAAAAAGCAAGGAGAGTCCCAATTCACACAAATGTTTTGTATAACAAATAGTCAATATCACACGCGGAAAAGCGCAGTTATTCAGACCAAAAGCACAATTGCGATATTGTCTTTAGCATAATAAATAAGAAGTTAATATTGAGTAACTTACATTTTAGACAACATACTGTCTAACAGACTATTTTGCTCTGTTAACAAAAATAGATCCAAAGAGAGCCACTGCAAATCACAGAGAAACACACTGAAAGAATCTGTGTTTTTGAACGAATCAGTTGAGTAAATGATTCACTGATACTTATAAAGATTCATTTTGTTGTGGAACAAATCAATATTTTTGAACGAATAAATGATTCAATAATTCATCACAAACTGATGTCTCCTACTGTACCGATGTCAGTGTTGTTATTGTAAACTAAAACTAAAGCTATAAGTGTGAGCGCAATAAGCCGACTCACTAGCTTAGGACTTCAGTGTTCTTTTGTACTCAACACAAAACGTCAGTGAATAAAAGTCTTGAATCCAAAGTTCTTCGTTTGACTGTTTAATTATAAATCTTAAAACATAAAAAAAACTTAGGATATTTACTTTTCTTACAAATTAACTGCAGTATTGCATAGGTCAAAAGACTGTGTTGCTCAAAAGTCCAGTGGCTTCTGACTGTTTTGCAGGGTTCTATTTCTTTCATACTAAACCTAACAGCCAATCAAATTACGTTATGCTACATCACTGGCTAACTGCTTACATTCCAATTTCTACGTTTCATTTGCAACACAGGTTTTTTCTCAGATTTTACTAAATAAACTCAAAATATTATTACTTCCATAGAAATGGCTTCAACAATAAGAAAACATGGTAATTGAAATTAATCTGTAACGAGGACGCTGAGCCAGAAGTAGAATCCATGTGCGGTTGTTTATTCAGAAGAGCAGAGTACAAGTGAGCAGGCAAAAGGTCAATACCGGAAAGACAGTCAACAGGCGTACAAAGCATAAAGATGATCCAAGCAGCTGAGTGATATAACAGGCAGTAGGTCAAATCCAAAAAGACAGTCCGATTGAGCAGCCAAAACAGAAGGGATAATCCAAATAGCGATAAAGAGGAGACAGAGCTGGGATCAAACCGTGTAATCAGTCCAACTAGCAAACAATCCAAAGGGAGATCCGAAAACTCGTGAATCAGGAACAACGCAAAATGGCAACAGGTAATCAGGCATAAAGTGTAAGTAGACGCTCGGTAAGGCAGGTCAAACTGGCAATACTTCGCGAGTTTGTGAGCACATGGTCCGTCCTTAAATACTGCCAAACAGGAAGTGATAGTAGAAGCAGCAGAGGGAGCATGCAGTCAGTACTCGGGTGAGGGCTCCCTCTGCTGGCGTGGTGTTACAGAACCCCTCCCCCTAGGAGCGACTCCCGGAGCTCTACGTGGACGTCCCCGTGGTCGTGGTGCAGGTCGGTCGGGTCTGGCTCGATGAAACTCCTCGATGAGCGACGGGTCCAGGATGTCGCGGGCGGCCACCCACGATCTCTCCTCAGGTCCATACCCCTCCCAGTCCACCAAGTATTGGAGCTGACCCCCTCGACGGCGCGAGTCCAGCAACTCGTTCACCTGATACGCGGGAGTTCCGTCAATATCGATGGGTGGTGGTGGTTCTGGGGCTTCATGGCCGGGGTCAGCATCCGGGTGGACCGGTTTCAGGAGGGAGACATGGAAGGAGGGAGAGATACGATAGTTAGCAGGAAGCTCTAATTGGTAGGTAACCTCGTTAATTCTACGTAGAATTTTAAAAGGTCCTACATACCTTGGAGAGAGCTTCCTGCTGGGCAGCCGCAGCTTGATGTCCCGAGTTGAGAGCCAGACCCGTTGTCCCGGTTGGTAGGGAGGGTGTGGACGGCGTCTTCGATTGGCCTGAACTTCCTGAGCCCTGATGGCCCGCTGGAGATGAACATGCGCGCTGTCCCACACCCTCTCGCTACGTTGGATCCAGTCATCCACTGCTGGAACCGAGGAGGGTGCACCGGACCACGGGAACATCGGTGGTTGAAACCCCAGGACACACTGAAAGGGGGTAAGGCCTGTAGAGGAATGGGTTAGTGAGTTCTGGGCATATTCGGCCCATGGGAGGAATTCTGACCATCGATGTTGTTCTCGACTACAGTAGGTACGAAGGTAACGTCCGATCTCTTGGTTCAGTCTTTCCACCTGCCCATTGGCCTGTGGGTGATAGCCTGAGGTTAAGCTGACGTTAATATCCAGTTGCCTACAGAATTCCTTCCAAACTTGAGATGTGAATTGTGTGCCTCTGTCACTTACGATATCCTCTGGTAGGCCATAAATCCTAAACACATTGTGGAAGAGGGCGAGGGCGGTTTCCATGGCTGTGGGCAATCCTCTGAGCGGTATGAGACGGCATGATTTGGAGAAGCGATCAATGGTGACTAGGATAGTCGTGAATTCGTTGGACAGAGGCAGATCCGTGATGAAGTCAATGGACAGATGTGACCAAGGGCGCTGTGGGATGGGTAGTGGTTGGAGGAGACCGGAGGGCAGTTCTTTGGGGGTCTTAGATTGGGCGCATATGGAACAGGCTTTGACATAGGTGGGAACATCCTTGGTCATAGAGGGCCACCAGAAGGAATTTTGGACCAGTTGGAGGGTACGGGAGATGCCGGGGTGTCCGGAACTGAGTGAGGAGTGAACCCATTGTATAACACGATGGCGGAGGGTTTGGGGCACGAAGTGTTTGTTTGGGGGGCAATTGGCGGGTGGTGGATTTTGTTGCTGCTCTCGTTGTATTTCCTCCATAATGTCCCAGGAGATGGGTGCTAAAATTACCGTGGGGGGAAGAATGGATTCAGGTGATTGGTGGTTGGTAGGGAGATCATGGCGTCTTGAGAGGGCATCAGCTTTACAGTTCTTGCTGCCTGGTCTGTAGGTCACTGTAAATTGGAAGCGGGTAAAAAAGAGGGCCCACCGAGCTTGGCGAGGATTCAGACGTTTAGCCCCTTTAATGTATTCGAGGTTTTTATGATCTGTGATAACTTGGAAGGGGTGAGTGGCCCCTTCTAACCAGTGCCTCCATTCCTCGATTGCTGCCTTCATGGATAGGAGTTCCTTGTTGCCTATATCATAGTTGCGTTCGGCGTTAGTAAGCTTTCTGGAAAAGAATGCACAGGGATACAATTTGCCGGGGTGACCATGCCGTTGAGAGAGGACGGCCCCTATACCGCAGTCCGAGGCGTCCACTTCTACGATGAATGGAAGGCTGGGGTCAGGGTGTTTAAGAATGGGGCCCGACGTGAATTTTTCTTTGAGTGTGACGAAGGCTTGGCTGGCTTCGTGAGTCCATGGTAATTTGGAAGGTTTGCCTCTCAGGAGTGAAGTTAAAGGAGCTGCTACCATGCTGTAGTCACGGATAAATCGTCTATAGAAATTTGCAAAGCCAAGGAATCTTTGTAGTTCTTTGATAGTGGAGGGCTGTGGCCATTCAGTAACTGCTTGGATTTTGGCAACGTCCATTTTAACCCCTTGGTGACTAATATGATAGCCTAGGAAGGATGTTTGGTGTACATGAAATTCACATTTCTCAGCCTTCACGTAGAGTTGGTTCTTGAGAAGCCGTGATAGTACTGTTCTCACATGGTTGACGTGTTCTTCTGCAGATGTGGAGTAAATGAGAATATCGTCAATGTAGGCAATGACGTACTTGTTGAGGAGATCCTTGAAGATTTCGTTGATGAATGATTGAAACACAGCTGGTGAGTTCGCTAGCCCATAAGGCATGACCAGGTATTCATAGTGCCCCCTGGTGGTGAGGAAGGCGGTTTTCCACTCATCTCCTTTCTTAATCCGAATGAGGTTATAGGCACTTCGTAAGTCTAGCTTTGTGTAAATCGTGGCTTCGCGTAGTTGTTCTAAGGCAGATGGCACTAGAGGGAGTGGGTAGCGAAACTTAACCGTGACGTTGTTGAGTCCTCGATAGTCGATACAAGGTCTCAATCCTCCATCCTTCTTCTCGACGAAGAAGAACCCCGCAGCAGCTGGAGAGGTGGACGGTCGGATAAATCCGAAGTCCAAAGCCTCGGTGATGTAATCGTCCATGGCTTGGTTCTCAGTTCTAGAAAGGGGGTAGACTTTGCTCTTGGGAGGCATGGCATTGGGGAGTAAGTCGATGGTACAGTCCCAAGGGCGGTGTGGTGGTAACTGTGTGGCTTTGGACTTACTAAAAACATCAGACAGATCGGTATAATAGGAAGGGATGGTGATACTATTAGTGGTTGTGGGGCTTTCAATATTGGTGGCAAAACACGGTTGGGGTTTTATGGTAAAGCAGTTTTTAAGACAGAAATGGGACCAGTGTGTAAGCTCACCGTGACGCCAGGAGATGTCAGGGTCATGAGTGGATAGCCAGGGGAATCCGAGTATGGTATCATGCTTAGGGGAGTCGACGATGTAGAAGGAGATGGATTCTTGGTGGAACAGGCCTATTTTGAGGGTGAGCGTTTGAGTTTGGTGGTTAATTCCTTCTCCGATGAGGGTGTCATTGATGGCTTTGATCTTTATGGGAGGTGTGCATGGTTGAATGGGAATCTGGTATTTCTCCACTATGGTCCGGTTGATGAGATTCAGTGCTGCTCCCGAATCTATCATGGTGGTTAATTCAAGAGACAGAGTATCATTTTTAAGCAAAACGGGAAGTGTTAATGTTCGATTACATAACAGGGAAAGGTGGTTGATATTTACCCTTGAGCTGGTTTGTCGCTTTTGGGGACACCCGATACTGCGATGGCCGATTCCCCCGCAATAGTAGCACAGATTATGAGTGCGACGTCTCTCTCTCTCCTCTTCGGACAAACGTGAAACATTGAGTTGCATAGGTTCCTCCCGGGTAACAGGGGTGTTGGTTGTGGGAATAGATGGGCCTCGTAGATTCTCCTTCAGAGTCTTGCGCTTGGGAGTTTGTCTCATGAGGTTATCAATCTTTACGGTGAGAGAGACAAAATCCGTGAATGATAGATCCTCCCTACGACAGGCGAGTTCGGTTTGTAGATCGGCATTAAGACTGTGGTAAAACATAGCAGTTAATGAAACATCATTCCACCCACTTTGAGCGGCCAGGGTTCTGAATTCGATGGCGAATTCGGCTGCGGTGCGGTTTCCTTGTTTCAAGTTTATAATCTGTGTTGATATATCCCTGCCCCCCGCGGGATATTCAAACACTTCCTGAAGTTGTTCCAGAAAATAGTTAACAGAAAGCCTGATTTGGGGATCGGAATCCCACACTGCAGCTGCCCAATCGATAGCTTTACCAGAAAGCAAGGTCATCAAAAATGCACATCTCTTCTCATTGGTTTCAAATCTGTCTCCTTGATGATCAAAGTAAAGTTTAACTTGTCGAACAAACCCTTTGCACAGTTCAGCAGTACCATCAAACTTGTCAGGTAGAGCAAAGCTTACCGTCCTGGGCGTGGGAGGAGGCAGCGAGCGGATGTACTGCGTGAGGTGTTCGTTAACCGATTGAAGTTTGCCAAGTTGTTCTTGGTATTTATTTAGCAGTTCGCTTTGGTAAGCGAACGCTGCTTGCAGGTTTGAAACTTCCGCTGGATTCATGGGAGGCGAAGTATTCTGTAACGAGGACGCTGAGCCAGAAGTAGAATCCATGTGCGGTTGTTTATTCAGAAGAGCAGAGTACAAGTGAGCAGGCAAAAGGTCAATACCGGAAAGACAGTCAACAGGCGTACAAAGCATAAAGATGATCCAAGCAGCTGAGTGATATAACAGGCAGTAGGTCAAATCCAAAAAGACAGTCCGATTGAGCAGCCAAAACAGAAGGGATAATCCAAATAGCGATAAAGAGGAGACAGAGCTGGGATCAAACCGTGTAATCAGTCCAACTAGCAAACAATCCAAAGGGAGATCCGAAAACTCGTGAATCAGGAACAACGCAAAATGGCAACAGGTAATCAGGCATAAAGTGTAAGTAGACGCTCGGTAAGGCAGGTCAAACTGGCAATACTTCGCGAGTTTGTGAGCACATGGTCCGTCCTTAAATACTGCCAAACAGGAAGTGATAGTAGAAGCAGCAGAGGGAGCATGCAGTCAGTACTCGGGTGAGGGCTCCCTCTGCTGGCGTGGTGTTACATAAGCTAAGATTAAAGTTAATAAAATAAAATTTAAATATTAAATGAAAATCCTAAAATTAGAAAATATTTGCTACTTGCTTATAGATTAAAGATTAATAATGCACATGGACTATAATGAGCAAACAACTGGGCTGATTCAGTGATGCTGTGACGCAGAAATGGTTCACAGTTTTGTTCTAATTGGACAGGGAACATACTAAATTCAATGCACCTTTATTTTTGTCAGTTATGTCAGTTGCTGTGAATCACACTTCTGTTGTTGTTTATGCATTCACCAAATGGTCAGTTTTCTTAATCAGCTGAGGACATGTTAATCATTTTGCATATTGTTGGACCTGCAGTTAATGCTCATATAATAAATGTCAGTGTTTGATTGTAAGGATGACTTATTTTGTACGATAAGCAAGTTTGGTTGTGTTGGGTTGCCACTATGTCCAATGTTAAATGTGGTTCCTGAAGCAAAGCCAGTAAAGACCCACTGACCCATCCACAGTGATGAGATTTTGATAAGTGATCTGGAAGAGCGTTAGACTCAGGCAGTACAAGAGAAACGACCAGCGGACCTTGCCAAAGCCAGAGCCTGCAATCTGTTATCAATCTGAGAGCCAGCTATACATTACAAGCAGAGCAGTTTAATGTCTTTAAATAAAGTTTTATTTCTCTAAAAACTGTAGAATCCATAAAGGCATATCTAAATAATTAAACTACTGTCTTAATCTACTTGAAGCACGTTCAAAATCTACATTCAAAATGTTTAACTGGATGAGATGAAAGAAATGTGATTACAATAATACATCTTTTACTTGTAGTGATGCTGCTCCAGAAAGTTATTTTACACCAGAAGTGTGTGATTTCAAACCAAATGGAATTGCAAAACAAATGACTGTTTTCAAACAGGTTTCAAGAACTCTTCCCTGTCAGTAAAACAGTTAGTCCCGCCCACATTAATTTGGAATAGGGATTTAATATCACGTGTTCTACCATCTAGATCCAGAAAAATAGTATAACACACACAAACACATACGTAGACGTCAGCTGACCCCTATGATCCTTAGTCGTGTACAGGGTCTGGGTCAGTGTTGATGTTATTTCATGGACCCTCGGGCTTGACTGTAGCGCAGTCTCTCCACATCCTGAGCGCTCGGCTACTTTTGTCCTCCATCCAACCTGCACAGCTAGGGACTTCCAGTCAGAGTCCAGATTTATGAGGCCCTTCTCTACTGGGGACTGACCCCAATGCAGCCGCAACAGACTTGTTCTTCAAACAATAACATCCAACTGCGCAGGAAGGCTAGTGCACTTTCCCTTTCTCCATTTTATTTTTCTTTCTTACCTTCACAATTTTGCACATTTCTTTTATGTAAATGAGATGATCTTTTGCAGCATTTATCTCTTAAGTTCTGATAACAGGATTATTCTAAACTCAACCACAAATAATGGTTTTCCTGTTAACTTGAATGATTTTCCAATTTTTTTCTTCTGTTTTTACCAGTATTATTGCAGGTAACTAAAGCTAAAACCATAAAAATACTTAAAAACAAATAAACGTTAACTGAAATAAAATAAAACATAAAACATTCTACATATTTTTTCAACTAGCTGCCAAAGCAACAGTTGTACAACATGATGTACAAAAAACATTAACCAAAATTATAATGAAAACAGAAAGTAAAAAAATGAAAGAATGTACATAAAAACTGTAATAGTTATTCTTTTGGCTGATCTCTTAAAGCTCAAACAGTAGAGCTCGGCACTGGCAACACCAAGATCATAGGTTTAATTCCCACATGAATACATGAACTCATAAAATGTATAGTGTGAATGTGACGCTTTGGATAAAACCATATGCTAAAATGCATAAATGTAATGTTGCAATGTCTAATATGTTTTCGACTTATACTGACACGTAATGGTGTGGATGCAGCATCATACAAACGTCATCAGATACTGATGCCATGATTAATTTATTCTGCATGCGTTCAAATGTGCAAAGTGAGTATTCAGCTCAGGGTTGCCAGGTTTTCACAACAAAACCCACCCAATTTCTACTCAAAATAGCCCAAAACTAGCCCAATGGCATTTCGAGGGGGTCCCCTGGTAAAAATCGCAAACCCCCAGGCTCAAAAATCGGGGGGTAAAATACACTTTTTCTGGCAAGGTTCCTCTGGTAAAATTTGCATTGCAGGGGCTAAATATCACATTATTTAAAGTAAAGTCGTGACGTATTGTCAAGTATGGTGACCCATACTCGAAATTGGTGCTCTGCGTTTAACCCATCCAAGTGCACACACACAGCAGTGAGTAGTGAACAAATGCACACACACACACACCGTGAACACACACCCGGAGCAGTGGGCAGCCATGCTGCAGCGCCCGGGGAGCAATTGGGGGTTCGGTGCCTTGCTCAAGGGCACCTCAGTCGTGGTATTGAGGGTGGAGAGAGCGCTGGACATTCCCTCCCCCCACCTACAATTCCTGCCGGCCGGGGGCTCGAACTCGCAACCTTTCGATTACGAGTCCGACTCTCTAACCATTAGGCCACGACTTCCCCCACGACTATTTGGGACCCTTTAACCCGCGGACATGAAAAACAACCCGCAACAACAGTGTTAAATTAGCCCAGTTCCACGGGAAATCTGCGGACTTGGCAACACAGGTCATGTGATTTTAACATGTCAGTTTTAACATGTGGTGACCCAATCTAAGGAAAAATCAAAACAGCTTTGACATGTCTGAAGTCTTCTTATGTCAAATGATTTACTAGTTATCAAAAGTACTATTCATTTCTTTGTCTAAAACTTTTTAATAAAATAAAAATGACTGTTTAAGACATTTGTTACATTGCATGCTATAAAAAACAGACAGACAGAGCTTTATATCCATCACACATCTATCATACAGTATGTCATAATAGAGAATGATGTGACTTTAGTGAGATAACATTTGTTCTTTTTGGGGAAGCTACTTTAAAACTGTAGCTTGCCAAACTTCCCATATTTGAAACTACTTGAACTGCAATCACCCCGTGACCCTACAGAGGAAAAAATGTGTGAAAAGCGGATAAATAGATGAATAATCTACATTTACATTTATTCATTTAGCTGACGCTTTTATCCAAAGCGACTTACAATTGCTATATATGTCAGAGGTCGCACGCCTCTGGAGCAACTAGGGGTTTTAATAATTTTAGTACTTAAACTTAAACTTATATATTTCAGTTAATTTCCAACACATCTTTTATTTTTTTATTTACAATCACTGAAAACACTGCCACCGTGAATTGATGTCTTTAAATGATCTTTAAAATGTCTTTAAATAAAATTTTATGTCAGTAAATTATTTTCATTTGGGGGCTTTACTCAAGGAATATTAGCTATTTGATGTAATCTGTAATGTAATAAGAAGGTCTAAATTGCAGCATAGCTGTCCCACGTACAATCTAGTAATGTTAGTATCCTCACTACTTTCAGTTACTTCCCAAAACTGTTTCCAATCAGGTTCAAGTTATGGATGAGGCAAGTAACGCTGGTTTCCTTATTTCTCACTCAGACTTTCCTCCCACTCTTCCTGGCCCGTTCTTAGTCTCCTTCTCCCACTTTCTCTGTCTTTCGTTCCGGACAGTTTA
The DNA here is from genome assembly GCF_936440315.1 of Barbus barbus. Taxonomy (NCBI): domain Eukaryota; kingdom Metazoa; phylum Chordata; class Actinopteri; order Cypriniformes; family Cyprinidae; genus Barbus; species Barbus barbus. The sequence goes on along the minus strand of NC_136747.1, from coordinate 10,686,414 downwards.
ACACATGCCAGACCTCGGCAGAAACGTGTGGGGGAAGCGAGGGTGATGAAAGACCAGTCAAAACGCATGTGAGGAACTGCCATTAGCACATATGGCTTTCGCATGAATCTAATAACGCCAGTGGATGGCTTTGCGGGCAATAAAGGTGGATGAGCTGTATTCATTGGTGTGATAATTTACAATGAAAAGGATCAACACCAGAAGAGGACCAGGTGTGAGGGCCAGCGCTCTCACATGGTTTGGGTGAGCTGAAAGCATTGGATGACGGCATGATTTGTTTCCACAAAGCTCAGGTCGTGGGGTTAAGGGTCACTTGTCCTTTCACACAGGAAAACATGTTACAGGATTATTACAAGAGTGAATGAGAGCACTGTATGAGACACTGCTGACCTTACACTTATGGGGCCAAAACTCTCTTGTGCTTGCTTTATCGCCACTTTTGCAAGGACAAAGTGTCAAGTGTTCTCAGCAGAGGGGAAAAGTGAATCACCTTTGTGTGAACTCTATGAAGGCAGAGGCTAGCTTATTTTCTACAGGTCATTTGTGTCTTAACACAGTTTAATACCACTATCCGCTGAAAATAATGAATTAAACTGATATATTGTCAAAGCGCTTGTTTTGTATTTAAACACACACTGGATTGGAGGATTGGATTGTCTTCTCCTTAAGGGCTCTTCTCACAATGGATGCCAAATGTGGAGGTCTAGCAGCCGCTCTTTGTCTCTGGTAGGCAGTTTGGAGCTGCAGGTGAAACATCATGATGAAAGAGGTGGTCGCTCATGTTATATCTCCAATGACTTTGTTTATAGTTTTGCTTCACTATCCTACCATTATGTGTTTCTGGTGGGCCACAACCAAAGTTTAAACTAGGCCTGAATGATTCTTAACAGAGAATATTTTTTCTTTTGGAAATAAATTAATTATTTTATTCTGCAAGGATGCATTAAATTGATCAAAAGTGACAGAGAAGACATTTATAAAGTCTAAAAGTTTTCTGTTCCAAATTCTACATTTTGACATTTCTATTCATCAAAGAATCTATCACGTTTCCACAAAAATATTAAGCAGCAAAATGGTTTTCAACATTGATAATAATAATAAGAGGATGACAGGACACTGAAATCACAGGAATTAATTATATTTCAATATATATTAAAATAGAAAACAGCTGTTTTTAATGGGAATATATTACTGTTATACTGTTATATGTTACTGTTTTTACTGCATTTTTTGGTCAAACAACTGCAGCCTTCGTGAGTTGAAGAGCCTTCTCTCCAAAATATTTTAAAACTCTTATTGACCCAAACTTTTGAAAACTAGTGTTTTTTTGTTTTGTTTGTTTTTTAACCACCAGCTTGTAGGTCCAACACCAAAATCTTAATTTAAACCCTGGTCATGTTGTTAAAATGGGCTGCAACATGTTTTATGTTTAATGTACAATAGATGTAAAGCGTAAAATGCAACTAAACATATAATCATGCATAATAAATATAATTGGTAATAATTGGTATTTTCACTATTAACTAGTTGTTTATTAACATATTGGCTGTTTATTAGTACTTATAAAGCACATATTCCGCATGACCATATTCTACAGCCATAATCCTACCCAATACCTATACTAACTACAACCTTACTAACTAGTAATAAACAGCAAATTAGGAGTTTACTGATTCTAAAGTCATAGTCAATGGTTTGTTAATGGTGAGAATTGGATTTTAAAATGAAGTCTGACTATATAATTGCTCAAAATAAATATAATTAATCTCTTTTGTTACTGACATCAATATAAAGGTTGCGTGACATGCCCTCATACTTAAAACCCATTAGCAAATCTACATAAGGAAAAAGAATACATGCCTCAGAATACACTGAATACACTGCATTAAATATGGGTTGCACTCAGGATAAACATGGTTTGTGCCGACCACAGTGTGTTTTGTGGGGTGAATTACTGGCTGCTGAGAGCATGAAACCATTGAAATTAAATTTTGTACTGTAAACAATTTTGATACTGTATTGGGTCGCCACTTGAGTCCAATGTAAAATGTGGGTCCAGAACCACTGCTCTAATCCACTGTTTGTTGTATTTGTGCATTTGTGACCACACCTGCGGTCAGCCTTAAAAACTTCCCCTTCCCAGCTTTCTAGGCCTCTTTCATCAGTCCACTTCAGTTTAAATGTCTGTTTCCAGGTTGTTAAGCATGAAATAAATTCTTCAAGTCAACCTCCTGAAAAGTCTCATTACTGTAACTAGAAAGATATCTATTACTTGAAGTAGTATTTTCACCTGAGCACACTTGGAATATTTGTGTGTCCATGTAAAATATCAGTTTAGTCTGTTGAGGAAATTATGTAAGTGAAGGATTGCGGCAACTCACATAATTTCCAAAATTCTTAAATAAAGACTATTAGTAAAAGGAAACCAGAGAACGAGGAGCACCCATTACCTTTTCCTATTTGCTGGTAGAAAGAGGCCCTCGTGACCTTTACTGACGTACAGTCAGAGTCCAAAGCATGGAAAAAGCCAGATGGCCAAGGACACATTGTCAGTTAGCATGGAGGAAATGAACAGGGCATAATGTATTGATGACTGAAAAGCTGAGCTGGAAAGAGAAACAAAGACTGTCAAAGAAAGAGAAAGAACCTGGAGTATCTATGAATTTGATATTTAGATATGTTTTCATGACACTTCACATCAGAATTTGGTGTAAATCATTTTTGCTCAGAGACCTTTTTTCAAAAGAATGAAATACATTTAACATTAAACACTAGAAATACACTATTAAACACAAGTCAGACACTATTTTTCAAACATATCTTCTGAAGCCTTTCAAGGAGAGAAGCTGAGACTTAAATTTGCCAGGAATTTGAATGCCGTATTAATTTCACAGTAATCCCCCACCAATATTTAACAGACACTTCTTTAAGTAATTGTCAAGTGGCCATGCAATAAGAGGAAAAATGTTCAATAGGTATGATCACATTAGCAAAATTTCAATCAGTTTCACTGGAAAAAAATATGCATTGTTAAGTGTAGTGATGCATGAAGCACAGCTCTCATAGAAGACACTTCAATCAAGCAGATTTCTGTTTTTGTGTGACCAACTTAAACATGAGTAAAATCTGTGTGGGGAACTTTTTTCGCCCTTATGGTATGGTCACACTGTGAAATTTCAGAAAATAATTAACTGACAAAAATGCACATTGTGTATTGTCAGCAGTGTAACGATGCATGAAGCAGCTTGAACCCTTTAGAAATTCTGTGTAAATTCTGTCTTTCACCCTTACGTGAAATTCTCAATCATGCATTGAAACGACTAGATTTTGTCTTCAAAATTTTGATGAGGAACGGTAACATGACTGCACCTTAATCAAGTCATCATCACAAACAAAACAATCACTGTTTTGGAGTTTATTTTGCGATAATTACGGCTGATTGTACACTGTACATGTTTATATGCATTATACTACTATATAGCATTGGTTTGCTCTCAAAGCAAAAGGAGTTAAAGCATTTGTCACCAGCCCTCTCACTAAGCATGATCCACAACTCTGTTGGTGTTCAAATAATATCACCCTACAAAATAAATTGAACTGTAATTGAATCTAAGAAGGAGTAATGGTCCTCTTATCAAACTGACAATAAGACCTGTATAAGGTAGACTGTATAAACAAGAAGAAACATAACTTGGAGTTCACTTCAGTTCTTTGAGTATTATTGTAACTTATCTTCATCCATGCTATAAGAGCTATGTCTTCAGTTTTCTTTCTTTGAGAGCGAAAAAAATGGGGCTTTGCCGCCAAATTGGCCTCTACTGTACGTCCAAAACCATAGCCCCCAAGAAACTAATAGAAGTCAACAGTGTTTCTGTTGGCATAGAGTTTTATAAAATACTAAGGCTACACTGAGAAAGTTTTTCAAAACTGGTAGCGTACTGTGCAGATGCTTTCTCAGGTATTTCTGCGCTGTCTCTGAACAACACTTAAAGGGATTGTTCATCCAAAAATAAAAGCTCTCTCATTATTTACTCACCATCATATTTTTGTTCCGACCATAGGCCTTATTTATTCTGTGGAACATAAAAGAAGAATATCATGGCAGCTCTTTTCAATACAATGAATTAAATGAGGACAAAATTACAGAAATCACCGTGAAAGTATAACCAAAAGTGGTCTATTTGACTCTGCCATATGATTCTCAAGCCATATGATAACTTTGTGTGAGGTCAAAATGAGGGCTTTAAAGCAACCTAGCTTTCCTTGGTATGAAAGAAGTGATTACAGATCTTTACAGTGAATATGATCCAGTTTACTAAACAGATCTGATAGATTCCTTCTCGTGTTCAACTCGACTTAACAATCCAGATAGGAAGGTTAACAGCTCCTTGGAGAGGACAATGCAAGCTTATGCAGTGCAATGCAATGCAATCGTGAGTATTCATACATAAAATGTAGTTCAGGCCAGGGCGTAGAATTAGTAGAAAATGGCTGTAGAAGCCGGAGACACCGTCCCTATTTATATATGTATATGCATATATGTTTAATTTCAGACACAACTGCCTGATATCAGATACATCTGCTATTACCTAAGAAGTTAAAGTAAATATGCTAGAAAATGTGCATGCTTTCAAGGGCGCACATTTAATGTGTGGAGTAAAGAACATAAGGTAGCCAAAGTGTTTTTAAAACACCTGCACAGTTCAGTTGAATGAAGTTTACCTTCTTTAACTTAATGTTGTTAAACTGAATGTACAAAGCTGACATATCCAACAAATAAAAACAACACTGAAATAAAAGCGTCCCTGGTATGAAAAGGTAATAGATTTAAAATACATTTATTTTATACTAAGTATAACATACTTCACATATTAACTTTATCTATTAACATATTTACTGACATATCGAGACTTACTGATTTACTGACTTACTTGTGCACAATACACATTTCATAATATTAAGTCTAAAATGTGTTTTAATGTCATTATTGACGAGGAATGTATAATGTTTTTTTAAATAATATTGGTCTTTAAATGCAAGATATTTAAAGCGTACCTGAAGAATGCTTTAGCACAATCAAATATACTTCAGTGTATCTTTAGTTGGACTTCAGCACTACTTCCGGCACAATTAAAGCGCATTAAGTACATAAATAGTCCAATTTAGCACTTTAAGTTTATTCCAGTTTAGTATACCTAAAGTATAATTGCAGGGTATTTTTATTAAGCACATAAATATGTAAATGCATTTGTAGTATATGTAGCATGAAATAAATGTATTTCAAATGCATTTTAGCTTTATTTATTTATTTTTCGTTTTTCATCTGTCAATGAGATGCATGGGAAAGTTGAAAAATCAAACCTACGCCCCTGGATTCAGACACACATTTTAGTATGTTTTAGACACTGAAACGTCAAAAGCACTGAATACACTGAAAAGCATCTAAAACCTAAATATTTTACATGCATGTACAGATGTACTGTATGTAAAAAGTACAAATATTTTTTAATCCTTTTAAGCTAATTTATAACTGAATTCACAAAAAAACAGTATGTTTATTTTATTGCTTTTAATCAATGATATGAATTTAATATGTTCCACATTTCAAGCGTGCATCACTTTACTCAATCCTAAACTTTACAGAATTAAAATGAAAGAAAATTCTGTCAAAACCATTACTTAATCATTTATGTGTGTGTGAGAGAAACATTTATGATTTTGCACGTGTGTTCATTGAAATCACTGTTCATTGTAGATTATCCTTCAAAATGTATCCTTTTGTTTTTCACAAATGAAAGAAATTCGAAACAATGAGGGTGAGTAAATGAAGTCGAACTAATCATGTAAAAGTGTACAGATACAGATGCTGTAGTGTCATGAACTTCATTAGAGGACACTAGCTGTCTAAAAGGTCCAAAAAAGGACACCCGTAGCTGTCATATTAGGTCACTAATATATTGTCTTAAATTCCACTGATGTGTCACACACAAAAAGTGCAGTCTGGTACATGTGCTTTATCCTCAAAGCTGAGCATATCTGACCCACACTCTACAATAGATCAAAGAGGATATATATCTCTCGCTTGCTGTTAGAGCCAGATGCTTGTAAGGATGGAGGGAAATGGATCTTACACGAAAGCCTTATTAAGCAGCACACCACAGATCTGTTCTCTCTTAGAGCCTCCGAGGTTTCTCCCAATTCTCCACTGCAGGTGTTCCTGTCGGCGCACAGCCCAGAACCCGAGCGTTTACCTACGGATCCTTCCGGACAAAGACCAATAAGCTGTGATGTTCCTTGACTCAGGTCCATCGAAATATCTTGGCACTCCTTTATCCCTTGGACCAAGAAGAAGTGTCATTGCCCAGTTGATCTCCAATTTGGAAAATTTGCAACCATGGGTCTTATTACCGCATCTGTGCAGCCAGCATGTGGATGTTTTTGTCTTTTGGGAGAGGGGGGAGTGTTTTGGATTGATGACCGTCCACGCACAACTTAAAACAGATCTTCCCTATCCACACAAATTTCCTTGCCTGCGGAGCGATGGGAGCTGGGCCTGTTTTTTTATCTTTAACTTATCTTTGCTGTAGTGTTCACAGTAGCCACAGCTGTTTGACTTGGACCAGGCCGGCAGGTTAAATGAACAGGGTTCAGAATAAGGGAAGATGTATCAGGTTCCCCTGCGCCGGTCTGATGCGAGGAAACGCAGGGTGGACCGACCTTTCATCACTGTGCGTGGGATCTCTGCCACACGATGACTGATTCAACGCTCTGATCCAAACTCTGAAGATTGACCTTAAATAACCTTTGACTGCATCATAAATCATAGCAATTGACTGAAAACTGCCAACTGTTTGATGCTTATAGCATACGTATGGTGAAACAATGTTGAATGTGAAATTTTTGTATTTTTAATAATTGTAAAATGAGAGCAATAAAAATGGCTGATTTTATTTTTCTACACCTATGAATGATAGTCCTACATGATGTAGGCTACTATTTATATTTCCAGTGCAACTCGTGATGGAAAATATGCTTAAAGAATGAGCTAGTTGAAAGTGAATTGTGTCATTGCTGCATCATACAAAATGGTACAAACTTATTTCAAACAGTTTGTCATGTTTTGAACATGATTTGACAGTGCCACAGTGTATATGTGAAATATACTTCTAAAGCATTTAGCAATCTTAATGTTAATACCAGCAGCCAGCCAATACCATCTATCTATCTATCTATCTATCTATCTATCTATCTATCTATCTATCTATCTATCTATCTATCTATCTATCTATCTATCTATCTATCTATCTATCTATCTATCTATCTATCTATCTATCTATCTATCTATCTATCGATCGATCGATCGATCGGTCTGTCTGTCTGTCTGTCTGTCTGTCTGTATATTGCATGTAATTTTACATTTACAAAAGTTGTCTAAAATCTATATTATTTTGCAAAAAAGTGTTAAAATTATTTTTGTTACTGCAAAATGTCAGTAAAACAATACAAACAGTACATTCCCTTCATTATGCATCACATTTTAACATTTTGCACAATTTGTAACATTTTAATAATCATGTTTTCATATTGTTTTATAATTTTAAATACGTTATACTGCTGAGTCTTTCTCTCCCCTGTTTGGTTCTCTAAAGCAATCCATATCATAATAATGGTTTGCAGTATTTTTATCACATAGATTTAACACAGATGTTACAGTTTTTCTCAGTCGCTTTGGTGCATTTCTCACATCACTATTTACATTTGCACAACAGTTAATGCATTTCTCAAAACAATTAGTACAAACTGCAAAACCTAGTTGATAACCTGCAAAAGTGTGTCACTTGCTCAAAATGGATAGCTCATTCCTCAAAAGCAAGTATTCATGTCAATGAAAGTGTCAGTGTAATCAAGATGAAAAGTCCTGACACCATTGTTTATGAACAAGATTTAAAAACAAGCTTTGTCATGTTTTCATTATGACAGTTTACTCTGTAAATGTTTTCCAATGCAAAAAAGTCAGATCTTGGTGACACTTCTTGAAAATGCTCAAGACAGCACTATATACTATTTGCACAGCCATTTGAAAACTACAGTAAAGTTAGACATTACTGTATTTAGTGAGGTATCTGAGTACAAGACACTGAATATGTATGTTTCACATTTTTACTGCATATGCTCTTTCCAATTCTAATTTGTTCACAGCATTGTGCAAAAGAATAAATACACCCTTATTTACAACAAACATAAACTCCCTTTGGGTAGAGCTGCGCACAACTGTAAACAATATTGCAGTACATATTGGAACTGAACATACAACATACATAGTACTGTAAATCATTCATGCACATCCAGACGTTCCACAATGTCTGGCCACATAGTTTCATTGCAATGCAGCGAGGAAAGTATCTCCTCGAGTGGCGAATCCACCCTCTGCAGGACTCTGCTGTGATGTCATCACATGCTGCATCCATGGCCACTAGCAGGGCCATTTGGGTATGCGGATGCCGATCATATACCTTCCACCTCCAGGAAGAGAAAAATTCCTCTATTGGATTTAGGAATGGTGAGTAGGGAGGGAGATATTCCACCAGCATCCTATCATGTGCTGCAAACCACTGTCTGACGACATCTGAGTGGTGAAAACGCACATTATCCCAAACAACAACATGCTTATTCAGATGGTCTCCAGTTAGACCCCTCTCATTCTCAGGGATTATGTCCCTGTAAAGAGTGTCTAAAAAAAGTCAGCAGATGTTGTGTGTTGTATGGACCAAGACGGGGTATATGGGTGAGGACGTCGTTTTCTGAGATGGCTGCACACATAGTAATATTCCCTCCTCGTTGGCCTGGGACATCAATGGTTGCTCTCTGTCCAATGCGATTCCTTCCACGTCTTCTACCTTTTGCCAGATTGAAACCCGCCTCATCAAGGTATATGAATGTGTGCAGCGGTTCCCTGGCCTCCAGCTCCAGTACGCGCTTTATTACAGAAGAGGGAGCGAGAAAAACTATAACAACTTTTCCTGTGTAACATAATGCATTTTGGACAACATATTGTACAGTATGCACTGTGAATACACATACACAGAACTGTCATGTAAGTGTAGTGCATGACACTACACAAAGTAAACAGTTTACAGCACTGAACATTAGAGTATGCATAGAACACATACATGTTTTACCTGTACATACTGGTGACGGATCTCCTTCACTCAGTCGCTGTTCCGTTCAAATGGCACATTGTACAATTGTTTCATGCGCATTTCATTTCTCCTGAGCACTCTGTCAATTGTAGCGATTGAAACAGATTCAATATTCCCAAAGATGTTGTCATCCTCTATAACAGCACTTTGTATCTCTCTCAACCATATGGCATTGTTTGCAATCACCATTGCACAAATGGCTTCCTCTTGTTGCGGAGTAAAAAGGGGCCCTCTTCCACCTCTGCAAGGTTGTGTTGCAATCCTATGTGGTGCAGAGTTGGCATAATATGGCATAATATGTGATATGGCAAATCTTTACTGTAACACTACTGTACACTACAATACACTAAATTTGTGATGCAGTAAAGCTGTAAGTCTAAATGTAAAATGTAAAAAGTGACAAGTTCTTGTCCCACTGCAAGCTTCATGTATGACACAATGACAGTAGTGCAGTGCAGATTGTTTGGTGCTGAATTACTGTCCTTTTATACACACCCATTCTCCCGACTAAATGTTTGAATAATTGAATTTACAGTGGTTCTCCCAACATTTGGCTGCACCCTTCGACCAGCCTCATCCATTGTGAGGCCGTGATTGACAACATGATCCACAATTGTAGCCCTGATTTCATCAGGAATCCGCCAATGTACTTGGCCTCTTCTTCCTCTTCCCCTGTTTTGTCCCCTTCCCCTTCCTCCCCGCACCCTCACCCCTCTTCTACGAGTCTGACCTTCCATTTATGTGTCACAGTATTGCACTCCATTTATGTGTCACAGACTGCACACCATCACACAACTCCAACATTTTCATTAAGTTTGCGGATGACACGACTGTGGTGGGTCTCATCAGCAACAGAGATGAGACAAACTACAGGAGCGAGGTGAGCCGCCTGGCCGGGTGGTGCAGTGACAACAATCTCTCTCTGAACGTGAAGAAGACGAAGGAGATTGTTGTTGACTTCAGGAGAGTACACACTCAGCATGCCCCTCTGACCATCAACGGTGCGACTGTGGAGAGAGTGAGCAGCACCAAGTTCCTGGGTGTGCACATCACTGAGGACCTCTCCTGGACTAACAACACTGTAGCACTGGCCAAGAAAGCACAGCAGCGTCTCTACTTCCTCCGCAAACTCAGAAGAGCCAGAGCCCCGGCCCCCATCATGTGCACCTTCTACAGAGGCACCATCGAGAGCATCCTGACTAGCTGCATCACTGTGTGGTATGGCGCTTGCAACGCATCCTGCCGCAAGTCACTTCAGCGCATAGTGAGAGCAGCTGAGAAGATCGTTGGTGTCTCTCTCCCCTCCCTCCAGGACATCTACAGCACCCGTCTCACCCGCAAAGCCCTCCGCATTGCAGGCGATCCCACCCACCCGACACACAGCTTCTTCAGTCTGCTGCCATCAGGGAGGAGACTGCGGAGTCTCCAGGCGAGGACCAGCAGACTGAAGGACAGCTTCATACATCAGGCTGTCAGGAAGCTGAACTCCCTCCCGTCCTTGCCCCCCCTCCCCTCTTTCACCCCCATTTAACACAGCAACACACTAGGAACTCTGACTCTGTGACACCCCCCCCCCCCCCCCCCCCCACCGACCAACAACTGTAACCGGCACCTGTCACGTGTGCAGCATTGGCTGATCACTACCCATCCAACATTGACTGCAAATTACCTCTTCGGGTAGTCTGACAAAAACTATCCGAACAGTCTCTTCGACTTGTCACTTTAACAGACTGATAAGCTCTTCTTGCACTACACTCATAACAAAACAAAACATCTGCACAGTTTTGTTTTTGTTTTTGTACATTCAACTGGTTTGCACTCCATCTATTCTGCCATGCGCCTTATGCCACTTTATCGATCTAATTCTTATTTTTTTCTACAATATCCTCATTTGTATAATTGTATAGTTGTATGTACATATGTTTAAACTGTATTTATCTGTATCTGAACGTGTTTAATGTTAACTGTATGCACCAAGGGTCTGAGAGTAATGCAATTTCGATTCTCTGTATGTATGTACTGTACATGTGGAAGAATTGACAATAAAGCTGACTTGAACTTGAACTTGAACTTGAAATTGTAGAAATGGTACACACTATGTCCTGCTTGGTTCATATATGCTTGTGAAGTGGGGGTTTATGGGATTCAGCTCTGAGTGATTGTAGAGAAGTGGCTTATCATTGGTTGCAACTAATGCTTCACACACCCCTTCTCATCAGTGAAAGCTGAGGTTAACCTGAGAGAAATTATTGAATTTAGGAGACATTTTCAGGATTTTTTTTTTTTTTTTTTTTTAATAAAATTAGCTTGACAGCTTTTGACAACTAGTTCAACATTTTTGTATGTAATGACTCAAGCAATGAAATGAGGACTATTAGTTTTATATGGAATGACTATTCAGCATTCACAAGTATAGTTAATTTTGACTGACATGACATAAGCAAATAATAATGTTATAAAACAGCAGAGAGTTGTATGAAAGCAATTGATGCATGTCCAAAAGCATTTGCAATTTGTTGGAAGGAATGAGAAACTGCTACTATGATGTGCACAAATTACTAAATGTTGTGGAGGTTTAACTAACTGTTGTGCAAATGTAAATAGTGATGTGAGAAATGCACCAAAGCGACTGAGAAAAACTGTAATTTTATAATATTGAGAGTATTTCATTTACCAATTTTCTGCATAATTATTTTAACATAGACCTTTAACTTTAACTTATATAATGAAACACTGGTTTGCCACACTATAAAATAAAGACCTGAAATGTTGACACACATTTTTACAGTAAACACTTGGCAAGAACAGCTACAAGATTTTTTTTTTTTTAACCATAAATGCATGATTTATCTATGTATTTGTATTTATTTATTTTCCAGTGTATCTGTTTTCTGAGGCAGAGAATGTCCTAAATGAGCTGCAGAGGTTGACTGTAGCATGTGCAGTAGTGCAGGTGGTCCTCCAGTGGAGGCAGGGAGTGTTTGGGAGCGCCCTGGAATGACTGGAATCTCATGGAGTGTGTATACAGGTGGGCTGGGATACAAGGCAAGATTGGATCAGACCGTTAATTGGGAAACCAAGTGCCCGACAGTAAACCAACAGCTGCACTTTGCATTCTGCTCTGTGGCTCAATCAGTGAGAACAGGCAGTAGAAGGTTCTGGAAGTAATCTGCCTGGGTCTGTGTATCGCCATCATTTGGACAAACTTGATAACAATCATTTCCCCCTCAGTGTTGTACTGCAAACCTGCTGCCAAGGAACATTCTGGAGGTTGCTTTCTCCACTTCTAAAGATTAATGAGCACACTTCGCCACAAATACACGATGTAGTCCTCTCAAGATAAATCAATAAAATTATGATAAGCTGTCCTCTTGAATCCCAAACATTAAACACTAAGCTGGTGCCAAACAGTTAAACTAATGCGCTATCACTTCTCACTTGCAAGTCTTGGATTGTGGTCCTGAATGGAAAAATCACATTCGTGGTGCACATGTTTGTGTTTTGATTCAAAAGGAACTTGCTGCCAACTTTGTGCATGATGTGAGAACTGCTTTTAAAGTGTGAAAAATATTAAATGAAATCAACTTTGCCCCCTCAGTTTCAGTTAAATGCGTTTCTAATTAAATTTGGAGTTTTCGCTTTTAATAAGCAGAAATGTGTTAGCTGTGTTGCATGACTCTACCAAACCAATTTTCTTTGTAAGCACATGAGGAATCTTTTATATTGAACAGATTGGGCAGAATAAACCAGTAAAAAATATCCCAGTCTGGGTCATTTTGGTAAGTTAAATGTTCAACTCAGCATGCTTCAAAACCATACCAAAACTCAACTATTCTGGGTTAAATTTGTAAAATTAACCCAAAATGGGCTGTAAATTAAAATGACTTTAACACAAACAAAACAACTGTATTTTATGTTTCGAGGAACTGGTTAAATGTATTTGTTATGAAGAAGCAACATTGTGTGAAAGAATGGATATGAATGCAGTGGAAACAGCCTATACAGAATACGGCAGTTATAATATCTCAACTCAACTCAACCTTATTTATAGAGCACATTCAACACCACAAGTGGAACCAAAGTGCTGTACAGAGAAGGATAAAAGAGACAAAAAATAGAGAGAAAAATCATGTTAGTATGTTTTTCAAATATATTTTTAGCTAATGCTTTTATAAGCTATCTACATTTTTAACAGTTGATTTTAAATGAAAAATTTAAGTAAACCATTGTCATATTATATTCTGTCAGTGACTCAGTCTGTGTTTATGTCTGTCTCTTACATTTTTAATATTTAGTGTTCTAAAATCAGTAAAAAAAAAAAATGCAAATATTAAGATTTACAGAAATGAATATCAAATTCACAGATACTATTTTAATAAAAAGGCAAAAAGGATGTGATTTTTCAAAACATTTTTTATTTTAGTCATGATGTTCATTCTCTTTTAACTGGCTTAAGCTGATTTAGACTTGCATGCATCATGGGATGCAGTTTGTGTAAGTTTGGATTGTGTCAGTTCATGTCCTGTAAATCATGTACATTATATGCATATGCAAATATGCACAAAAACCAGTTATACAGCATTGTTTTCCACACGAGAAGCTATAATTTTGTTCTTTTTTGTAATTTTTTTGTGCTTTTAATATTGTTATCTTTACATTTATGAATTTTAATTTACTGACAATTTAATTCAGTTTTTGTGGATTCGGTCATATTGTTGAGTTGATTAAATTTTACACAGGCATCATAACTGCTACTTAAGCGTTTTGATCTGTGTTTCACAGCAGTTATGAAAACAAGGAAAATATTACTTTTCTGTTATAAAATATTTTCTTACTTGTATTCATAATTGCAAAATAATTGGAGTTCTTCTCCAGTCTGTTCTGAGGATTATATTCGTGACTTGTGGTTTTAATGCTCCAGGTGTGAAGTCACACTGGCCCAGATCTTCTGTAGTAAAAGTGACTGTTGTGCCAATAAATAAGATTCTAAATGGCTAAAACAGCCGTCAGTCATGGTCCCCTGCCAGTTTATTGGAGGGTTTGTGGTTTCCTGCATTTCGTCATCCTGTATCATCCGGCCATATTCTTAAGATTCAGAAGAGTCCTAGCTGAATACTAAGTATGTGATATTATGATTAAACCACATCATTGGATTGTCCTGAAAAGCTATTATTAAATCTGTCTCAATGCATAATCTTCATAATTCAAGCAGGTTCAAACACATACAGTACAGCAGAATAAAAGAATGTGAAAAAAACACTGAATGCATTTATAATCGCTTATAAAGGCGTGTAATTTGAATAGATATTCCTAACATGGCAGGATTGTGAGCTTTTTATGAGATTTTAATTCAAAGTTGTGTCTAATTTCTTAAATAAACATGTAACTGTTGCGTATTTTTCACAGATGGCCTTTTTTAATGTGTCCCAGATGCATCATGACCTGGCCTTGACCCAAACGGTTTGTAGAAACTGACAAATTCAGAGCAGGCGTATCCGTAGTCATTTTATTCTCTAGACATGTCTTTCACTGACGCAGAGAGCTGCAGTCTCTATAAAAATGCCAATGTTTCATTACCTGCGTAACCATTGCTTTTGTTCCTCGATGAAATATAAAGAAAAGATTGGGCTGGAAAATAACAACAGTCACATGGTGTACGAGGTATCGTACCTCAGTGAACATCGTCCATCAACACCTACAGTTGTGCAGAAAATTACCCTAAATCACTTTTTGGAAGGAGGCTGAGCAGACACTCAGACCCTGTGTGGAAAACTCTTCAGTTGGCTGTGTTGTTCTTGGCATGGCTTGGAGAAATGACAACATTACCCTTCCTGCTAAAGGAAAGTCTTTCCCTGTGGGGTCAAGGTAGAAGGTTCATTCAGGATCAAAAAGTAACATGGGCCAGAGGTACTCCAAAACAACTGTTTTATTTTTTGGAGGAAAAAAAATACCTTCCTCTTGCAATGCACGCACTGGCTGCAAAATTTCTAGATGCTCAGGAGAACAATATAAAGCTACATAATTACTTTAATGCAAGAAAGAAATGGGATTATTTTGCACTCTGTGCAAATAAAACGGTGCCCGAAGGGTTGTGCTTCAAGACAATTGCTCTGGGCGACATTTGTCTGTAACAACAAGAACTAAACTTTCTGAATTCAAATGGCAGTTCACACCAAAAAAAAAACAAAAAGGAAAATCTTCTAAAAGGAAAGACGTACAGGTTTGGAACAACATGAGGGTGACTGTGAGTACATGTTTTTGGGTGAACTGTCCTTTAAAGGGATAGTTGTCAATTTTGTCATCATTTACTCTCATGTCATTTCAAATTTAGAAAACAAAACATGTTTTGGTAACATATTTTGGTAACCAACCAGTTCCCTTCCAGGAACTCGAGCTGCGTCGAAAGCGCTAGGGGAACGCGTCATAGGCGGGTGACGTCACCGACCGGGAAGCATAAAAGCAAGTGCGGTGGAGCCGGCGTTTGCTTTTTGTCATTCAGCAACCGCTACTCTGTCTGTGTGTCTGTCTTTTGTGTTGTGAGTCTTATTTAGTGTTGTTTGTCCAGGCACAATCACTTGAATTTGGCTCCAGCAATATGTGCAAGCACTTGGGCGATAGCAGATCGCATTACGGGCTGTACACGTTACATCAATGCTGGGGATACACGCAGTCTGTGTGTGGTCTGCTTGAGAGCAGAGCACGCAGATTCAGCTCTCGAGGGAGCTGACTGCCCGTTTTGTGCTTTCTCTCTGAAGTGAGCTATCACTAGTGGGGAATGAAGACGGGCGAGCCCCTATCTTCTTCCCTTCCCTAAGACCTGTCTTGCTCTGAGGAGGTGGACGCGTCAATGAAACAGAGTTTGCACAAGCATATTATGAATGAGAACGGCGCGCAATCAGCTCTTAAGAGAAAAAAAGGGGGCTGATTGTGCTTCTCCCCGCTGTGCATCTTGCATTCCCACCGCTGCTGAGGCACGGCGGCGAGTGAGACTGCGGGGATCGCAGCATGGATCTGGCGAACGGGTTGGAGACGGGTTCGCCCTATCTCCTCCTGCATTCCCCAGATCTAGCGCTCTCGCTCGGGGAAGCCCGCATGTGCGGTTCTTCCCCCTTTGTGTGAGAGCTCGCGTTGCAGCTCGCGTTGCCGAGGCGACGAGTGCATTTCTCATTCATATCAGAGAGCGATGCCCGAGTGGAACAGACGCTCGCGACCTATCTGTTCCCTTGAGTGGCGTTGTCTCTGAAGGCTCGCGGCTGCAGGTCAGGCTGGTGCGTGTCTGCACAAAGCAGTGTTACAGGCGCACCTGTACCTGCTTAGAGAGCTGGATGAGGGATAGGGGCTCAATTTGATTGAAATATAAGCTGATCTCTGAGCTCCCTAGAAACGCTGTCTGTGGTTGACCCTATCTGACATGAAGGAGAAGATAGGGTTTTCCTCATGGGCGCCCCGCTTGCGCCTTCTGGCCTGTACGGCGATGCCGTCAATTACGTCATCAAAAGGTACCAGGAGGCTCGTAGACAAGCGGCGGCGTTTCAGTGGTTTCTCCTTTGCCTATCTCTAGCTCAGGGGGCTACTGGGCAGGAGCAGCCCTTGCCGCGTACCAGCCCCTCTTCAGAGAGGCACTAAACAGAGCGTGGCTACTCGCACCCCACCGAGGTGGGGTCGTGGGGGCAAGCGTTCTGAGTCGGGGACCTCTAAGTCTAAGCCGGATCTGCGGACCGCTCTTAAGTCTAAGAGGTCCTTGGCTAAGAAGCCCTGATGGGCGTGGCTCGGGGCTTACGTGGGCAGACCCCTCTGGGGCAGATCAGGTGTCCGTCTCCCCCCAGTGCCCTCGGGAGATCAGTTTGCCAACACTGCCAGTGTTCCAGTGCGCAGCTGGCTCCAGCGAGCGATGTTCTCAGTTTCTCCACCCCAAAGTGTAGCGGAGCTGAGAAGCTCGCCACCCCTGCGGGGGTCTCTGGAGCTCCTGGTTCGGCCATCTCCTGCCGGTCCTCCGCTTCAGGGCACCGAGCCAGCAGCTCTAGGTACACCAGAGGCCAGTCTCGAGAGACTGGTTCCCTTAGGAGACCATCTGGCAGCGTGGAAACTACTGCCAAATGGATCTCATTGAGTCCTGTGTGCTGTAGAGAAAGGCCTTTGTATTCAGTTTGGCGCTCCGCCACCGCCTTTCAACGGGGTGCGTGGGCCCCCAGCAGGCTCTGATCATGGAACAGGAAGTAGACACTCTCTTGAGGAAGGAGACCATCGAGGTGGTCCCTCCTCACGGAAAAGAGTCCGGGTTCTACAGCCGGTATGTCATTGTTCCAAAGAAGGATGGTAGATGTGCGTCAGTTGAACCGCTCAGTCATGTGACTGAAGTTCAGGGTGCTTACACTCTTCAGTCGTGTCTCAGGCCAAGTCCGAGGACTGGTTTGTCACGATAGATCTGAGGACGCATTTTTCACGTCTCCATCCTTCCCTCTCACGGGAAGTCCCTGAGGTTTGCTTTTGGGGGCAAAGCTTACCAATATCGGGTTCTTCCCGTTGGCCTTGCACTCTCACCCCGCACTTTTACATCAACGATTGGTTGATTCTAGCTCGATCAGAGCAGGTGGCGATTTGGCATTGAGATGTCGTTCTCGCGCACATGAAGGGGTTGAGACTGAACGCCAAGAAAGTGTGCTTTCTCCAGTATAGAGAACCACTTATCTTTGCGTGGTGTGGGATTCGACCACGATGCAGGCACATATGTCTCCTGCTCGGATCGAGTCGATCCTCACCTCAGTCAAGAGAGTGAAAGAGGGCCAGTCACTCACTGTCAAGCAGTTTCAGAAACTGCTGGGGCTCATGGCAGCTGCGTCCAATGTGATAACTTTTGGCCTGCTGTACATGAGACCCCTAGAGTGGTGGCTCAAGACCAAGGGGTTCTCCCCGAGGGGAAACCCGCTTCGCATGATCAAGGTCACGCGGCGATGCCTACGTGCCTTAGACGTGGAGCCAAGCTTGGTTCTTGTTTCAGGGCCCGGTGCTGGGAGCTTCTTGTCGCCGCGTAATGCTAGCGACTGACGCATCCCTCACCGATTGGGGATCGGTCATGAGTGGCCATCCTGCTCATGGTCTGTGGAGCGGTCGCCATCTAACGTGGCATATTAATTGTTTGGAAATGTTGGCCGTGTTTCGTGCACTCAAGCACTTTCTCCCAGACCTAAGAGATCACCATGTGTTGGTGCGCACCGACAGCACAGCGGTGGTGTCTTACATCAACCACCAGGGAGGTCTGCGTTCACGCCCCTTGTACAAGCTGGCGTACCAGATCCCTGTGTGGTCCCAGGGCAAACTTTGCTCGCTCAGAGCCATCTTCATCCCTGGGTATCTCAATGTGGGAGCAGACATCCTGTCGAGGCAGGGGCTGAGGCCCGGGGAATGGATGCTTCACCCGTGGTGGTGAAGCAGATGTGGAAAGTTTTTGGCTTTGCGACTCAAGAGTCAGCGCTTGCCCCTCTAGTTCCTCCAGCTCTTTGGACTGGACGCTATGGTACAGACCTGGCCGAGGCTGTACGTTTTCCCCGATCGCTCTGCTCCCGGGAGTTCTGGCGAGAGTGCGCCAGGACGAGGTCAGCCTACTTTTGTTAGCACCGTTCTGGCCGGGCCGAGTATGGTTCTCGGACCCAATTTCTCTCCTCGATGGCTCTCCGTGGGAGATTCCCGTCAGGAGAGATCTCCTCTCACAGGCGGGGGCACTATCCTATCACCCCCGCCCGGAGTTGTGGAAGCTATGGCTGTGGCCTCTGAGGGGGCGCAGCTCATAGCTTCCGGTCTCTCAACCGAGGTTGCTGAGACCATCCTCCAATCCAGAGCTCCCTCTACGAGGAAACTGTATGCCCTGAAGTGAAAATATTTCACTTCTTGGTGCGGAGACCGCCACCTTGACCCAGTTAACTGCCCGTTTGGTACAGTGCTGGAGGTCCTGCAGGCCCGTTTCTCCACAGGGGTAACTCACTCCACCCTGAAGGTTTACGTGGCGGCTTTATCGGCCTTCCACGCCCTTTTCGACACCCCCTGGTTACATGTTTCCTCCACGGTGCGCTGAGGCTGAGGCCTCCTGTACGACGTGTTCCTACGGGGACCTGGCTGTGGTTTTAGAAGCTCTCTGTAACCTCCATTCGAGCCTATTAAAGAGATTTTTGATCGCATTCTCACTTTGAGACTTCCTTCCTTTTGGCGATATCTTCTCTTAAGAGAGTGGGGATTTGCAGGCCTTCATGGCCCCTTTTTTTCTCCTCTTTGCCCCTGGTCTGGCCAAAGCGTTTTCTACCCTCGATCGGGTTATTTCCTAGGTCCCCTCTTCTATACCACAGCCTGTCGTGCTGCAGGCCTTCAGTCCTCCTCCCTTTGGGGAGCCCGACCAGAAGCTTAATTGTATGTGCCAAGCGGGGTCTACCTGCTTCTAGCAGAGCCTTAGTCGGTGGATTGTGGATACTATTTCTCTGCTTATGAATGCTCAGGAGTATGGCGGCCTCCAAGGCCCTTCTGGCAGGGGTTTCGATGCAGGATATCTGCAATGCTACGGGTTGGTCCACGCCCCTCACCTTTGTTCGGTTCTATGACCTTGATCTTAGGGCCACTCCGGGCACTTCTGTTCTTTCGCCCTCACTGTGCTCCTAGTGATACACACAGGGCAGGTACTTGGAAGTCTGGTGGCGTGGGCATCTCGTTCCCCTAGCGCTTTCGACACAGCTCGAGTTCCTGGAAGGGAACGTCTCGGGTTACGTATGTAACCCTGGTTCCCTGAAGGGAACGAGACATTGGACAGATTACACTCTGGTCAGAGCGCGGTCACGCTGGAGGCGTGAAAGTCAATGGGAAATGAAACTATTTGGCTACCAACATTCTTCAAAATGTCTTTTGTGTTCAACAGGGGAAAATACTTTTTTTTTTTTGAAAACTGTCATTATTTACTCACCCTCATGCATTTTCAAAATTGTATTCTTTTCTTTCTTCTGTAAAACACAAGATATTTTGAAAAAAAATTTATTTTTTTTTCTCATGGCATTTACGTACCTGGGTGCACTTTTTAGCGAGACACGAAATACATACCAATAACTACATATTACTGCAGTTTCAGTTTCCTAAAGAAACAAACACTAGAGGCAGTAAAACTCCGACACCTTTTACTCCTTTTCACACAAATTTACAGAGTTTTGATTAATAAAGCGTATTTTTCGCACAAGTACTTTAAGAATATCATGTTACGACTTCAAAACAATATTAATATGCTGGGAGATTTGAAAACTGATGCTTTTGAATGTTAGCATCGCATGGGTCTATCTATGGGTTTTCATAGACGGAAAGTTTGTTCGGTATTTCACGGAGTACGGAGCCGTAACTACATGTAACTATGGTTCGACAAAACAGTTCAAGTCTGCATAAAAGGAAGTTGAAATGGCATGGTTGCATCAACAAATACGTTTTTATACCAGTTTTGCATTTGTTAACACTATCGGGTAGGTTTAGGGTTGGGTTTGGTGTAGGGCATATTTCCAACAGGATAGAGCATTAACATTTAGGGACAGACCCCGGATATTTGAATTCTGAACTGCCGCAGTACGTACATGTAGCAACATAATAAAATCACAGCAATACGTACCTATATCAACATAATAAAAACATGCCAGGGTTCACGTATTTAACCTGTGTTTTAGCACCACTCAGTGGACATTTCTCTTTGAAACTGCGGCAAAACGTGCAGTAAGGTACGTAAAACGGGTGTCGCACAGAAAGTGCACATAGGTACATATTTTTATGAGACCAGGTTCAACTTTTGTGTTTTTCACATAAGAAAAAACATTCTGGTTTGGAACAAGGAAAAATAAATATTTTTAAACATAAAAGCATAGTTCATCCAAAGATGAAAATTCTGCCATTATTCATTCACCCTCATGTTGTTCCGAACACAAAATAAGATATTCTGAAGATTGTTGGTAACTAAAGAGATTCATTTCCCTTTCTTTTTTGACCATTCAATGGAAGTCAATAGGATTTTTTTTTTTTTATGTTCCACAGAAGAAAGTCTTACAGCTTTGGAAGGACATGGGGATGAACAAGTATTTTTGGGCGAACTGTAACGGACAATTCACCCAAAAATTTAAATTCTATCATTTACCTAACATAAGAAGAAATTTTGAAGAATGTTGGTAACCAAACAGTTTTGGTTCCCAGTGACTTCCATTATATTTTTTGTTCTTCTAACAGAAGACAATGGGAGCTGCAACTGTTTGGCAACATTCTACAAAACAACATCTTTTTGCTCCACAGAAGAAAGAAATCATACAGATTTGGAGTGACATAAGGGTGAGTAAATATTTTTGGTTGGACCATCCATTTTACGATCCTTCTTCTTTCCACAGTATTCAAAGCGGTTGAGAGAAAGAAACATCATTCCAACAGCAAATCAACAAACTCGTACAAAAAGTTGCATTTGTTTGGAAAGACAAAGATAAAAAAGCCTTGCTTGTTTACCTGCGTGTGTGTCTGTGCTCAGCTTTGTTTGTGATCTGTGGTGTATTTTTCATACCTAAGTCATGTTTGTCTTGATTTGTGTTTATTTGCTCATGTTTTTATTGATTTGTCTGTTTGGGGCCGCTTCTGACGGGCCATATTCATCATGCGTTGTTTAGACACGGCTGTGATCAGTGCAGCTGGGTGCTTGGCAGGGTTTGAGGGGTCATAAATATATTTCCCATTCATTTCGTAAAGCCACGAATTGTTTCCCCAAGGGGATCAATCTTCATCTCACTTTGATCACAGTATATCATACACAAACATTTAAATCGGACAGCTAATCAAAAACGTCTTCCACAGAGGGAAAATGCATGGCTGGCTTTGACCACAACTGAAAACAAATCCACTTAGCCTGGGTTTTGCCCATGTGTCGAGGGAACGGCAAAGCCACAAATCAAAAGAGTCCAAACTTCTGCAGCTATCGAATCACCAGCTGCTCTCATATATGAGCAAAGACGTTCGAGAAGTTGGCCGACTCGATAAAGTGGCAGTCCAGAAATTAGAATGCTCACTCACGTGGTCTTCACAGAAAAGCCAAACCATAATATTAGCTCTTCAACATGGCTTTCCATAACATTTACATCACATAATCCACTTCGACCTTTGGTAAGATTTCCATTAAAACCCTTTTTTTTTTTAATAATTGCTTTTTTCGTGAAATTGATTGAGCAGGTATGTTATGAAAAAAAAAGCTGAAACTGAAATACCTAACATTTGTTTATTTACAACGTAAATAAAAGATACAAACTATATCGTAAACTTGAACAGGAAAAAAGAAAGTAAAATACGGCATATGTAATGTTGCACTTATAAATTATAAACACTACCATACAAAAGTTTGAGCTCAGTAAGATTTTTCTTTTTTAATAAATTCATACTTTTTCTTTTTCAATGTTTCATTAAACTGATCACAAAAAAGAGAGTAAAGACTTTTATAATGTTACAAGAGATACTAAAAATGCAGCTTTGTCCTCACGGGAATAAATTACATTTTAAAATGTATATATAATAAAAAACAGTATTTTAAATTGTAATAATATGTCATAATATTACTGTCTTTACTGTATTTTTGATCAAATAAATGCAACCTTGGTGAGCATAAGAGACTTCTCTTAAAACATTAACAAAAATCTTACCAAACCCAATTTTTTGAAGTGTAGTGTAATGTTTTTTTAATGACTCCTTCAGTGATCATGGAACATTATTTGCTGTCCTGAAGTACACAAGCCTTTAGGCAAGTGAATGGATTCTTATAATAGTTAGATTTTTATTCTATAATCCTTCGAAATTAAATGTTTATCAGTATGCAATGTCATATTCAATCCGTTTCAATCCAAAGTACCCATATTGTAAAAAATTTGTCAGTCTAAAACGGTTTCATTATAATTCCTCACTTAATCAAAAATATAAGCTGCAATTAACGGCATCCTTTGTTTCTTTACAAACAGACTAAGATAATACTTATTCTGTGCTGTCACAGATTACATCAATGTGTTTTTAATTAAAGGTATTTTTATCAAAATCTGTATGTAAATACAGTAGCAAACAGTTAGGGCAAAAATTAAAACAGTGCAAAAATCCTCTCAAAGGCACTCGTGTGGAATGTTTACAACATTCAATCTTACATTTATTTACAATGTCAAAATCAGATGAAATGCATAGTCTCTTGAAAACTGTGGCCACCTTTGACTATTATTTAGACTACTCTTGAAAGTTCGGTGCCACTGGGGGCTGAGCTCTGGTTTGCAACCCTGTGAGCATCTGTTTCACAGACCAAAAACAAACCCTAACCACTCAGAATGAAATAACACAACACGGCACAGTACTAGTTGTTAACAGCCTTCGGAGTACCAACATAGTTGATTCCTGAGGAAATTGGCAGGTTCTGGAGTGCAGGCATCATAAATGTGCATGCTCAGAGCTCTGGTCGCTGTCGTGACTGTCGTCCTCATTGCTGGGCGAACCCATGGGATGGTGCAGTCCGACCATTGGGGAGAACTCAGAAGGCAAGAGAGTTCCTTTCTTTACGTTCACCAGTTCTTTCTCCCGCGCTGCGGCTCCCTGCTGCCCTCCCTTCACTCGCTTCCACTTCATCCGTCTGTTCTGGAACCACACCTTTACCTGCATGCAAGAGAAATACTGTTAAAGTCGTCATAAAGCAAACAGGATGGACCCTTTTATTTCAAATTTAAATTCAAGTAGGTAGAGTCAAAATGGAATGAAAAAAAATATGCAATTGTTCTTAGCCTCATTTTTAATAGTACATTTTATTTCTCAATATTAATTGCCCAAAAATGCTAATCACACACAGTGTTGTTATGGTATCATTGATATATTATTGTAGATTTTGTTAATATTTTAAATTAGATTTTAATTTTATGTAAAGATTTTAGTTAACTTTTTTTTAGTTCAAAACAATTTTGTTGTGTTTTTTTTTTTTTGGGGGGGGGGGGGGGGTTATTTAGTTTTAATTATTTTAGTACTTAAACTAAATAAAAAATCAGAAATGTTGCCTCTGCAATTAGCAGAAATACGTTTATTTTTATACATTATTTCTTTTTGTTAATCTTTATTTTATTTCAAATATTCAACATTTTAAGGGTTTTAGTTTTCGATAACAACCTCGCCCACAAAATGAGGTATTTCTAGAAATATTAGATTTGAAATTTGAATATAAAATGAAATGAGATTTTTATACAGTTCTAAATAAATTAACCATTTCATTGACTTAAGGGAAATGTATTTAATTAAACTAAATGATCATAATATTAAATACAATTTTATATATTTAGATATTTATTTGCATTTATTTATTAAACATCTTTATTTTAATTTATTATCTGAAAACTGTTTAATGGACATATCTTTGCTTCTGTATGGCAAAATTAAAATCTCCTGATTTGAACAATTACAGAAAAATATCTAATCAGTTGAGGTAAAAAAAATATTTTGCATATTTTACAGTAGGTAAAGAATTGAGTAATTTTGTTTTCCGCAACTTCAAGAGTCAATTCTTATATTTTGCTAAAATCTTCCCAACCCTGTATTATATTAAGTACACTTGTACGAATAATTATGAACAAATACATGTTGATTACCATCTATAATTCAAGAAAAACAAATGAATAAATAAGTGTTGTTTGCTCATTAGGAGACTAATTTTTGGCCAAGCTATTATACAATGTTTATGGGACTTTATTGGTCTCTTAGCAACACAGGCGTCCAAGATCTGCATCAGGGAAACTCAACGCCACTTTGTGGGAACGTGTGTTAGGGCGTGTGTTATGGCACTTTCCAGAAAGAGTTGTTTTGGCACGCAGACCCCCACTCTAAAACCACCATCACGCCCACTGTATCAGAACCCCCTTCATACTGCGTGCGTGTATCAGATCGGATGAGCGACAGATTTAAAGCTTTCTCCCAACGACTTCTGCCAACACAGCACTCAGATCCCACACGTATAGACCACATACGTAAACCAAGTAAAACACCTCATTTCATGAGCTTTATGGATCCTTCATATCTGCTTTTAATCGTTAAAGGAACTGTGGATCTGGTGGACTCTTGTGTTTGTCTTCTGGAGCAGATTTCTGGGAAGTTTGGTGGATCAGCGATATGATTGGCATTGGCTCTCTAGGCTATTTCCACCTGGTCAGTTATGTGCCGATGCAAAACTCCTGGTCGCCCATTGGCCCACGTTCTAGGTCCTGCCTTGACACTTTGCTCTGTATTTGTGTCTCCTCTGAGATGATCAAGCTGCTGCCTAAAACGGGTCGATCAGACCTGGACTGAGTGGCGGCACCTCACCCCCCTCCTCTGGCTTGACAGCGGGACTATTTCAGGCTGAGGGGGTTATTTTAGGAAGCGCAGAGCAGGTATTTTAGTGTGAGCTCTTAAATGAGTCGGCAGATTTCCTTACATGACAAAAACATTTAGATGAAGTGTGGAAACTATTTTGCAACTCTTTACACTAACATCTACAGGATTTATGGAACTGTGCTATTTCACATTACATTATTTCAAAACAACATGCAGTTTTATATGCACTCAAATGTGTGTATGTGGAATAAATATAAATACAGCGAAGGTGCACAGAAAGGGTTGATTTTCAGACTTTGTTGTGAAAGATTTGAGATCAACCCACGTCCACAGATTTATTGGATCTGTGCTGAGAGTCATTGGATAGGAAGCAATTGTGTGGAGGAGTAGGAAGAGAAAGGGGAATAAAACAAAAATGTAAATCCTAAGTGAGTTGCATATACTGTGCAGTAAAACTTCTTTTTAGGTCAAGACTCATCTGGAATGATCCTAAACTCTGGAATGAATGTGTGGGATGTGCGCGTCATTTTGAAGAAAGCACCAAAAATCAGTATCTACCGTAGATCAACAGTGAACTTCAACCATTGTCTAATTTTAAATATATTTAAAGAGTAATATGCAAGACTGGGGGCTAGTTTTTTACTCTGAGTAAATGTAAGCTATAAGGTCTTAAAAAGGTAGGCTATATAGAAGACGACTATATAAAATAGAAAAAATCTTCCATAATTATTCAACCCTTTTGTGACAATGTTCTCCAATAACAGGGCATGTTTTACAGTCTATTGGAGTAAGTTGTCACAATGGGGCCTGCAATTAAACAGCTACTATTTTTTTTGCAGTAAAGGATAAATAGTGAAACTGTGAAAATGAAAAATGGCAAATTCTGATATAAATACACAACAAAGAAAAATTAAGTAATTACTAGATTTAGATTAATACATTCTTTAAATTTTGGATAACACTTTATTTTAAGGACCAGTTCTCCCCATTAACTAGCATGCAAATTACTAGCATACTGGCTGTTTAAAGCACATATTAATGCCTTTTTCTGCATGATCATATTTTAGATCTCTTAATCCTTAAAATTTACTAACTAACTATTAATAAACAGCAAATTAGGAGTTTATCGACACAAAATTCATAGTTAATAGTTAGTTAATAGTGAGAATAGGACCTTTAAAAAAGTGTGACCAAAATGGGTTAAAAAACTTTTACTCTAAATGATATAGTAACTGAGAAACTGTACACCTTTGTGACTTCTAGCCCCTGTCTCTTTCATATGATTTTATTGCCACTATTTTGAAAGGTTTATATCATTGCAGTTAATTATCAGATAAGAAAATTGGAGTCCTCTGAATTAATGTAATATTCAATAAAAATGTGCTCGTGGGGACTCTGGTTCAAGTCCAGCCTGGATCATGTCCCGGAGCGGAGTAGGAGTTGTTGTCCCTCTCTCTCCCCGTCACTTTCCCTCTGTCTTATCTAATAAAAGTCATTCAAAAAAAAAAAAGAGAGAATCCCTCCCTCAATCAAACAAACTGACTCCTCGACACAGAGGTCTGTGTAAAAACGTCACTCATTTCTAATATAAAACATATTACTAGAGAGCTCATATTGAAATATTTTGAGATTTATATCAGTAAATGAGGTCATATTTAATTTGTTGAAAATAACTAATATTAAGCATTGCGTTTATCACTTTAAGTAAAGTCAGCCTTTATGCAAAGGCTTTTTTTACCCATCAAGCAAATACATTTTTTCAAGTGCCAGTGTTAGTGTCTGTTAGTAACATGTGAAAACAGGCTCAGCATTGAACGTACTTGTCTCTCTGTGAGGTCAAGGTTGACAGCGATTTCGTAACGTCTAAGCCGTGTCAGATAGTTGTGGTGTGTGAATTCTGATTCCAGTTCTCGAATCTGTTCCTTGGTGAAAGCTGTGCGCTCCTTCCTAGGTTTACTGCTCACGTCTGACTTATAGCTACCATCCTGGGAATCTGAAATGAAAAACAGATCACTTTCCAGCCGCTGTAAATGCACAGAAAAAGAGAAAGAAAAAAAACGTTAAGGGAACGCAAAAGGGTGAAAAAATAAGATTGTGTGATAAACTGCAGGGCTCTGAAATAAAATAAACGAACAAAACTAAGAATGAAAGCGGAACAATTTGGCCTGCCAATCACCCTTTATTATGGCGATATGGCTCTGGTGTTTTTAGCAGGCGGAGAAGGGCCAAAGAACGGAGCGCATGCTCTCAAATCTGGCCTGAATCAACAGGGCTTCGTTCACACTCTCCAACAATCAGATCAATTTACTCTTCATTTTCCACACATCTCTTTTAACAGAATACATGAAGCTTTCCTAGGGAACATTTCTGATTGGTCCAAAAATGATCAAATTGAATTGATTGAAGCTTGTTATGCAATATATATTTAGTTATAGTAAAAGATATAATGTTATGATTATGTGTCTATATTACTGAAAAAATATATATATCTGCCTATCCAAAATAGGAATATATAGGGCATAAAATCAGAGTTTGATTCCCTCATTTCATTAAACACTAAATTTAAAAACAAACATTTTTTGCTGCCTGAAGAGCTTCTTTTAAAGAAAAGGATGTAAATTCCAGGGCAAATAATTAATTTGTTTTCTATTTTATCAAGAATTTTATATATATATATTGCAATTGGATAAAGCAATTGTTATAAAGTACTTTATTTGGTATCATCTAAATTAATAATTATTATTTAATGTCACTAAATCAAGCTTGCATTAGGTTTTTTTCCAACAAAAAACTCAACTCAAGGGATTGATCAGTTAGAAATTGTTTTTTTTTAAAGGTAATAAAGTTACCACAGTGTATACATATGTGAATAGCAACCAATAACATTCTCATTACTACAGCATGGCTTATAATTTTATATACATTTTCTTTTAATATTTATAAACTAAACTACTGTGGGTTTGAATATCACATACAGCTTTTTATTTTATTTTCTTTGGTACCCTACTAATTTTCCAATGTCAAAATGTTGATTTTTATCATGTGAAATATTGAGAATGAACAGTGTAATGTAAAACAATCAGTTAAAATGCAGTTAATAGACAGAGAAACAACTCATTACAAAAAAACTTGAAAGGAAAATATGTTTCCAATGAATATCTTTTGGCTTGCCTTTCGGGGACGGGTGTGATTTAGATGTCGAATTTTTGGCTCCTTTGAAACTGGCATAAAAATACAACTGCTCTAGAAATTTTTACAGAACACAAGATTATGAGCTTTGAAACTCATATTTCATATCCAACATCACTTTTTGGAATAATCTATAATCTGTTCAGCCTATTGCTGCAACATCTCGATATGTGACACGGCTCTAAATGAAAACCACACTGGCTTTGATAACTGCCAACAGACTGGAGGAAATTGGATTTGGTATAAAGGCACATCAAGTGCCAACAGGAGCCTTCTGGAAATTTCTGCCACCATTGGGCCTATCCATCAGTATGCCATAAATTACAGGCACCTGGATGAAAAGCTACAGCATTTAGACCCCCTTCGTGGCATGACTAAACAGACAGAAAAATAATCTTAGATGTACAGTATAAGCTGGGGTAATTCAGTTCATCTACTGTAAAAAGTGGAAAAAGTGAACCAAATCTGTGACTTTTTTCCTGCAGACATTGTTTGCAATTCCACTTTACACGGCAAGATCTGTGTTCGTGCAAAAAAACTAAGTTGCTTTTTCTGCACCACAGTTTTAAAGACTGTATGTCAATGTCAAACCACTTAGATGACCAGGTGTGACATTTTCTATTGTTATTGAATTTTAAGGGTCACGTTTTATATAAAAATTCTCCAGATGCTGCTCTAACTGTTTTCCCCAGCCGTAAATGGTGCGTATGTGTTTGGGGTATCAAACGCACAGCTGCGGGCAGTGTGAGCATTTAACGGCGGCTTTCACCTGTGGTCTATTAAAGACCTGAGGGTAAATGCCAGAGTGACTTACACCTCTGAGACTGATGAGAGAGAGAAACAGGGCAGCCCCACAGCACCAGGCCCTGCCATTAAAACACTACTGTGCCGTGTCCAGCCAAGTCGGGATTCTGGTCCTGTTTTTCGTTCAGTCAACCTTTAATTTATTCTCATATCAGGAAGCATTCTCTCTTATAACTAAGAAATGTCAAGCTGCTTTTGACCATATTCATAATAACTGCTCAGTTTGATTTATTTGTTAAGTTTGCACGCTCACGGTTCATAGACGAATTAGAGCAGTTTGTGTGTGTGTGGATCTGATCTCAAAGTCAGATGTGTAAAAATCAGTCACTTTTCTGCTCATGTCTTTTCTAATAGACGATAGTTGTATTAAATTATTCTAAGTAGTATGTAGTTAAATACACACTGAAAACAATGGTGTAGGATTTACTTTGGTAAATTTACTTGCAGTTTCTGAGTAGAAATTGTTTCAAATTACAAAGAAATGACAAGTAACATGGAACTTTGAAGTAAAAAAACAGAAATAGTCTTTTCTTGGAAAATCAGTTTTTTGCAGTGCAGTACAAATAAAATCCATTTTTGTACATAAAGAACGTTTTTTGTTTAAAAGTGTCTTTATATGGACTAAACTGAATAAATAAAAAATCTTAAATGCTATTTGAAATTTACATTTTAAAATAAAGTTCTTTAATTCTCTGATAATTCTTTTCTTAGTTTAAATCATTTTATTTATGTCAAAATATAAAGGTACACTCATCTTAATATTTCTTAAAACATATCAAAATTAAATTCAAAATCCAGTCCAGATGACAGAAAATAGACAATAATACAACAAATATTACTAAAACCAATATATTTTTTCACTGATAAATAACACATAAATCGAATGTTGTATTGCTCAATAAAGTAAGTATTTTACTTGTGCAATTCTGAATAAATCTGATGAGTAATAAAAGAGACAATATTCAGTTCTCGAGTCACGGAAAACACTTTAATTATTTATGCTGTAATAACTGAAGACAAATAAAGATTAAAAAAATCAAATCAAGTTCACAATGCCTTTTCTACTGAACTCATATGAACATGGAATAAAACGCTTTGAGCTGCGTACCTGAACTGTCACTCTTCCCTTTGCTATTCCGTCGCTCCGGCTCAACAGGTGACATGGTCTGTCTCCCGTATTCTCCAGAAACACACGACACCCCAGAAGGGTCAATTCCAGAGAGTGTGGGGTTACCCGCGCACAGGCCCTGTGAGCCCGCTCCTCCTGTGCCGCACAGTTCTGGAGCCGCGGCGTCAGGGTGCGGCAGGCAGAGGCCGTGGCGCTCCCCGTCGATCGAGGGCATCTGCGGCACATGCCAGGAGGGCTGATGCTGCGAGAGGTGTGGATGCTGCGGAGCAGGGTGAACTCTGTGATGGGGTCCTCCGAAGCCGCCCTCCTCCCCCACGTAGCTGCAGGGCGGTGAGCGTCCCGGGAGGTCGGGGTAGGAGACGTGGTCGGAGCGGCCGTGCAGGGCCAGGGAGGACTGGGCGAATGCCGGGTGCAGGGCTTGGGACGGGGCATGCGGGCTCCGAAGGCATCCGAACAGAGAGTGATCCATGTTTCTTTAGTATCTACAAATCCACTTAACTCCGTGAGCAGGAAATCACACAGCCTCGCACCCGTGGCCACCGTAGTCCAGGCGAAAGGAAGAGGGAGCAGGCGGCGATGAAAGGCAAGGCCTCCGGTAATCCTGAGCATGCAGCCCCGTTGCCAGGCCGAGGGTAAACACACACAGCCTGCAAGAGGAAGCTCGGGTGACAGACGGGAGAGAGAGAGAGAGAGAGAAAGCAAGGGAGACTGAGCCGTCTGGGCCCGACTGGATACAGTACTTCTGGAGAAGTGGAGTTGGAGCGAGGGAACGAGGGAGGGGGGGGTTGAACGGAGGTGCTGGAGGAATGGATGTTATATATAGGGCGTAACATGAGAGGGAGGTTGGGTCGCAGGCTCCTCGCTACTGACCACATGCATACGATCTTCCTCCAGAACGGCAAGGTATAATAAATCTGAGGCCAGCCAACTAGTTCCGGGCTCGTGAAAACTGGGGTAAGATATTTTGGACCCAGGCTATCCGATCCCACGATCCCATCTTTTTCTAAGAAATGAGTTGCATAAGCAGCCAAAAAGTGAGCATGGAATGGATTGAAGGGGTTATGGGGGTCTTAGGGGTGGGATGGGGAATGGGGTGCTATCTGGTGTCTGTTTGTCTGCAAGTTTATCCATATTGCCAACATCATTCAGACTGTGAATAGGATCATTTTCAAATATAATAACTGCAAAAAATTACAGTAGTTGATATAACAGCTTAACTGCATGAGACACATTAAGTTTGCATTGCTAAAAATGGCTTATACTTTGGATAAAATCTGTTAAAAGGACAGTCATATACATTTTGAATTAAATTCATTAACAAGACTAATCAAATTTGATACTGACAGTCTGTCTACCCTGCAATATTTCAGAAGTATATAACCAATCCAAATGGCAAGCTGGACTTGCTGTTTCAGACACAAAACGAGAAGCAGATTTCTATAAATCTCTCTAGCAATAGATACGCTGGAGTGTTGCTGGTCACTCGTATTAAAAATATCCTTGAGAACACAGATGCTGTTCATTCTCATGTGTATTTCTCAGATGGAAAACCATAATTCTCTCCCAGAACGCTCCATGAAACTGAAGACTTATAAGAGCATTTTTGCCTGTCACAAATGTGTTTGGTTTTGAGGCATGAAAACTCATTTAATGACCTAAGATGACAGTACAGGAAAAGTACATTTTAATGAACATGTTACTGAAAACAAAAACAATTTTATTGACTTTATTCAGTTTTCATACTGCAAAAAATCAGAACAATCAAATGAATGTTATTGGTTGGAGGAGCCGTTCTTTTTTTTTTTTTCACTGTTTAATTTCACTTTATAGATTTCAACCACAATGAAATAACTCACAGCAATGCAGAGATCATAAAGGATCTTATTTTTTTATGTGGTGGAAACTTGCTGAAGAAAGTGTTGCTCGTGAATGCACTGTAATTACAAAAATGCTGGCAAAACGGGAAAAAAATGTTTAATCTCCTTTCAATGTCTAATAAGACTATTAAAATACAATCTTGTGGCAAGTTCATTGTTTATCATTTCAGAATAATTTTTTGCAACTCGTGTCCATGATTACTTAGCTGTACGTTTAATTAAAAATAAAAGCCATTGGAATTTTTCGGTGGATAAAAATAATTCTTTTATCCCAGTTTTATTGAATCCAGAACTCGCTTGGACTGGTAATTTAACACTTTTATGATCGGTGTAGCTCAGCTGGTGTAAAAATATAATAATAATAATAATAAATCAAATAAAAAGTAGTTGTAGACTTTCCACCCAGCAGTATTAACTTGAAAAGGCAACAGTATTTTAAACAACACAGACATTAGCAGTTCTGTTTTCAACCCCAACTTCATGATTCAATAACTTACGTTTTCCACCCGTGTTTTTTTCACATTTAGCGCTATATCTACATTTAGATGACTGTGGCGAACCGAACACGCACATGATCCTGAACCCAGAGAGGAAATTAGGTTCATTTCGAGGAGAAATGACTTTAGCAGACCACCATAATCCGATGTGGGTGTTGCTGCTCGGCTCAGAGTGACTGCTATGTCCAGTGGTCCTGTATTAAGCTTCAAAAGAAAATATAGTGTTTATTTAACAAATTAGGCCAATTAGTCGTTATGTAAAGTAATCTCCGAAAATGGCCCCTGGGTGCGTATTAATGTTCACATGGTTTGGGTTTTGCCTCAGACTCTGCGCCATGTCATTGCCCCCAGGCCTCTGAGCGGTTATGTGAGTCTGCTGTCTTTCGTTCCTTGCTCTTTCCCTCTCTGCGGGTCCAAGGCCTTAAGCCTCCATAATAGCTAACTGCTAATTTGACAGTTCCCCGAGGAAAGGGGATTTTCTGCAGGTGACTCCTCTCACCTGGTGGCCAATTGTCGAATGTGTGTGAGACACAAGGTAGAGCTTGTCTGACAGGCTAATGCTTATTAGATTTAGTTGGATTTTGAAGAGCCTGTCGGAGTCAATCAGACATGTGCGAGAGGAAACCCAGACAGATGATTGTTAAAATAGAGCGGCAATGCTTTCCGGGATTTTATTTTTGTTGTTTTGGAAGCTAATTGGGAGTTTGAGTGATAATATAGGAAACTTCTAGTGTTTTAATGTCATGTATTTTATAAAGTTAT
This sequence comes from Barbus barbus, assembly GCF_936440315.1. NCBI lineage: Eukaryota > Metazoa > Chordata > Actinopteri > Cypriniformes > Cyprinidae > Barbus > Barbus barbus. Next base: position 10,652,597 of record NC_136747.1, on the reverse strand, counting down.
TTGTAGATTGCATCAGTTTGTCATTCTATACATTGTAATTTTCGTGTCACTCTGTTCGGTTCGTTTTAAAACACTTTCTATTTTTAAAAGGCCCCGTGATGTTCATTAGATGAGTGGAAAAGGAGCTCAGAGACGAAACTACTAACTCTGGTATCTGTTAATGCCAGACCTCAGACAGACATTTCCAATAGCATACTCTAAGCGGCTTTAGTGTATGTGTAATGTGCGCTGCTTTGTAATGAGAGGATGAAAGCAGTTGAAGGAGGAGGAAGTGATGCGTTTCATATTAACACACAAAGACTGAGAAAATATCGAGTGTTCAGAAATCCCTGCTTCACTTGAGTCACTTTATAAGAAACTGCGTAGGAACTATACTGCTATTAAAAATAAAAAATGCTGTCATCTGATCCAACAAAATCCATTCCTCAACGCTTTGATATTCTTTCTTATTCAACATTTGCTTGTTTGTGTGTATGACAATAATTTTATGTCAAAAATAAATACTATTACAGATAAAAGATTATTCAAAACCTACATGCATAAACTCAAAATTGATAAATTACCAAACAAATTGCAAATGTTGTTTCGCAAAAGAAAAAAGAAATCTTGAAATATTCACAGATATCAAATACATATGCAACTGAAAATGATTTTTAAATGTTCATTTAAATTAACATAAAAACACAAAACATGATAAAAACGTGATATGATTAAAAAATGTTATGGAATACTTTAAATAAAAAAAATAAATGCAGCTGGATTTACATGACAGAAAACTAAATTTTTTGAAAGTTGAATCCGGTATAACTTAAAAAAATGAAGTTGAAATTAAACCAATTTGATAATTTAATGAAATTTAAAAAAAAAACGTTGCCATTACTTATTACATCATTTTTTTTTTTTTTTTTTTACAGTGTACCATCTAATAATTTCACCAACCCATTTATTACGTTTTGATTTACCATTTAGTTACCGAACCTGTTACTGATGCATTTGCAATGGCCACTGTGCTACAACAATTACAATCTGAAATTAAAATTAAACATGAAAAAAAAAAAAAAAAAAACTTAAATGAAAAAAGTATCCAATCAGAGTTGATCTGAAACTCCCTGTGTTTTGAAGAGCCTGAAACACTCATAACAAGTGAGGGTATGCGTTTCCTCAGCCAGACTATCTGATTGAGCCTGTAGAGTCAATCGGTCTGCGCTCACGACACGAGCTGAGACTAATGCATTCCATGCAGAGCCTACACTTCTGCAATGCCTTTTAAAACTGAATTTGTTTCTGGTGGCCGCAGAGAAGGAATACTGGCATATGTTAGCAACTGAAAATGAAAAAATGAACCTCCAGTGCGACACATTGTACTAATATTAGAAATAATTCTGAAAAGTGAAGTTGACTTCTTATGATTTAATGGCTTCCCTTCTCCTATTAAATTCTTCATGCAATGGCCCAGATCCTAAACTAGATTTTACTTTGCCTATGGGTTTTGTATCACTATAACATTTTTTTTTCTTTTTCATCTCCAAACTTTTTAGTCACAGGACTGACTGACTATTTTCATACATATGACTTTAACAGGCGCAATCTCAGAATTTTCCTTGCTGGTATTCTGCTGCCATGACATCAATCTCAATTCAAGGTTATGTGCCTTGATCATTCTTGTTCATTACTAAAATCCAGCCACCAGGACTCTTTAACAAACCATGAAGGACACATTACCTCACTGCTCTTCTATGGGGAGTTTTCCTTAGAGATTTACTGATTTAGAAATACTGCTAACTGTGAAGGACAATCACTGTCACACTGCTGAGTATTAGGCCTGGGGCTGTTATGAATATTTTTGTTATAATTTGACATTCACTGAAAAAAAAAGAAAAAAAAATTAAAAGCACCTTTTTAGGTCCCTCAGCCAGCCTGGGGAATCTCTAGGCAGCCTTTAAATGTGCCACAAATACAATAAAAAAATCAATATATACACTACCAATCAAAAGTTTGCAGTCTGCAAAATTATTTGTATTTTTTTTAGGTCTTCTATGCTCACCAAGGCATTTATTTAATCAAAAAAATATTATTTCTATTTTTACTACTTACCATTACTACTATTCAACTGTTTTCTATTTGAATATATTTTAATATGTACTTTATTCCTGTGACTGTAAAGCTGAATTTTCAGCATCATTACTCCAGTCTTCAGTATGGAAGGTTTCCGCCACTGAATAAAACACTAAACAAGGTAACTGCGACTTTTTATCCCACAATTCTGACATTCTCGCAACTGCGAGTTTACATATTGCAATTTTTTTCCTCAGAATTGTGAGATATAAACTTGCAGTTGGGAGAAAATATTCTGAATTGTGAGATTTTAACTTGTAATTTTAATAAATATAGTTGCAATTCTGAGAAATAAAGTAGACTGCATGTTATAAAGTCAGAATTTCGAGGGGAAAAGTCAGAATTGTGAGATTTAAACTCGCAATTGTGAGAAAAAAGTCAGAATTTTGAGTTTATATCTTGCAATTCTGACTTTATAACTCGCAATTATGAGTTTATATATCAAAATTCAAAGAAAAAAGGTCAGAATTGTGAGATAAAAAGTCGCAATTACCTCGTTTTATTTTTTATTCCGTGACAAAAATGAGCTTCCACACTTCAGTTTCACATGATCCCTCAGAAATCATTCTAATCATTTGCTCAATAAACATTTCTTCTTTTTATATCAATTTTGAAAACAGTTGTGTTGGATAATATTTAGTAAACTCTGGAAACTGTCATACATTTTGATGAATATAAAGTTCAAAAGAACAGCATTTATCTGAAATAGAAATGTTTATAATGTTGTTAACATTATAAACATCTTCAATGCCACTTTTGATCATTTTCCATCCTTTGCTCACTAAAAATCTATTAATAAATCTATTAGATAAATTAAAAAAACAAACAATATTTCAAGCACCATATGTTTCCTTTATGGTGGGGTTACTGAAGCACAAATGCTGCCTCAAGCATCTTTTCATTTTTACTGTGCGGACCATGTAAATCGATGGGGAAACACTTTGCAGTCTCAGAAAATCCTTCAGCCTAGAACAAATTTCTAGTTCAACTATTATTTATAAATATTTAACAAAAACAAACTGTGTTTAAATGTTTCAAACCAGAACTCCAATGTCTTCCATGGAAATTGCTAATCTATTTGACACACTGACAAACCGAACATGTATCTCTAGTGAAAGAAACCTAGCAGAAGATACCGACAGATGCTTTCCTCATTCAGCAACAAGTGTTTACATGTTAAAGTTTGGAAAATCATGCCTTTTCAAACAGCGTACCAACATAGGCTAAACGCTTCATTCGTCCAGCTAATGACTGCTTGCATTTTTTTTTACCACATGTTCAGTTGTTCTGTAATCAGGCCGTAATTTACTATTTTAGCCCTCTGAGCACTAATTCTGTTGGAAGATTAAGTGTAAACATTATTTGCGGCTGGCACCATCCTGCTGCTGCAATGCTGGGGTCTGTAAATATGCGAGAGCTTAACAGAAAGCCGCAATCACATTGCTCTGAATACACCATTTTCTTTGCAAATGAGCCGTGTCACACCACCATGCCGTGTTTACGTGGAAAAGGGTTCACCTCTTGTGGTCTCTGATTAATCTGGAAGAAAAAAAAAAAAATGTAGCACACGCTCCATCTCTGTCTTTTTTATACTGTATACAAACAGTCTCTAGCTGCCAGTGCCTTCTCCATACTCTTTGTAAGAATCTTTCAACGCATATACAATCAGTTACAGACACAAACACACATACGTACACAGGATAAAGCTAGACTAACCTGATGATGTGTTTACATTACATAAATCTGGATAATTGAATAGGAGAAAATCTACATAATATTACCTATCACGTATGATGTTTTTAATGTCTGTAACGTCACACACGGTGTTGTTGTTTTGCCTGTAAATGAATCACTGTTTTAGAAAAAAATGAATCAAAGAGAAAAATGGTATATCTGCTTTGTTGTTATTTGCAGGATGTATAAATGCTCCTTTGGGAGTCTTTTGAGAGTCTTTTTTTTAATAAAAGACTCAAACTAAAAGTTGTTTTTTACTAATTGGTTGACTGAATGATTCAATGACTGAATTGTGGCATGAAAATAACATCGTACATCACTTCCCAGCTAACAGGGAACATTCTCACAACGTTCTGGCAGGGTTCTCTTTTTAAAAACGTAAAGAAACTGGACATTTTGAACATTCAGAAAACATTCAGAAATAACTTAATGGGTATTTAAAACATTCTTAGAACATATTTTAGTTGACTGGGTTAACGATAGTAGTATAACAACAATAGTATAAGAAGCGGAAAGTCAGTAAATTAATATAAATCGCCACTACTCAAAGACAGATATATTTTTTAACAAGAAAAATGGCATTATTTTTCATACAGGTTATAAAAAATAAAAATAAAAATAAATAAATAAATGAATGAATAAATAAATAAAGTTTAAAAAAACAAACAAACAAAAAAACGAATCATCTGAAAATGGCCTGTTTTTTTTGCCAGTTGTGTAATAAATACAGATACAGATTCAGATATTGGCTTCATTTGTTGCATATACACACACACACACACACACACACACACATTTTATATGCCTAAGCATCTAAATGGAAAATATAGAAATTATAATCCAGAAAAGAATATCTCGATGATTCAGAAACCCCTCGCTGGCCCCTCCATGTCAGAACATGTTTTTCATGCATAGACTGAGGGCTAGATTTTATTACAAATTTAATGAGACATTTGATTCATGTGCCGTGAGAGAAGTATAGTTGTCTTGAGCCTTTCTGTCTCAAATATTCCAAAAAATATGTTTATAATTATGAATAAGGTTTCCTTTAATATTATAATCCAAAACATCATAAATGTTCTGAATTGCTTGAGCTCTAGAATTGCACCCAGACTGCAGCTCTAGGTTGCACAGCACCACCAAAGCCATTCATTTTCCCAGACTGCAAGTATTAAATTCATGAATGACATGATGCCTTAATGATCCAGTGAGCCTCAACCAACAGAGCAACCAATCAGAAACACAACACAACAAACTGTTTTGTCACTGATAATGTGTGAGGAGAGCAACGACAAGCCAATGTAATTTTCCCCATAATCAAGTCCATGTCTACAAATAGATCTCAGTGCCTAAATGTATCAGGTTTATGCGACCACAATTCCCCATGCTTTTTATTCTTGGATAAATCCAAAGCATGGCTGTGTAAGTTTGCTTACTGGAATACTTTCCAGTTAAGGATTTGACACTCAGGGCTGTATTTGTTGTGCAGTAACTTTGTAAACTGTTAAATGCAGAACAAACATATAATTTGTTGAGCAAGTATATACAATTTGCACTGAATTTCATTCCATAGAGATATAATTAAAACCATGAGGGATGTTATGAAAAACACTCAGACAAAGCTGTAGAATTTGGGTTTAGTCTAACAACCAATACTGCTTTACACTTTTTCAGAGCTGGAGTTAATATCAGAACAAACCAATCTCTGGCCCCATGATGTATTCACAGTTCAGTCTTACTCCTCCATCCCACAATCCCACTTTCTGGTCCATGGATGGTGGAAGCAGTAAAAACCTGACTGCAGTTCTTGCTAAATACTGCTGCAGTGCTGTTATTTGCCTCCTACAGAAACCCACAGTCAGTACGCTTTCAAAAGGTACTAATATGTACCATTTAGGGGTAAATAATTTAGCTTTTGTACCTTTGTATCTTATACTGCCCTAGCTTTGTACCTATTTCTGAAAATTTAGTTCTGTATTTTTTTCTAAAATTATGTTAAATGTGTTAACATATTCTCAAACCAGAGATCAGTTTCTCTGAGAGTCATCATGCAAGCGAGTGAACGTGCCAAACAAGTAACATAAACAAACTGGTAATTTATCTGGCTAGAGAGTTAGCTCGCACAATGTGCACAAACACAACAATGTCAAAGCATTTCTGTATAGGGGATTTATTCACATGCACTGTCTGTAAGCACCTGATTCACTAAAGGAATCTGGCAACAATTTGAACAAATCCTCAGTATACAGACTGTTCTAGATGCTCAGTTGAGGTGGATACAGCAGACAACAAAATCTGTATACTCTGATCATTTGTGACTGCAAACGTCAAACACAGCCATTTGCACAAAAAGGAGGTGTGTTTGCACGGAAAAGAATCACAACTAAACCAGTGCAAACAAGCATATAGTTAAACTGGTCTGCAGATAGTCAGTGAATAAGACAGATTTTGAGCTGACATAATATGCTGTAAAGTGGCAAAAGAGTTTAAATAATTTGCCCTATGACAGTTTACACTAGCCCTGAAAGTTTGGAATACTTACGATTTTTACATTTTAAAAAGTCTTATATGCTCACCAAGGCTGCTTTATTTATTTATTTAAAAATACAGTAAAAACAGTAATATTGAGAGAGTATAACAATTTAAAATTGCTGTTTTGGATTTAAAAAGTCTTATATGCTCACCAAGGCTGCTTTATTTATTTATTTATTTAAAAAACAGTAAAAAATAGTAATATTGAGAGAGTATAACAATTTAAAATAGCTATTTTGGATTTAAATATTTTAAAATGTAATTTATCGTAATGTCAAAACTGAATTTTTAGCATCATTGCTCCAGTATTCAGTGATCTTTTAAAAATCATCCTAATATGCTGATTTGATGCTCAATTATTATTGATGGCTAATTATTAATAATGGTTCTTGTTATTATCAATGCTGTAAGCACTTTTTGCTATGGTGGCTGAGAGAGCTCAACACGCTGCAACTTCAGAAAACACATGCAAATAGAAAAAGCACCAGCAAATCAAGACAACATCTTCATTAGTTTGACAGCAGGTGCTGCAAATGCTCACAACACAAACAAATAAAGAAACCCACTGCAAATGCTCACAACACAACCAAATAAAGAATTTTATTTGCAGCACGTTTCTTTATTTGTTTGTGTTGTGAGCATTTGCAGAGTGTGTGTTGTCAAACTGATGAAGCTGTTTTCTTAATTTGCAGTGCGTTTCTTTATTTGGTTGTGTTGTGAGCATTTGCAGTGCGTGCATTGTAAAATTGACAAAGTTTTTTTCTTCATTTGCAAGTGTTTTTCTACACTCTTAAAAATAAAGGTGCTTCACGATGCCATAGAAGAACCTTTTTGTCTAAAATTTGTCTAAAACCTTTAACATCTGAAGAACCTTTCTGTTTCACAAAAGGTTCTTTATGGTGAAAGAAGGTTCTTCAGATTATAAAAAGGTAAGAAAGAGATGGTTCTTTAAAGAACCTTTGACTGAATGGTTCTTTGTGGAACCAAAAATGGTTCTTCTATGGCATCACTTGAAGAAGCTTTTGAAGCACCTTTATTTTTAAGAGTGTATTTGCAGCACGTTGAGCTCTATTGGCCACAGTATTTTCACTTTTTATCAATCTCATAAATTCAACTTTTGATAGCGCATAACAGTTTCCATAAAAATATAAAAGATAAGCTGCAAAACAGTTTTCAAAATTGATAATAATAAGAAATGTTTCTTGAACAGCAAATCAGCATATTGGAATGATTTCTGTAGGAAACTTCTAAACCTTAATTATTTCTTAAGGCCATCAGTGTAAATGCAAATTCTTTTAGATTTTATTTTATTCATATTCAGACCATTTGGTTTAGGGGCAGACGTGTTACAGAAGACCGTTTTTCCTGTGACACGATCAGAATAGATTCACACATGAAGACACACACACACACACACACACTGATACACTCCTTATTTCCGCCTACATATCCTTAAATTTCTCCACAGCTTTCTCTCTTGGCTCCTCTCTCTCTTTCTCTCTGTCTATTTCTCACTCTTCATGCTGTGGTAAATCTGGGAGACCTTAGGCCTATTAGAAGCTTACTTATGTCCCTCAACGGGCCTCTTTACCCAGTCTGTAATTAGACCTGGCCATACACACACACACACAGAGTGAAGCCAACTTCATATATTCAAATGTACCTCAAATCAGGATATGACATCAGTGTTGGTTAGAAAAAAAACCCTCAACCAAGTAAAGCATTTCTGTGATGTAGACGAGAACTAATTTTGAGCCTATAAATTTATTGTTCACTTCCCATCCCAGATATGTGTGGTGTAGCACACAGCCTTGACCAGTTGCCCACTGGCACGACAAGGTCAGCCTACCATTAATCAACACTGCAGACCGGCAGTTAGACATCCATTAACGATACCGTGGATTATAATCTAGAAGCTTGGTCAAGGTCAGGATTGCGGGTATAATTAGCAGTGTGATTCATTGTGAACTGGGCTAGAAAGGTGGGCATGGCCAGCTGAAAAACTAGAAATAAAAGGTGATTTACAGAAGATCTATCTAAACTGAAACATCCTGTGGCAGTGAAATCTCTCAGAAACACACTGTAATCTGTTCTTGGAATGCCATTCATATCGAGAGTTGCCTCAAATCCATACGAATGATGTTGTGGATTTGCAGCATATTCTTATTAAATAAACTGCATTGGTGTTTGAGCTGTTTTGGTCCATTTTGTCTCATACTCCTCATTAATGGAGTCAAATAAATAAAACTTCCCATTTTACTGTCAGTAAACGTTTACATGCAAAAATTTAATTTAAAATAAAATAATGTGAATTAAAATAAACAAATTAAATACAGAAAAAACACTAATATCATGAAATAATATTGCAATTGCTAACATTGGTTTCCTATTTAAATATATTTTTAAATATAATCTATTTCTGTTACACAGCGCTGAATTTTCATCAGCCATTACTCCATTACAGCCATTACTTTTTTAGCCTTTGATACTTTTTTCTTTGATTCTCTGATTAATAAAAAGATAAAAAGAACAGCATTTAAGTCTTTATTATCACTATTTATCCATTTAACACATCCTTGCTGAATAAAAGTATTAATTTCTTTAAAAAAAAAAGAAATAATTTACTGACACCAAACTTTTGAAAAGTAGTTTATATTGTACAAATAAATTATATTTCGAATAAACACTGTTCTTTTCAACTTTTTTATTGATCAAAGAATCCTGAAAAAAAAACAAGTCCCAAAAAATATTAAGCTACACAACTGTTTCTAACATTGACTATAAATCAGCATATTAGTATGATTTCTGAATAATCACGTGACACTGAAGAGTGGAGTAATGATGCTGAAAATTCTGCCTTGTTTCACATGAATCAATTATATTTTTTAAGTATATTTAAAAATGTAAAACTGTCATTTTAAATTGCAACAATATTTCACAAAATTGCAGGGGGGTTTCTGTCAAATAGATACATCCTTGATGAGCATAAGAAACATTAAATATCTTAATGATCCCACAGTAGTTATGTGTGTGTGTGTATATATAAAATACACTTAAAAATAATGACAAAAATGACACTACGACAAATGCAATAAATTACTTTAGATATTAAATATTTAAATTTGCTCAGTTAATGCCAAAGCAAATATTATAATGTGTTGTTCCATTACCAAACTGTACTGTTTAACATATGAATATTGTTTTCTAATTTAAGAGTTCATATTTTAAGATTATTTTTAATTAAATACTTCATATTCATTCTGAACTGACAACATGAACCACAATATTTAAACATTTACACTTTCATACAAGTTTTTGTTTTTACAAAATGACTAATTGATAAATAAATTTGAATGACCTTGAATGTCATACTCTGAGCTAGAAAACACTTATACACTTGTATGTTTAGATTGCCATCTGCCGTTTAAACGGAGTACTGCACAAGGCTGAAACACGTTGCAATAACTAAATATGACGCCAGGTGTCACCCTTATGATACGACTCAAACTCTTTGGGCCACCTTTGAGGATTTGAACTGAAAACAGCACAGTTAACTAAGAAAAAAAATAACATGGGGACAGCTGTTTCCTCATGGCCTTGAATCAGGCTGTGCACAATAATATGCAAGCTTTCTTCCTCAAACAGGTGTGGAAATATTTACATTTTGAGTTTTTGCTCTGAAACTAATGAGAGTTTAAGTTCTTACTATTGTAGTTTACTACCCTCTCATGAGGTGCAAATCAGTTTGCCAACATCCAGAAAACTTTTGATTGAAATTACTTAATGTGCCGCACATTGTGGCCACCGATTGGCTCAAAGGATAAATGAACCTACATTCACTCCATGTTGCATAATCATTTGTTTGAAAGTTTTCCATTTTTAAAACCTCTGATGTTCATTAATAAACTGAAACCCAAGCAGGGCTAATGTATTTGGGTCATTAAGTAGATAAAAAAATGAAATAAAAATAAACAAACTAAAAATATATTAAAAAATGTGCTATATCCTACTTGTTTTTTTTTTGTTTTTTTACCTTACTAATATTAGTAAAATGAATGATAATGTAGAACAATATCCAGCATTATTAAAATAAACACATTTTCTGGTTTGGTGTTGATGAAGGGGTGCTTGATCTTTACTGATGGGTCCGTGAGGAAACCCTGTACTAATGGATTGCACTATTCACTTATAAGAGATCATCATTTGTTTGGGTTATTAGACAAATTCACACTAAACTGTTCCAGGGAATTTAAATAGCCCTGGTAAACAACACTAAAAAGCATCCAATGACTGTAGAAACACCCAGTGTGCGCACCTGCTATTGCTCGCACTTGTGAAATTATTCCAAATGTTTGTGCAAAATGGTCTTTAGTTGCTAGGAGACATGTATACATAATTACATTAATTACATAGCAACAAACGATCTTTTCGCAGTTCTGCTTTGATATAACTGATGGTACATATGAACATATCAGCACCGAATAGAAATATCAGACACATTATTTGTATGCCAATTAGGTTTGGCTTCCACTTATGTGCACATTACAAATGGATGGGAAATTTTATATGCTTTTTTATCCATATATGTATCCACTTCATATGCTTTTTATCCATCCATTCCTTCAAACCAATGGAAAACTACCCAGGGGGCTGTGCTATCTAGTATTAATACTATTAATACTAATACTAAGGATTAAATGGTTATATTTAAGGGGCCGGTTAGGGCTGCACAACATGTTAATACTGCTAGAAATGTAAGGGAATGTTTATTAAATGGCTCCATCACACTTGAGGTGTTGACAGTAACCATGACGGTTTTAAGGGTCTGTCTGGCAATGATAACATTGCCTTCTTATTTTATATAGCCTTACATATAAGGATTGGAAGTGGATTTGTATCTGACGCGACCTTTGATATTAGTGACTGAGGTTGGTTAGAGCTGGCATGCTTTTTATTTTGGCGTCATTGTGTTTTTACACAGAATTTTGTGAAGTCATAGTCTTAACCCGGCTGTATAAAGAAACCCTGAGGAATAAACAAAGTGGGACAACCACACACAAACTCGCTGGGGTACATAGGCACAATGCAAAACAAGTATGGGCATTGCTTTGCCAGAAAATTTTACCAATTTATTTTGGAAAGACAGTATGCATTTCTTTTCAGCAAAACAATGGAAAACACAATCAACAATAATCAGCTGATTGGAGTAGATAAACAGAATTTAGCAATGCATACACAAAATGTTCCACTCTATGAAGACGGGAATGGACCTCACAAAACGGCAACAAGCTCTGACCAAGACTAGCAATTAACAAACAACACACATCGCCGTCTTTATCCTGGCATCAGGACTGAGCATGCTCAGAAAGCACTGACATATTCATTGGCTTTGAACTTCAAGCACACCGTGAAGATCTAAAAGACAGATAATTATAACACGCTCTGAATGGAAGGCTTTTAATGTCAGAGATTTATTTATTTTCCACTTACTGTATCCGAAAAGACACAGACATGCTTGTTTCAAGTATGAGGTGTTATTATACTCAATTTGATTGGGGAAAAAATGGTTTGAGTTGTAAAGGACTACCCAAATTATTGCATTAAACAACAAGTACTATTAGATAAAACTAAACAGGAACAAACGGTGGCAGTTCAATTGTGTTTATTTTATTTTTTACCCATGTTAAAAAGTATACATTATTTTTAAAAAGTGTAATTATTAGGGAATTATTATAATAGAACATATACTTGAGTGCAGACTGAATGTATCGTTATCAGACACTTACTTGCATGTTAAATGCAACTGAATGAAAATGTACTTTAATTTATATTAAATGCAATTAGCTTTATATAATTCTTTATTGTATTTTAGAAGTACTTCTATTGCCTGAAATACGGTTCAAATTTATTGGCGAATGTACTGACAAGCATTTGTTTAAACCAAAATATACTTTAATTTCTGCTGAAACTTGCGTGTCTTTTTTATATTATATTTGTAGTAACATTTGTGATGAAGCTGCAATTCAGACCATTTTAAATATATTAACTTTAAATGTAATATTTAATAACATTTAAAATTATGATGAAGTACTTTACATGTGCTTTAGTACATCAAAATAAGTGTACTTTTTAAAGCATGACAAAAGATTATTAAAACTATGATTTACTTTAAAGTAAAACTTTTAATTTGACTTTTTTTTAAAGTATAATTTTTAAATTGTACTTAATTGTGGTCATAAAAGTGTATTCTCTATTTAAGTACACATAAATGGCCTTTTATTTTATCAAAATATTTTATCTTCAAGTACAGTTTTTACTTTTAAGATTTGAAGTATATTGCAAGTGCACATTCAATACAATTAAGCATATTTCCTTTATTTTTACCATAGAAGAGCAACATTCAGCAAGCAGGTGTCTGGGAAAAAATAAATAAATAATAATAATTCTATGGAAAATTTTTAAATAACAGTCAAAACTGTCAGATCATAACTGCCCATCCCCTTTTTTGTATGAGTTGTTTTAACAGTATTGCAACCAGATGGTTGCCAAACTTTATTAAGAATAAATGCTCTTGACATGAACATTTGAAAATGATCAATATGATTTACAATTTTTTAGTGCAAAGTGATTTAATGTTCTCAAAGAAACAGAGAAAAAAAAATCATCAATGAGATCACTTACACTTTAAGATAAAAAGGAAAAAAGATCAGCCAAAGTGTCCTTGCCAATCTCTTCTCATCTGCTTCCAGGAGAGCAGTGGACCAAGACAGAAATCCTATCCATGACCTCTGTGGGTGGCCACAGCACTTGACAAGGGGAGATCCGGCCAGGTGATCACATAGTGGTCATAAAGTGTGTACCAAACACACACAAACACAATCCCTGCGAAATCAAACACTTATTTGCAGATCTATCAGTTAACGATTTGTCTTCAGAATGATTCAAAATGCTTTCCAAAGATTTCCTAATCGTAAAGTTTGGAAATGATTAACCTCCCAGCCCATGATATGTGCTGAGAGCATTTAAAAAGCACATTTCATCTTAACAACTATGCTTCTGTGGACTACGTTTCATTCAAATCTTTCAAATAATGTAGGCCGGATCTGATTCTATAGGACAATATATGGTTTGGCTTTGAAATAACACATACTGTGAATCCTTAAATCCATTTATAAAACACTTTAATGAAGTGTTGAGCTTCACTGCTATGTAAACCACATGAGAGGTCACTGGGGGCAGCTTTAGTCTCTGTCTGGGTCTTTTCAGTGTGGATAGCAAGGTTGGGTGAGGTGAGTGGGTCAGTTGACCTCAGATCCGTCTGTAACCAGAGACTCTTCTAACAGATCAGGTTTAAGGTGTTTTACCTTAACCGTTTGACCAGCTGGAAGTGTCGGGCATGTAAACATCACAGCTTTTCATTTCACGGTTCAAAGAGTTCAATATCTCTTCAAAAAGGCCTTGTTTACACCTGGTATATAGATCTGTGCTCAGCCAAGACACATCACTGTTTACACCTGGTTGTAACATGCATCTCCTGTGACCACTTGTGATCAAATTTCTAGAGGATGGTCTCTGATTTCTTAACTACATGCATCACTCACTACACCAGTTTGTTATTTAAAGAGCAAGAAAGCATGAAAAAAAAAAATCAATGCAGATTCAAAATTTGTGCCAAATTGATATTTTGAGCTGAATTCCTGACTGTTTTTAAGTATCAAATAGAACTTTACAGTGACCGTCCGTTCAGTTTAATTGTGGGTATTTAATGATTCATGTCATTAAGAAACATAATAATGAATTGGTTTAATGATGAATTCGAAACTATGGACATCACACTTAAAAATGGTAAAGAATATTTTTAAAAAGTTAAATTATTTTTATGTCTTGACATTAAAGGCATCTTAAAAACCCAGCGCTCATGCATGGCATGCTTTAAAATAAGCGAGATATGCAACAGCCTAAGACAATCTTTAAGCACGTTCTTTAAGCCAAAATTGAAAATTAGCCCACGATTTACTCACCCTCAAGCAATCTTAGTAGTATATAACTTCTTCTTTCAGATGAATACAATCAGAGTTATATTAAAAACTGTCCTGGCTCTTCCAAGCTTTATAATGGCAGTAAATGGTGGTCAAAATTTTGAAGCCCAAAAAAGTGCATCCATCATCATAAAAAGTACTCCACATGGCTCCGGTTCTTGCGAGACTAGCATGTTCTCACCAGAGCTTACGCTATGCCTACGTCATCTGCTGGAAAGCCACTCTCTCGTAAACCCCTGTAAGACAATTAGGGCCTGTTCACACCTGGTAACTTCATGCATTTTCGCTGATTGGATATCTAATTTGTTAAAACGTTTCCATTTACACTTGGCTAAATAAATGTGTCTTTGCAAAATGTTCACGTAAACAAAAGCAACAGATAAGCACTGCATTTTTTTTTCATTATCAGCTAATTTCAAGATCAAAGACCACAATAGGAGAAAGAGTGGCATCAGCACTGGAAAGATAAGTTCAATCAGGCCAACTCTTGGAAGATTTTAGCATGGTAATGGTTTTGACAATGTTAATGTATTTGTTCTTGGCACAATAGAGCTGCTACGCTGCTGCTGCTGAATTGCTGTTGGTTATTGCTGCTGCTGCAAGTAAGTAAGGGAATTTGCTACTGCCAATGCATACGGTGAAACGGTGCTGTAAGTATTTAAGACATACTGCTGCTGCACAAATAGAATATATAGTAACCCGTAGCAGATTTATACAGGTGGAGCTGGGGAAGTGGAACTCTGAAACTCTGAAAGCGTGCTGCTAAATGCAACATGAACCAATACCTTGCAATTCCCCTACTTGTGCATCTGTGACTTACTTTCAGTTTTATTTGTGGGAGTTTGCGCTTCGGCTTTTTGAACAGATACTCAGCTGCTCATCTGCGGCGATGCATGTTGCATTATCACTGTCATACCTTACTATAACATATCATATAGCCTATAATATGCTCTCAGATGTTTGTAATTTTAACATTTTGGGAGGAGTAAAATTTTCATATGTGGTTTCAACAACCTGGGGTCTCATTTATAAAATTCTCCGTAGATTTAATCCTAAAAAAAAAAGTGTACTTACGCACAAAAGCTACATTCTTTCAGATTTATAAAACCATATGCATATCATTTCCATGCATATTCCCATCCACGTGACATGTGTTTAACACCGTCAAAGGTACAAGACATTAAGGAAATATGAGATCCTGACTGCAATTCCATTTGGGCCATAGCCTACACATTAATTGTTATTGCTAAAAATTATCCAGTATCCTTGTTATGTTTGATAAGGAAAATATCCATAAAAACAAAATGGTTTAAAATAGTTGATCTCATTCTTTTACACAGGTCATATAGTATTTAAATTGTTTTAAACAATTCAAATCAAATTAAATGTATGCAGTTTTGCTGATAAGGTGAACATAAGCTGAACATCTGTTTTTAGTGGAATATAATAGGCCTATATTTTTTGCAGTGTAAATACAACTGTCTGACTGCGAATTACTGAAAATATTTTAAAAAGGAAATGTGCAAATCTTACTGTTTTCCTTTATTGGTATCCTTCAAATACAGTGGTATTTTTTATAATGTTTTGGAGATGCCTTTACACGACATCAACACGTCCGTGCAGCTGTGGTAGTACAGTAAGATATTATCATTGGCCCTATTCAAACCGGACAATGGACTTACCGTTCGACCACCATATCCAGCTGTGTCCGCCATAATATCGAAGTAAGTGCACATCACGATCATTGTTCGCGCAAAAAAACAAAAACTCCTCGTAACATGAGATCTGCAGTTTAGTTTAAAAATGAATTATTGTGCACCTATAGCACTCCTCGCTGTCATTAAAACATAGGATGCCACATGAAAAGAGATCAAATTAATCCACTATATGTCTAAATTTAATTTAGTTTAACTTCTGCATAATTACGTTTTGTAATTTTAGTGCTTATCTCCATTAATGAAAGTGGAATATTTATTGCAAATGCTTATCAAAATGAAAACACAGTTTAAAATCATTTACTTCATTACTTCTCACTCCAAAAGAGTTCGGCATGGTCTAGAATGTCAAAGTACGGTGCGTACATATTTATGTCAAGTTTATTTTATGTCAAGTACGCAATGTTTATAAATGAGACCCCAAATGCATTTGCAGGTGTCTAGTTCAGTCTGGAATGTGGCCCAGACCACCTCCTGAAGAGGTTTGAGCAGTGGCGGCTGCTGGTCTTTCAAAGAGGGGAAGCTCATTTTCGGCCTACATCATAAAAATTTATCATTTATTTATACGTAAATTCTGCCCTACGTTCCTTTTCAAGAAAATGCTCTGTGACCCTGTCGTACCAAGCACTGTCTGCCATCGTGTGCAGTTTGCTAGCTGGCTAGTTCACCCATATGAGGCTAGCCTGGCCTACTGAATGAATGAATGAACGAACAAACGATCTAAAAAAAAAAGATATTAAACTCGACAGAGGAAATGTGGGAATTAGGTTAGACTGAAACAAGGAATGTGGTGTATAATTGTGTGAAATGTATGATGAAAATAGCCTAGCAATTTTGCCAAGTAAATACCAAGAAATAGGCTGCAGCAGTTTGTCTTTTGACTACACCTGAAAAATCCGCTATGGGACTGAGCTCGAATAGCTTCAGCGTCAGAGACTTCTTATAGGACAAAATCGCTGTCAATCAAAAGGAGATGCAGTCTTTCGACAGACCCTCCAATCATCACGCAGAAGCCCGGAGTCCAGGCCAGCCCACTCCTCTATTCACCCCCAGAGATGCTGAGCGTCCGGGGGCGGGACATAATTTATCCAATTACCATCTAGTTTTGAAGCACTGAAAAAAACTGTTCAAAGCAGCCCCATTGAAGTCAATGGACGCTAGGCTTCAGCAGGGAAATACATTGTGACTCTACGGGAATGTATGAGAAGGAAATCGAGTCAGCCGACCTGCTATATGTAGCTGGTTCTGAACTAACTCGTCTTTGAGATGAACCTTTTTCTAATGCATTTTTAGTCAATAAAATGTTAAAACAATAGTACATATTTGACCATTAATTTTTTGACATTATAGGGGAAGCCGAGCTTCCCTTGCAGTCTTAAAGAAATCCCCACTGGGTTTGAGCAATCGGATTTAAATCGGTCTCAAAAGCGTTTCAGAGGGCATTTAACACCTGGTCTTTTCACGATCGGATAGCTATCCGATTAAAGAAAAAGCATGAAGTGACCAGGTGTAAGCAGGTCAAAAGCATAAGCTAGAGATTACGGTTTATAAAGTTTTAAATATAGATATTTTTCTTACAAAAGTGCATCACTTCCCTTTAGAAGGCCTAAGACGGCTTGAGGGTGAGTAAATCATGGAGTAATTTTAATTTTTGGGTGAACTATCCCTTTAAGCACTGTAGATGAAAAAAAAACATGTTTCTGCATTTAAAATCGTGAGATGCAAAGCAGTGGAATTAAAAAGGAAAAAAACTTAAAATACATTTTTAAAAGTTGAAAAAAAAAATTTTAAGTTGACAAAATGTGGTGCTCAGATATAAAATACTCAAGATGCTGTACGAAGGTCAAACACATCCATTTAGGATGTTTACATGGAAAATCAATTGAAAAGCAGAGCAGTGGAATGCAAAAAACAGTGTCTGTCTGAACAAGCTCTAAGCCAGACTTGTTTAAACTGCAGTAAACCCATTTTAAGCAATCAACAAAAAAAGCAATCAATCAAAAAAAGCACTTACCACAGGTAATCTTAAATGAAAATAGCCTTTTTATGCGTTTTATTCATTTAGCAAAACAGTCCTGAAGAACATCTCTTGTGCTGTTCATGCTCCAATTACATATGCATTTATTTATTTGTTCATATTACAGCACACTAGAAGCTTTTGTCAAAGACTGCAAGATTTCATCCACTAAAAGAACAATCTGACTGGCTGATAAATCTGATAATCAGAAATCACGATTTTTTTCCCCTATATACAGTGGGTGGAAAATTATTTGATCCCCTGCTGATTTTGTACGTTTGCCCAATGACAAAGAAATGATCAGTCTATAATTTTAATGGTAGGTTTATTTGAACAGTGAGAGACAGAATAACAACAACAACAAAAATCCAGAAAAACGCATCAATTTCAAAAAAGTTAGAAATTGATTTGCATTATAATGAGTCACATAAGTATTTGATCCACTATCAATCAGCAAGATTTCTGGCTCCCAGGTGTTTTTTATACAGGTAAGGAGCACTCCCTTTAAGAGAGTGCTCCTAATCTCAGTTTGTTAAATCAATCAATTGTTGTCAATCAGATTCCAAACTCTCCACCATGGCCGAGACCAAAGAGCTGCCCAAGGATGTCAGGGACAAGACTGTAGACCTACACAAGGCTGGAATGGGCTACAAGACCATCGCCAAGCAGCTTGGTGAGAAGGTGACAACACTTGTAAATTGTCAATCTCCCTTGTTCTGGGGCTCCATGCTAGATCTCACCTCGTGGAGTTTCAATGATCATGAGAACGGTGAGGAATCAGCCCAGAACTGAAATCCTGCAGCACTCACAAGGTCCCCCTGCTCAAGAAAGCACATGTACAGGCCCGTCCGAAGTCTGCCAATGATTCAGAGGAGAACTGGGTGAAAGTGTTGTGGTCAGATGAGACCAAAATCCAGCTCTTTTGCATCAAGTCAACTCACCGTGTTCGGAGGAGGAGGAATGCTGCCTATGACCCCAAGAACACCATCCCCACCATCAAACATGGAGGTGGAGACATTATGCTTTGGGGGTGTTTTTCTGCTAAGGGGACTGGACAACTTCACCGCATCAAAGGGATGATGGAAGGGGCCATGTACTATCAGGGCCAGGGCATTGAAGCCAACCAAGGCATTGAAAATGGGCCATGCATGGGTATTCCAGCATTACAATGATCCAAAACACACGGCCAAGGCAACAAAGGTGTGGTACAAGAAGAAGCACAAGAAGAAGTCCTGCAGTGGCCTAGCCAGTTTCCAGACCTTAACCCCATAGACAATCTGTGGAGGGAGCTGAAGGTTCGAGTTGCCAAACGTCAGCCTAGAAACCTTAATGACTTGGAGAGGCTCTGCAAAGAGGAGTGGGACAAAATCCCTTCTGAGATGTGTGCAAACCTGGTGGCCAACTACAAGAAACGTCTGACCTCTGTGATTGCCAACAAGAAATGCTGTTCTTTTGAACTTTCTATTCATAAAAGAAACCTGGAAAAAAATTATACTCAGCTGTCTTCAACATCATCATAATAAATGTTTTTTTTTTAGCAGCAAATCAGAATATTAGAATGATTTCTGAAGAATCGCATGACTGGAGTAATGATGCTAAAAATTCAGCTTTGAAATCACAATAAATTACATTTTAAAATATATTCAAATAGAAAACAGTTATTTTAAATAGTGAGAATATTTCAAAATTGTACTGTTTTGCTGTAGGCCTACTTTGGATCAAATAAATCCAGGCTTTCTGAGCAGAAGAGACTTCTTTAAAAAACATTAAAAATCTTAATGTTCAATAACTTTTGACTGGTATTGTAGGCAACTTTAATTTTTCTCTTTTACTAGCTTTTAATTGGCTTATAAATCAGATACACTGCTGGACAATAACTAATAATAATGATTTGTTTATATACTACAAACTATTTTTTATCCCATGAGGCAGAATAGTTTCTATACTGCATTGTTCATATGCTTTATTTATTACCTGGAGATGACTTGAAAAACCAAGTTAAACATATTGTTGCCATCGCAATTCTAAACTCATCGTTTTTTGTTGTGAAAACAGCTGTTTTCATTAATTTCATATATTAGGAATTTCATGGTGTTTTCTGCACGACAGCGTCCTCCGGCTTCGAGTATGAATGAACACACACTGCATGTAATGAGCGTTTAGTGCTCCCTGATGTTCATCTCGCCTTATTCTGCATCCGAATAAACATCAGGTCATGCAACAGACTATCCTGTCTCTTTGAATTTAAATCTATATTTATTCACACCGGCTCTTGAAAACCTTTATGCCACACACTTGCCAGAAAAAGTGTGGGGGACGAATTTACGTGATATTAAAAGTGGGGGGACATGTCCCCTGCATAATCTACGCCCCTGCCACTAAGATAAAAATAAGTTATTTAACTCCAAAATAAATAATTCAAGTAACTTAACACTTTAAATAGTTATTATGAAAATAAATAAATGAATAAATATATAAATGCATAATCCAATACTTTCTGAACTCTCCCCTAGTCTCATTTGAATATTGAAGCTGAATCTTCCTTGGGAGTTTGTGGCTTATTAGGACAACGGTAGCCTATTGGAAATAGACAGCTGTGTAGCATAAATGGATATTTGACTTCCAGTAACTCCAATGTCACCAGAAGCCCATGGTCTGGACGAATCAGCATGGATTGCCATGTACACTGCAAATGCATGGTCAGTGCATTTTCATCCATCTCCAAATCTAGTTAGTCAGATCATAAAATATTCTGGACCCTGATCTTAATGCCAGGTGAAAAAGGGGGATTGACGGCCTGCCAAAAAACTGCAGCCATCACTACCAAATACTATAATCACAACTGTCAAGCCACAGCACATCTTTACTGGCAGAGAGAAGAGCAATGGATTTCTAACACCACAACAGAGCAAGTGTGACAAAGTTTTATACCCATTTTTACCAAAAAAAAAAAGCGCGAGAGAAAGAAAAGAGCCACAGTCTCTTTGTGGTGTGATCCCATTCAGACAGGTTTCAGAGTGTGATGCAATACAGAAAACCAAAGAAAGGCATGGCTCCAAACATGAGGTCACAGGGCGAGGAACAGTGGTATCATGTGGTTCCATACACACAGAGCTGACACATAATACTTAATGAGGAACAAATAGTGCTGTTTTTTTAACTGCATTTCCTCTCTTCCTGGATCAAATGTCTCTACCAACAAAAACAGTCTCGTGCATTTGCCGTGATGAGTAGTCTCATCATTACCCAAGATACAGAGGATCAGTAGATTCGCAGCACTTAAAAGCAGTCCCAGAAAGCAGTCTATAGACTTCAGCAATGACCGTGGGGCACTGTGACTGTTCTATGGGAAGAGTGCATTTTTTTAACCAGATGTGCTACATAATGCCTGTTTTAGCTTCCTCCTCCACTACTTCTTTCGTGATTTTGCATAGAAAAAATAGATGTCAACAGTCTCAGTGTATCTCAGCTTTACAGGATTATCATTTGAAGGGTTTCAGGATTGTTTTATTTTTTATTTTTTTTATTTTGTGACATCATAACATCACATCTGTGCCATAGGTGTTATATCGATCCAACTTCATGTTGATCCAAACTTGAATGACTTACTTTCTTTGGAAACTAAAAATAGATATTGTGAAGAATGTTGGTACAACAAACAGCTTTGGTTCCCATTGATTTCTATTGCATGGACAAAATACAATAGAAGTCAAGGGGGATCTAAACTTTTTGATTACAAAACAGTTTCTTCAAAATACATTATTTCATGTACAAGGTTTCATTTTTGGTGTACCATCCATTTAAGCTTTAAAGTGTGGTTAAGCCTTTATTCTGATTTCATATTGCAGTAAGTAGTTTAATTTCAGAAACCAACAACATCTGTTTTTTTCTGGAAATAGAGATGCTTGTTCTTGCTATATGACAATGCTCAGTTACAGTGAATATTTTGAATGTTGTGGATAAAGTGGTACATTTGGATTAATATACCAACTGTCTTCAGATTTTTAGAAAATATTCCAAATATTCCATTCTCAGATTTCTAGATTTTCAGATTTTTCAGAAAATACTGCCTTACAGCAAGGTTAATCTGTTTTACATGCTTATATAATTGGACTACATGACCAATTTTTTGAGTAATATCGGTCTATTCTTGTGCGTGTTAATGCAGTCATTGGCAAAAGAAGCTTTAAATAGATATAATCTATTTACCTTTTAATGCAATTTGTTTTAAATTGATTACACTGTGTACACCAAACCAAGTAAACCAGTTGTTACAAAAGTAAACCATCAGACCATCTTTCCAATTCTAGAACAGCATTGTCTTCAAAATACAAATTTTGAGAGAAAAGTCATGATTGATCATGCCATATATAAAATGCAGAAGACATCAACTGATATGAACATTTAAACAAAGGAATTTCCATGAAATTACGAGAAAGAAAGGAAAGAAGAAAGATGAAAAGAGTCCTGGAAGCTCTCTGCCTGCAGATGTTGGCCTAGTCCGGCCCACCCACGTTGGCCCCAGTGATCGCTGATGGCGATGAATGATGATGTCAAAAGAGCTCAGGCCAGAAGACGAGAGGAAAAAGCTTATCATCACTGATGCAACAAAGCGTAACACGAACACACACACGCTCATACTGTATATATGTGCATACATAGCCTGCACAAACACATATGCACACACTCAGCACCAACCAGTTAAGCTGCATGGGCAAAACTAGAAGATCCATTCATTTTTAAATTAAATGAGCCAATTTTCAGATGAAGTCTTTAATATCCAATGAACAGACTGTTATTAGGACCTGAAGCAGTATGCATGGCATAATTATGCAAATTTTCATTTAGCATTTCATTAACATTAACATGGCATTTAAAGTCAAACGCATGGCATACAAAAGGTAAATGCACGAGTAGCTTACGCAAATATACTAAATATAAGAAGAAAACTATATAAATATTACTAAATATACAATAGAGATTAGAAAATGCTTCACAATGAGGACTTGATTGCTTAAGGGGGTTAAGGAGACATGCTGAAACTTTCCTAATTGTGTTCTTAGCAAAATAATCTTCTCCTGGCTGTTTTCAGTATTTACATGGGTGGTCAAGTTTACCAGTTTATTTATTCATTTTCTCTGCCTCAACTAAAATGTTTATGCAGTATGCTGTTGTATTTTTTTTTTAAATTACATTTGGATATCCTGCTTTGTCATTATGTCCCAAATTTGTAATTTCCAAAATATAACAACATTTAAATTTCACTCTCTGGAGGGAGTTACCACAGGAATGATTACACAGAGTCAGAGATATGCAAACAAATACGGCACAAATATAATAGAGTTTTCCTTACTGGGAGATTTTGCTTATTTCTGCAATGATTTTTGGGTTAAAAAGACATAAATAAATACTAATACTCATAGTAATAATAAATAATCTGATCTATGATGCAAAGTTATTTAGTCCAATAAATCCTGCGGCCACAGCAAAGTCTGATATTCATTTGTTAACAGCGATGAGCGGCTTATAAATCCTGCTCTGGTGCCTTGCTTGGATCTTCACAAATGTTCCAGGGACGGCATTTTCACTGCCAGTTGAAAGAAATACACAGCATCACCTAAAATAGTCTCAAAGGAAAGCAATATATTCATGTGTCATTTTCTTTTCCCTCAAAATTACTGCCAACTGCCATACAACACTGCATTCTGTATATCCCACAATACTACTGCCAGCTGCCACACCAAACTCCAAGTCATATTTCTCAAATGAAGTGACAGAACCAACACGTCTTTTAATGATGGAAAAATACACAATTTTGCCAGAAGACCCTAAATGTAGGCACTGAAGGAACTGATCATCAACTCTGCATTAATAACAAGGATTAAGTGCGCGCACAGTCTCTGCTGTTATGAAGATGATGAATGAAATAGAAATAGCAGTTGGTTAGAGAGTACAGTGATTATAGTGCCAGGTAGTCCTAATATAAGGCTTAAAAGTCTTGAAACAGAAGAAGCTTTAGTTGCCAGGTACAGAAATTATGATTTTTCTTAGTGCATGTGTCAACACAAAGAAGAAATAGGCCTACATCTGAGGTGTCGTGAAAAAAGGACTACATATTAGCCACACAAGGTATTATAAGTAGTAGTTATTATTCCTTAAGCAATAAAAAGTTTAAAAATAAATACATTTAATGATTTGACTCCGTGGTCTTCATAAATTAGCAAGCTAAGATGCAATAGGCTATATTACCATTATTTGCTTCATCTTGCTTGTTGATGGTTGAGGTAAATGTTGTTTAACCCAAAAACTTTTTAAATATTATGTAACATGAATTTACAGCAGTCTAAAAGAATCCAAACCCACAGAGAGAGAACTTTGCCAAATCCACATAGGAAGAGAGTGAACGTGTTCACCAAACAAATATGTGGTTGAAATGATTTTAAAATCTGACCTGTGTATAATATTAAAGCTTCCGCTTAGAAAAATAGTCCACTACGGCATCTGGCCGAGCAAATAATAATAATAATAATAATTTGTTCCATTTATATAGCGCTTTTCTAGGCACTCAAAGCGCTTTACATAGTAAGGGGGGTATCTCCTCGTCCACCACCAAATGACGGACTGCAATATATTGCAGGAATATTAACCATTAGCTAAGTGCTCTAAGCGATTTCCACTATAATTGATAACTGAGACACAGCTGTGTTTATATAAAATGACAGAATAAAGCAAATCCACAGCGTGACATGAGAGACTATAAAGTAGCGCCGGTTTCTCTCATCCGGATACAGCGTTGCTAAGCATGAAGGCAAATATTTGGCAATATCAGACCGCTAAATGGTGTGAATGACCAATCAGAATCAAGCATTCCAGAGCGCCGTGTAATAAGTTTTCAAAGAGCCATTTAGTTCATCTAACCTAATTGTGATCAATCAGTAGCCTACATTATATAATTAATGTGATTAAAATGTTTAATTGAATTATAGTCCTATAAATTACTAAATAAATCAGAAAAAAAAGAGTTCGGCTTCTGATGATCGGCTTCTGTTTTGTGGCTTTTAAAAAATCATCGATATGTACCCTATCAAATATCTATAAATATGAATTTTTTTACTTAACATGTCACTCAGCTCAGACATTAGCGTTCAGCAGGTTTGTTCCTATCCTCATACTGCTCTCGGCTGAGACATGCCTGTGAAAATATAAACAGATCAATGTCAATAATGAAAAGGGCAGGAAAAACACAGTGGAATGTATCATCACTGCTTGCCAAATTAAATAAAATCACCGTACACTAAACTAAATCTTTAGTTCATGTTGTTCTTTCCTTAACAAGCTACCTGTATTGCCATCTTAGCCATTCGTTACAAGTTACCAAACTGCACGCAGTGTTTCTAAGACCAGTCCAGTTTCCAGTTCATTGTTTACTCAGATTTTGCATCTCGGTGCTTAACATTCCAACTGTCATTTTTACTTTATTCTGTTTCTGCTCCTACGAAGCCCAAACTCAAATAACAGTAACAGTTTCATAATTGGATGTATTAACATAGGAACAAGGGGCCCCAGAAACACTGAGGGTCTTTGTTTTACACAAGATGGGCTAGCTGGAGGATGAAACCATCTCTCAAGAGCATCTTGGTTGAATGAGAAACAGGTGTGACTGCATTCGGATGCTTTTTATCTCATGTCTGTGAGTGGATGGGCTTAGCTGCATCAGCTGCTCTTATACAATGTAAGTGACATTCGTTGACCTCTACATAAAAAGCTTTGCAGATAGTGGTATAAATGTGATGTTACAAGGCTGCTATGGTTACAAGAGAGTGGGAAGGATTAAACACTGAATAGAAAAAGTCCTGACAATGGCCTTGAGACATCTCAGAAAACTTTGTTTTGCTTTGTGCTCTAAAAGACATGAGGTAAAATCATCAACATCTCAAACTTAGGTAAAGGCCTGTCATTGCAACTCATAGCCGTGGGCTATGCTGTAGCTTTGTGTTTTGATATTTTTAACGAAGCAAATGTGATTGTCTTATTTAGTCCCGTTCTACAGTAGATTTTCTTACATTCACACACAGTACAAACTGACACTTTATTGGACCTCTTTTCTGGATGTTAGCAGGCTAGTTAAAGGAAGTATTTGTATTGTGGGTGAACTTTCCTCTCTGAGATCCTGCCTGGCCCTCTTCCTGGATATAACTAGAGAGTTTATCATGATTAATTTTGCATCATTACTGTGGGAATTGTTACCACATGCATAGAGCCATAGCTGAGAGGAAGAGTCAAATATACCCTCATTAGCCATTTCACAGGTGTGCTCTGCTGGGTTAAATCACAAAAACATCAACCTTGTGAGTTTTTAATCACACGCTATTTTGAATTTAGCAAAAGTCAAAGTGACATTATGAAGTTTAGTGCACCTAAACATGTTTTCTTTGTCTATTTGATACAATAACTTAAAATGTATCATGGATCATCCATGATCACTTTCAAAAACTACTTGTTTTTTTCCTGATGGTGAATGATAAAGACAATCAATATTGACCTGACATTAAAGGACTAGTTCAAAAACAAATTGCTGAAAATGTTAAGATGTACAAACCGAATTCTGGAAATGTTGGGACGTTTTTTTTTTTTTTTTTTGAATAAAATTAAAACTAAAAGACTTTCAAATCACATAAGCCAATATTTTATTTACAATAGAACATAGATAACATAACAAATGTTTAAACGGAGAAATTTTACACTTTTATCCACTAAATGATCTCATTTCAAATTTGATGCCTGCTACAGGTCTCAAAAAAGTTGGCACGGGGGCAACAAAGGGCTGAAAAAGCAAGACATTTTGAAAAGATTCAGCTGGGAGAACATCTAGCAACTAAGTAAGTTAATTGACATCAGGTATGTAACATGATTAGCTATAAAAGGGATGTCTTAGAGAGGCAGAGTCTCTCAGAAGTAAAGATGGGCAGAGGTTCTCCAATCTGTGAAAGAGTGTGTAAAAAGATTGTGGAATACTTTAAAAACAACGTTCCTCTTTGGCTTTGCAAATCTCATCATCTACAGTGCATAACATTATCAAAAGATTCAGAGAAATCTCTATGCGTAATTTAATAATTTAATGAAATTTGACATCCTTGTTGGAAATCACGGACGCCGTGTCCTCCGGGCTAAAGAGGAGGGAGACCTTCCAGCATGTCATCAGCGTTCAGTTCAAAAGCCAGCATCTCTGATGGTATGGGGGTGCATAAGTGCATACGGTATGGGCAGCTTGCATGTTTTGGAAGGCACTAGGTTTTAGAGCAACATATGCTCCCCTCCAGACGATGTGTATTTCAGCAAGACAATGCAAAACCACACACTGCAGCTATTACAACAGCATGGCTTTGTAGTAGAAGAGTCTGGGTGCTGAATTGGTCTGCCTGCAGTCCAGATCTTTCACCTATAGAGAACATTTGGCGCATCATTACATAAAAAAATATGTCAAAGACGACCACAAACTCTTCAGCAGCTGGAAACCTATATCAGGCAAGAATGGGACCAAATTCCAACACCAAAACTCCAGAAACTAATAACCTCGATGCCCAGACGTCTTCAAACTGTTTTGAAAAGAAGAGGAGATGCTACACCATGGTAAAGATGCAAGTTTTGGTCCCAACTACTTTGTGTCACACTCTGCCCGGGAGCACGGAGACCAGGAGACAAGGAATTCACAAACACGAGAATCTTTAATCCAACTAGGAGCATGGGAGGCACAGGAAACACATCACGGACAGGGAAGACAATTCAACGACCGACAAACATTCATAGAAGGACTGGGGCTTTTAAACATAGGATAATCAGGGAACTAAGGAGACACACCTGGGATCAATTAACACAATTAACATGGGGAAACTGGGTCACACGGGGAGCAAAACACACACAAAACAGTCCACAATCCTGACACTTTGAGACCTCTAGCAGGCATCAAATTTGAAATGAGCTCATTTTGTGCATAAAATTTAAAAATTTCTCAGTTTAAACATTTGTTATGTTATGTGTGTTATATTGTGGGCTTATGTCATTTGAAAGTCTTTTAGTTTTCATTTTATTCAAATTTAAAAAACGTCCCATCATTTCCAGAATTCGGGTTATAGATGAGTTTGTTTCTTTATTGGCTTTTCATTTCATTAATTTGTTAATTGATGGACTGGAGTCAAGTGGATTACTTGTGGATTATTGTGATGTTTTTATCAGCTGTTTGGACTCTCATTCTGACGGCACCCATTCACTGCAGAGGATCCATTGGTGAGCAACTTATGTAATGCTAAATTTCTCCAAATCTGTTCTGATGAAGAAACAAACTAATCTACATCTTGGATGGCCTGAGCGTGAGTACATTTTCAGCAAATGTTCATTTTTGGGTGGGCTATTCTTTTAAAGAGCTCGAGCATTTAAAGCAGCAGACGACATACTATAATGCATGCTCACAATAAATAGAACATTATTGTGTGTTGGTTTAGACAGGCAGCATTCAATTCATGATTGTACAATACATGATGTAAAAGACACTATATGCTCAATTTAGTTGTTGAAATTTTTAGTCCAACTATATGTTCTGTTTAAACAACTACTATTTCAAGTTGACACAAAGTAAAATTTTAAGGCAGCACTGACACATAAATTTTGTTTTAGCTTTTTTGCAGTAAAGATGTGTGACTGTGAGGTTGCTGTGTTGCATATGGTAATGGTCCAAACCCTAGGTGAGGTGGAGTTACGGCTATTTTGGCACATTGTACTGTGTTGACAGATTGAGTTATACATCACTTGCTGCAGGAATTAGCTTAAATTAAGCGCTGCCCAGGGCTGTATGGTATATGATTATAAATGTATGGTTTAAACAATGACAGTTTGTTGAGAACTGACAATTGTTGTGAAATGATGCACAGCAACATAAAACTATATGGGGTGATGAAACCATGTGAGAAGAAACAAATTAAATGGTGTGTGAACTACGAAGAGACGATTTCGTTTTTTTTTTCCGTTTTTCGTTTCTTGAACTATTAAAAAAAAAAAACTCTTGAATTAAAAATTATTTATGCCAGTGTGTCATCATGTAAATTTATGGGATTTTCTTGGTCCGCTAATCACAGCATACAGCGTAAGGTTATTTGAAATACCAAGAACAGGGTTTCTCAAACTGGGTTATGTGAACATGAAAATGTGTTTTAGGTCAAACGAGTTTGACTGACAAAAATGTTTGGAATCAGTGGTATAGCCACAGAAAATGTATTAAAAACAGTAACAGCAACTGCTTGTACAGAAAAATGAGTGTAGATTTTGTAATCCAAGTAATACATTCTGATCATTTCACAGTAACTCAAAGCAGAACATGCAGCTCTACTTGTGAATGTAGTTTACTTACTGTCCCTTAAACGATCTCTTAATATCCTGAATAAAAGGCATGAAAATTCACCCCATCTGTTTTCTAAACACAGTTTATAGATATTATTGTGAGCAACTCATCCATGATTGTGTTTCTTTTTTTTTATGTTTTGAGTTATGTTTATGTAAAGTGTCACCACTGGATCTTCTGGTTAAATGACAGACTTGTCTCTAGTGACATATGCCAGATTTTTCCAATCATTTAGTCCAAGCTCACGTTCATCTGCCTTCACATCTCAAAATCCATTCAACAAACGATGCACAGAACCAAGTCCCCACCCTATACGCAAATAACCTTGCAAACTTTGGTAAAGCCAATTCTGAGCTCAGAATCTTGAGTAAACAAATAACACTTTACCAAGGGATAGCGTGTTTGAATACCACAGTATGTGGGAGTATGCAAGTTTTGTGGATCAGAGCAACCCTCTCTTTAGGGAATGTATTTGGTAATTGAGCTTATAAATAACAGCAGGTGGTCCCTGCATCTCAAACTCTCTGGAGGCGAATCTGTTGTCAGGAATAATTATAGACGGAGAATCAGTACAGACAAAAGCACCCGTTTCTGACTGCACCTGTCAACACACCGGAGACATCAGACAGACGTCTTCCGTTAGACTCATGATATTACCTGCCTTAGATTCTCAACCTCATTTTATCTCAGACAGCACACCCAGGACCGCCCATAGTCCGTTTGCTGACCTTCTGATGCATCTCGCTTACAAAACTGGAAAGCATTTTCTTGATTACCTAAAGTTTGCTACACACTTTCTTTTACAGGATCCACAAAGTATCATCTTCCAGTGACTTGCAGTGTAATCTGTGCAGTGTCACCTTCCTCTGGATTCCTGGATTCATAACACAAGGAATCTGATTCATAATTTGGGAATTTAACCTCAGGCAGGGCAACACGACTTTCAGAATGGCAGAGTGAAAAGATACGGGATACAATGAAGCAGCTTTAACATGTTGCCGCCAAAAAGTAGCTGATGTGCCTGCAGGTGAGGGCAGTCCTTCACAACAATGCAGCGTAGAGTTACGAACACAGTGAGAAAGAACTCACTTCTTGAACTAATTCCTCATTTGTTACATAGTTTCTGTCGGTCCGGGAAATTCTACAACCTTGCCTTTAGCTACAGTCAGTGGACTCAGTGAAGAAAATACAAACCAGCATAAGTAAACTACTTAATTTATTGTATAAATGGGTATTCAACTGTGTAAATGTCAACTTGAAATTTTCATAAAACAACTCTATAAAAATATATGGATGTAATTCTATTCAAAAAGACTACATATGAAATGCAAATATTTACATAGCTGTAGTAATGAATCAGTTTTTAAAGGAATAGTTCACCCGAAATGAAAATTGTGTTATTATTCACCCTTAAGTCGTTCCAAACTTTTTCTTCTGTTGAACACAAAAGAAAATATTTTGAAGAATTGGTAACCAAACAGTTGGCAGTAGCCATTGGCTTCCATAGTATTTTTTTCTATACTATGGAAGTAAATGGCTACCGGCAACTGTTTGTTTCCCAACTTTCTTCTTTTTGTGCTCACCAGAAAAAGAAACTCATACAGGTTAGGATCAAATTGAGGGCGAGTAAATGATGACATTATTTTCATTTTCGAGTGAACTATCCTATAACTTTCGTCTGTCATTTGAAATAGTATATATAATTGCTTTATGTAATTAGGTTATTTATACAAAATATTACCATATTACACTCAAAAAGTGCATATAATCTCACACATACAAAGTCATAAAAGAATCCACATCTGAAAATATTAAGAAACACAGCTGTACATCTTGTTGCAGTCCAAGTCAGAGTCATTGTAGTTCAAAGTCACTTTCCTTCCATGCACAGGGCTGTGTTGGTTAAATCTGCATAAGTATGGCTCATCCTCAACAAACTAGAGGCTCTAATATTTATTCATTTTTAGAGTTAAGCTTTGAGTTTTTATTTTTGCTTTTTTTCTTCTTGGGGTTCTGCAGCGGCTGATCCTTTGAGGGACTCTGAGGTGCACGAGAGGACTCGTTGTTTTGGCGTGTGTATCTCTTGCAGGTGCAGGATGTGACGGCGGTGATCTTGTAGGTGCGTGTGCTGCCATCCTGGCACTGGAGTTTAATGCGCTGGATGCGTGTGCGTTCGGTGACGCAGCGCCACTCCTGAGCGTCCCGTCTGCTCCAGTAGTGACCTCCACCGATCCAGTTGGGCAGCAGGTGGGTGGGTAGACATTCTCCAGCACACACTAACTCCTTGACAGGATTCAGGCTGGTGCACTGGCCGTCAGATATGTATTTAGTGGACCTCAGCTCCCTGCAACCGACTTGGTGCTGTTCTGCAAAAGAAAAGTTCATGCTTTAAAAATCAGTGAATGGAGAAGGAATTATGATACATTACACTTTAAGTAACTTCTACAGTAATACAATAGCCTGAAAGTTTAAATCAGTTCTAAAAGGCTTTAAGTTTTAAGGTTAAATAGACATGAACAGATAGATAGATAGATAGATAGATAGATAGATAGATAGATAGATAGATAGATAGATAGATAGATAGATAGATAGATAGATAGATAGATAGATAGATAGATGTTCAGGCAGGTTGCACATCTGCAGATGTTCTGACTTGTTGAAAATCACAAAACTTCTAATGCAATATCAACAGAGTTATATAATATACAACAGCTCATGTTTTTAAAAATATCTGCGAGCAAACATATAGATTCGGATATAGATTATAATCTTATTAAAGATATGAACCCTACAAAAGTATGATAAACGCATGAGTAGCATACTTAATAGCAAATATTGAAAGGTAAACACGTACCGGTTTGGTCTCGGCTCTCCGTTCGTCTTCCTCCGTTGCGTGCTCGATTTAAAGAGGCATTATTTGGAGTCTGGTGAGACGATGCGACCATGTGCTCATAAAACTCTTCAGTGGCATCATTTTTGAAAGCATGACAGCTTTTTATCAGAAAGCAGAGCAGAAACAGCAGCTGGTATTCGCATGTGTTGAGGGGCATTGCAAAAGAGCTCGGTTCAGTGTCTCTTTGAAAACCCAGAGAATGATTATACCTACCTGTTTCTCATCCATGTTTATATACCCGCCCATTCCAGAACAGCAGCAGTGAGTGGAATGATGAAGTGTGCTGGAAATGGGCGTGTCCTCGCGATGTAGTGCACGCCCACCTACAGCTACAGTAATCTGCACCATCCACATGGAAAATTATACTGATGTGAGCTAATCGTTGCAGAAACATGACATGAAATCTGACAAAAAATAACATTATAAATATATTGTATCCAGACGATTACATTTATTATCTGTAATAGCCTATTTATATATATGATTATGAAAACCAATAAAAATGCGTTTATAAATTTAATTTGGTGTAAAACTGCAACATTAATAGAGGAAACACTAGATACCAAAACGCACTTGCTGTGAAACGTGTAGTTTTTAATTTGGACTCAGACTATTCATTCTGACTGACTTTTAAATGTTACTTTCATTCTAATATTAATTTGACCATAATTTATATATATATATATATATATATATATATATATATATATATACATACAACAAAGAAAGAAAGAGAAAACAAAACATTAAAACATTTGGACATTCAGACAATTCATTCGACGAAATGAATGACATTTTTCTAAACAAAGATAATTTTTGTTGTCACCATCATTTAATAATATTTTCTTGGCCCTACAGAGGAGAATGTCTGGATGGATTCTTGAATTACATTTTGTTGAATTTTCATATTTTGCAGTTGGATTTATTTCTTTCTCCAATTTTTTTAATAAAGAATTAGCAGCATGCTATTTTATTTTTTTACTAATGCAAACAAGCTTTCACTATTATTGTACTGCTGATCTTAAGTAGGAAACACCAATTGTGTAGCTCAGTTGATATGTGAGCAAACAGTGCATTGTAACACCCTCAAACAGAGAGACACTGTGCTGAGGATGTTGCGCTCTCAGGTGTGAATGAGTTTTCAAGCATATTTAGATCCTCTACATGTGAACCTGATGCATTGAACTCTAGGTACAGGCATGCATGACAAAACCTATGAAATGGGATAGCCCTGGATTATTTTACCCCAAAATTATCCAAACAGGTGCCTCCGATGAGCTCACCAAATGAATGTGCATAGCACAAACGACATGGAGGAAACACAAAAGCCCAATGCTCGCTTTCTTCCACTGAAAATGTGTGGCTCCCCCAAAAAGTGTCTAGTTTCACTCACTCCTCAGGTATTTACGATTAATTCATTCCGCTTGCCCCCAGGTACACTTCTTTGATTTGGACGAAAAACACTTCAATATTGTGCTGATTTTTTTCCCCTTTTTTTGAAGGAAAAAAATATGTATTTCAAAAGCCACTGCTGTCAAAATGATCTCTTATTACCTAAAAAGCACTGTTAGTCATATTGGTAAAGGGGGGTTTATTGGGGATCACTGAATATGCAACCTCAGGGCTTGAAAGAGGAATATCAAAGTCATGCGATACGATGCGGCATTCGCTAATTTCTACATCTGAAAACCGGATATTTGAGATAGTCCTTTCATGCACCTGTAATGACCGTGACATGCTCATAGATGGAGACAGGAGAGGGATGAATCTCAGGGGAAACCGAGAGGTTATGGCACTGAGTTATGGGTATATTGACATGCGACGTGACAACCGTGTGCTAAATAGACCCTCGTTTGGCCCACAGGGTGAGATAGTCCCTTGGGATGAGGGGATGTGGAGACTGGGAACAAAGCGCTCAGGAACAGACAGAGCTGTCTATAGAATTCTGAGCGAGTGCCTTAGGATGTGTGCAACAGGACCAAGTGTGGGAAAGTCCACGGAGGAGATCCCTGCTCTCTCAAAACTCACTGTATAATGCAGTTACCACATTGCAGCTTAAACGGGACATTTTCCAAACATTTTTTGAGAATGTGTTGGTATATATTGATTGATGATTATGAAAATGATGCATATTCATTTAAAAATGTTTATCTTTATTTTATTTTAAATAAACATCATCAGGTGCCTATTTCATTAGGTGATCATTATTGAGATCAAAAATTCACCTGAAAGAGATTCATGTTTGTAATAAACACTGTGATTCTGATCATTAAGGCATGTATGCTATTCATTCTAAGAAGTAAACAGTACACAGCTTGCTGATGCCAAATTTTCAAGTTCACACTTGATCTTCAGAGGATGGACGCTGCCCTCTAGCGGACAACTACAGAATTAAAATGTATGTATTACATCAATTTCTTTATTTGATCAAGAAAAAAAAAATTTAGATAAAAGGAAGCCTTCAATATGAACTCTTTTAGAGGTTCTACTTTAAAAGCAAATTACATGAGAAGCAAAAGGCAGATTAAAAGAAAAAAACTATGCTCTGAAACAAGCAAAAATAGAAACACTAAGGTTGAAAAGGTACAACTTAAACAAAAGAAAAGATGAAAAATGACACAAAGATGAAAATTTGCTGATTACTTACTCAGCCTCAGGCCATCCAAGATGTAGATGAGTTTGTTTCTTCATTGGAACACATTTGGAGAAATTTAGCTTTACATCACTTGCTCACCAGTGGATCCTCTACAGTGAATGGGTGCCGTCAGAATGACAAACAGCTGATAAAAAGCATCACAAAAATCTACAAGTAATTCACATCAGTTAACATCTTGTGAAGCGAAAAGCTGGATACTTGCAAAAGACCAATTCATCATTAAGATGGTTTTTAACTATAATTGTCACTTCTGAGTCTATAATCCTCCAGCGAATAAATCCATCCAAAATGCCCCAACATATTTGTTTAGTATTCTTTTGGACTGTTTTCACTTGTAAACAATGCTTGATCTGTGTATATTTTAGATTACTTTTCAGATTAGATTACTTTTTCACTGGAGAAAGCAATATGGATAGAGGACTTGTATTTTAACCGGAAACAACGATTTCAATGATGGACACGCTGCTTTTCGCTTCATAAGATGTTAATTAGTGGACTGTAGTCATGTGGCTTACTTGTGAATTACTGTGATGTTTTCATCAGCTGTTTGGACTGTCATTTGTGAGCAACTTATATAAAGCTAAATTTCTCAAAATCTGTTCAGATGAAGAAACTAATTCATCTACATTGAGGATGACCCGAGGGTGAGTACATTTTTTAGCAAATTTTCATTTTTGGGTGAATGATTCTTTTAAAGTTGTAGAGAAAATCCTCAAAGTTTTTTTTTTCTGTCTCTGGAGCATCAAACAGTTGCCCACAGTCAAAGTGGGATGTCCTTTGGTTAGCAGTTTGTCATGTGCTCTATATGTCCTGTCTTCTGTGTGGTACTTATACAGCTTAAGGAGACACAGAATAAATATACAATCCAACACTTCAGTATCATAAATTACTGAATAAAATGTTTCCTATAAAATGCAGAGCACCAATCACAGCACAGCACGCTGAGGAAGAAATGGATGCCCAGCAGACTTCACCTGGCCAAAGAAACAAGAGACAATATCTTTCTGTTCCTCAGTCCTTTCCAGCACAGGTAGGATCTTCAGAGGCCTCAGAGGTTTCACTGTGGTCATCAGAGGGTCCGTTCTGAAGTGCACATTTTGACAACCCCAGACACAGAGCCAGCATGGAGCTGGCGGCGTTCACTACATCATTGTCATCAACTGATAGGAAACAGAAAACACACAAATGAAATAAGCTTCATACTTCACTTCTAAAACTCTTATAACATAACATAAAATGACAAGAACAAAGCTTCTGTAGAAAAAAACCTTGGTTTTATCACCAGTCCTTAGTCCTTCAGTGTCATAATGACCTAATACACTGGTAAGATCCAGTAAGATCTAACTCAAGCAAATCAAGCATTTCTTATCCAACCACTGATATGCTAATATGCTAACACTTTACCATTGCTAGAGAGTTCTCTCAGTTTGGGTTGGAGGTTGCCTCTCTGTGGCAAAGGAGTTTTGCACTGCCTCTTATGGGTGAACCAGTGCAGCCTCTGACACGTCAGCCCACAGTAGACCACCTGCAAAGAGATCAGAGCATTATGGGAAAACAGCTACATGTGAAACTCCAACATAATGACAAGTATACTGCAAAGTATACTTAATCATAAGTATACTTTGCAGATGGTCATTATGTGTGATTAATTGTAAAATAAATCACATTAACAACATTTGTAAGTTTGGCTATAAAATGTCAATATTAACTGAATGAATGTTGATGGCAAGTTATGATTACTTAAGGAAAAGAGGAAACACAATATACCATTTTACAGAAGGAGCACTTCTTGTCAGCACCCTTCTCTCCACATGTAGCACAGTACTCTGTGTCCATAAGCACCATCTGGCCTGTCAGTGCCTGGGTCAGAACCGAGAAGGCTGTGGGGTCGTTCCCCTGGAAACAAGAGAGAGATTGTGAAACAAAATGTCTACACATTTTTATAAATTGACATCAGTCAGCAAGTTATGAACATCAACACTAGCATTCAAAATATTGTTTAGTAAATTAGTAAAACAAAGTAATGTTGTGAAATATTATTACAGTTTAAAATAACTGTTTTTGATTTTAATATTTTGTAAAATGTCAATTATTTCTGTGATGCAAAGCTGAATATTCAGCATCATTACTCCAGTCGTCAGTGTTACACGATCCTTCAGAAATCACTTTAAGATGCTCATTTGCGGCAAGAAACATTTCTTATTCTTAAAAATGTTGAAAACAGTTGTGCAGCTTAATATTTTTGTGAAACATTTTTCTTCGATGAATAGAAAGGCCCATAGAATAGAATGTCTTTATTGTCACATTTGATCAATTTATGCATCTTTGTTAATTAAAAGGATTAAAAGTAAAAACTGACTTCAAACTTTTGAACAGTAGTGTATAAACAGTAATATTTAACTTAATAAGTTTAACTTGTAAAATAGTGATTATTATTTAATATTAACTATTAAAAATGTTAATTAAAGGTGCTCTATGTAAGTTTTTGACTCAACTAAAGCATAAAAATACCATAATATGTTTGCAGATATTTAAGAAACATGCTAAGTTAACATTTATCTGAAAAACAATGCTGCAGTCAGTTATTCTCCTTTGAAAATGTGCATTCCGGGCCGGAATGTTGGTCTCTGTTTTGGTCTGTGTAACTGCCCACTGCCAGTTTATCCAATTATATTTCGACACCCCGGGTTGCCAGTTGGCGAAAAACACAGCGTATTTCATGCAATTCATCGTCATGTGCGCTCGTTCCTGTTGGTGTCCTTAATTTGGCAACCTGCATGTGCCTCAAGTCTGAGGAGGAGGGGCCAGGTGAAAAATCCCTCTCCAATATTTAGAATTTGGACTGCAATCTTACATACACCACCTTTAAATATTATAATATATATTATATTATATTATATTATAAATCTAATTTATTATATTATTTAAATAAGTATTATTTACAATAATTCCACATTATATGACCCTTTAAACTTTGTTTAAAATTATAAGGTGTCCGTTTTATATGTTTAAAAATGTACTGACAATTTCCATGGGTGCAATACTTTGGACCAGCTGTTGTAGCAGGGTTGCCTCACAATAGGGAAACTTCTGGATACAATCACGAATGAATTTCTTCTGGTACTGAGGGAAGCCATCACCATCTCTTCCTTTCAGAAGGCTTGGGCAGAAGAAAAAATATGTTTTTGTGATTTGCAAAAATTGCAAAATTGTCTAAGATGGAAGAACCGTAATTATGATGTCACCTCTTCAACAGGGCATCCAGGTTGTCATCACGTTCCTGCAGGAAGGCCATACACTTCTGCAGCACGCAGCTGATGTAGTGCATCTTCATGGCCAGAACCTCATTCATGTCCTGCTGTTTCATGCACTGCTCGCACAGCAGATCCATCACACGGTAGCACTTCTCCAGGGCAACCACATCCACCAATAAGGGGTCCTCCTTCACCAGCATCACCATCTGAAAACACATGATGGAAAAAATGTGCCCCAGAATATGAGAAGTGAATATACCAGAGAGACACTAGCCTTACTTACAATGCAAATTTCATGGAGGAAACATGTTCTCACGCTACATGATTCTGTTAACTGATCCCTGCTGAGTATGGTGCTGAGACACCTTACTCATCAGAAATCACTGGATGTGAGACAGCTGAGATTGCGAACACAGATGCCATCCGAGATCTGCCACAAAGCACACACGCAAGTCTCTACTAGAGCAACTGTGTATTAAATTACTAACACACACCTTTGATTTGACACTCACAGGCCTGCATTTGGAAAATACATGTCTGCTGATTTGCCAAAAAAGCCTAATATTATTTTTACATTTTAATGACGCTGAATTGAAAAATATCAATAAAAACCTCTCATCAAATACAATTGTTTTCACAAAATAAGAATGAAGATTATATTTTAAAATTATATATACAGTATGTGTCAGCTTTAATGCATTTATCAGAATAACAAAAGCAGTCAAAAGTCAACTGCCAAACACATACTCTATTGTCAAAGACTTTTACATAAACACAAGATGAAAAAAAAAAAAAATCAATCACAAGACTAATTTTCTGTTGCTATTTGGATGTAGTAAAATCCAAACAGCAACAGAAGTTAATTAACAAACCGTGTATTTGAAGTACATTCTCACCTAAAAAACTCACCTAAAGACACAAAAACAGTATTATTTATAAAATTATAGTGGATCTGGTGTCCGCCACAACACTCGCTGTGAGAAATACCGCAAGCAGAGTGATACAAACAGTGAAGTGGTTGGAGTTCTGTTATCACTAGAATATTGCACTCCTCTCAGCCAATCAGATTCAAGGACCAGAAAGAACTGTTGTATATGGGAACTTCTTCACCTTACAAATGGCTGTCGAAAGCAAAAATGCTACAAACTGTGTCATATTTTGTAAGAAACTTTGACTATTTTTTGCCACTATTTTTGGAATCAGCACCCCAAAATTAGTAAGAAACAAGTACTGGATTTCACTCAGCAAATATTATGCAAGGCGGTGTTATTTATGTATTTCATTGCAATGTCACATGCAAATGTCATTCCATTTTTCATATGTTATGCAATGAAGGCTGTTTATCAGAGCTGTACGTATAACAGATTTATACCAGAAGTCCAAGCCTGTGAAATGCAGGCCATGTTGTTGCTCTGTAATATCACAAGGATATATTTAGATGGAATAAAAGCAGAAGGGGTGTTGGTTAGTGCAAACTGATGCTTCCTCCAGTCATGTGACCTTGTATGGTATTCTTATGGGTCCGTGTTATAAAAGAATAGGTTGCTGTGTTTCACTCACATTGTTTGGTTTGTGTGAGCATGGTGCTTTACCGCTGCTTGAAATCTGAGTTATATAAACACACTTGGCAGTTCTTACCTTGACAGGATTGAGGTTAGTAGTCATGATGATTTTGTGTAGGGGTCCTGCTAGTTTAGGGGGTAGTTTAGGTTCAATCTCTGAGCCCTGGGGCCTGGTGTAGTATTCCAGCCTCGCACGAGAAAAGTAATTGTTGATCACTGTCACACAGTCATGCTGACCTGCACAGGGCAGAAAGATTAAAATTATTTATTCATTAGTAAGTAGTAAGTGTATGTATATATCTGAAACACTCACCAACAAAGGCAGCCATCTGAGCAGCAGTACGTCCCACGGAGTTGACCAGATCTGTCTCTGCTCCAGCATCTAAGATCATCTCTGTTATTTCTGCATTACCTGTGGGATTATTTAGATTAGATGAGCTAGGAAAACAGACTAGATGCCATTTTCAGATTATCTATATACACTACTCTTCAAAAGTTTGGGGTCAGTAGTATTATCTTTTTTAAGGAATTGATTTTAAGGAATTGATCTATTCAGGAAAATGCATTAAATTGATCAAAAGTGGAGACATTTATAATGTTACAATATTTCTTTTCATATAAATGGTGTTCTTTTGAACTTTTTATTCATCAAATAATAATAAAAAAAAGGATCATAGTTTTCACACAAATATTACAGCACAACTGATTGCAACATTGATTATAATGAGATTTAGGCAATATTTCAATTAAACTTTTCTCATGTAAAAACAATACTTAAATCAAATTGATGTGATTAAGCTCATAATCATCAAACATAATCATAGTAAAATATGTGGCAAATGCAGATTGTAATCTCACTTAAGAGATATGTAAACATATTACTGCGATTAATTCCTTACACTGATTATTGGAAATAATCAAATATTTTTGATCAAATAAATGCAATCTTGGTGAGTTTAGGAGACTGCTAAAAACTACTGCTTTTATTGCTTTAAAACTGGATCATTTTATTGTTATTTTATGAACAGTTGATAAGAAAGAAATCACCAATACATGCAAATGCATTTTACAATATATTTTATGATATTATTAAATTTATACTCACTTTTCTGCCCTACTTATGTGTTTTTGTGATGATTGTGTTCTTTGTGTTAGCCAAAGCCAATGCAAGGTTGTCTCTGGAAATTCATAAATGACCTTGCAAAAGCTGTTACTGACGCAGTGCCCTTTCAAAAGGTACTAAAATATATACACTTTAGGTAATAATATGTGCCTTTAAAGGTACTAATACAAACATTTTAGGGGTAA
Source organism: Barbus barbus (assembly GCF_936440315.1). Taxonomy (NCBI): domain Eukaryota; kingdom Metazoa; phylum Chordata; class Actinopteri; order Cypriniformes; family Cyprinidae; genus Barbus; species Barbus barbus. Next base: position 10,611,380 of record NC_136747.1, on the reverse strand, counting down.
ATAAGATACAAAGGTGTACCTTTTGAAAAGGTACTCAGTGAAGCTTTTGTACCTTTAAATGTTAGAGTATATCGTCATGAGTTTACCTGATAGGCCAGCAAACATGAGGGCAGTATAACCATACTCATGCTCATTACAGTTGACATCAGCTCCGTGCTGCAGAAGCAGTCTGCACATGTCTGTTTTGCCCTTATAGGCCGCATGCATGAGAGGGGTCATGCCATACTGAAACAACATGAAGGAAAATACTTCAGAAATGTCTTTTCATCGACTCAAAAGCAAATTACATTTAGCCTTGCTCATTCCCCTCACAAATTGTGAAAATCTAGGAAATGTGTTTGCAGGATAGAGATTCAGACAAAACACTGGCACTTGTTGAGAGTGACATGAGCTGGGTGAGTCATAATCTTTGTTGCTCCTTGGAAGAATTCGAAAGACTGCATTGGTGGCACAGCGAACAAGCTGCACATCTGATTTTGACAGGTGAGATACACTTATCAACTGCTGTTTCTAATCATCCTGGACCTCAAGTAGTCTGTAGGTTACATCTAGTGGCATGTCTACATTATCACACCTCTTTAAGGACTACATCTGCCACTCAAGAGTCTCCGCCATATGCTTGAATAACAATGTGGAACATATGCTGTCACCTCACCATCCCACCAGCCCCTGCACTTATTTACATAAGCACTGATCATCAGAAAACTACTAAATAATACCAGTATTTACAGTGTAAGGTCAGTGACTATGCAGTCAGGCTACAGTAAAACAGCATAAACATGAATAAAAGTAGCAATAAGTATCGGTTGTGTTTGGCCAGCAGCCCTATGTCTGATTTTATGTTTTGTTGTGTTACAGCTTGGTGAACCCCAATGAGCCATAACTAGTGCTTAAATGGCCTGTAAATTACTACCCATATTCATCACCTTTATGTTCTTACCTCATCCAGACAGTTAACACGCACATTTGGATTGCTGAGCAGCTGGGTGGCCTCTTGCACATCACCTTTTAAGAAAACAGTCTAGAGTTTAAAAACGAAACATTAGGATCATGGACAACTCATGATGATCCACCATCTTATTCCTTTGGATACACACCCAACTGTATTTTGTATAAAAACACTACTGAGGGTATTTTTTATATCTACCTTTTTCAAATTATGCAAGGATTCAGCAAAAAACTGTTCTAAGATGAACAGAAAGTTTAATTTGTCTGGTTAGTTTATAGATAAAGTGGATTATGTGAACAAATCTTACATTTAATATCAAAGTCTGTATAATATGAAACAGGCACTGTATATACTAGGGAATGTAAGATTATGGTTTTTGAAAGAAGTCTCTCCCATTCAGCAAGCCTACACTTTTTTAGATTAAAAATACAGTAAACACAGTAATATTATGAAATATTATTACAATATCTGTTTGAATGTACAGTAAAATGTATTTTTCCTGTAAAGCTTTCAGCAGCCATTACTCCAGTGTTCAGTGTCACATGATCCTTCAGAAATCATTTGCTGCTCAAGAAATATTTCATATTATTATCATTGTTGAAAACATTTGTGCTCTCTAATTTTGTGGAAATCTTTTTTTTTCAGGATTATTATATTAATAGAAAGTTTAAAAACAGCATTCATTTGAAATAGAAATATTTTGTAATAAATATGTTACCTAAATTCTAAAAAAAAAAAAAGTGAAATAAAATAAATAAATTAGAACTAAAGAGGGATTTCCAGTACCTGCAGCAGCTACCTGTAGCATCACTCTCTCTTCAGATGTCAGATCACCTTTCCTTCCAGGGGTCATGCTGCTCATATTGACACCAGTCATTTGTTATTATTGTTAAGGATAGGATAAATAGTATATCGGCGTGAAAATTGCTTCCTCAGAATACTGACTTTATAATACAGAACTCAAAGTAATAAAGAGAAAGCATGCTTGGTTCATACCACTTTGGAAATTGAAAGGAGGGGAGGGTGGATATCGACATGATGTGAACGAGCCGTAATTAATTTTTTAGAATATAAACATCTATTTTATTTAAAAATCTTCAGTAAGTACAGGTTATTACTTTTTCATTCAAGACGATTTATTGATTAATAGCAGTAGTAATAAATCATATCGTGTGAAGTACCCCTGTCGGCAGTAGTTCAGTCCAGCTGTATTTAACTTGCCTGCTCAAACTGTCTCGTGAGATACTGCGCGGAGCGGTGCTCGAGATCATCACAGGCAGAAATTAATCACAGACAGGTAAATACAATCGCACGATGGCATGCGCAATGTTACTATAAGCCTGATTCGTGTCCAGTTATATGTATATGTATATGTATATGTATATGTATATGTATATGTATATGTATATGTATATGTATATATATATATATATATATATATATATATATATATATATATATATATATATATACATATACATATACACATATATATATATATATATATATATATATATATATATATACATATATATATATATACATATATATATATATATATATATATATATATACATATATATATATATATATGTATATATACATATATATATATATATATATGTATATATACATATATATATATATACATACATATACATATACATATACATATACGTGTGTGTGTGTGTATTACACAGCTTTCTGAAATACTTCATTCTGATTGGTAAGCTGTGATATTTAGCGGTCAGATTTTTCATATGTTTGTGTATATATGAAATATCTGACTATAGAATGTGCAATGCTGAATGTAAAAGATCAAAGGTATTTTATATTACGTAAATATGAATGCCCATGAATTAATACATTAACTATAGTGTAATATAGTATAATATTTATAATATGTATAATATTTATATCTTATCAAAGCTTCCGTCATGTGTTGTGTCCCAGCACCTCATTCCGACTTTGAAACCAGGTTGCATTCTCTTCCAGGAATGCCATAGCTTGTGTGTTATTCTTGGCAGTGAAGCACTTATAAATTGGGACCGGCAACACTGGCTAAAGAGTGTGTCATGGAACATAAACCTACAGCTATACAGCAGCAAACGCATGAACACGCCTGCAAGAACCTATTCTTGTGGTTGCCAAGTGCAGTGTGATGTTTGTTTAATTGGTTTTATGACAAGGAATGTCACTTATACACTGTGAGAAAGTGGTGACATCAAAGAGCCATGTTGACTTAACAGTGTGGTACATTAACTGGAGAGTGTTTGGGAGTGATTTTGCTGGTTGTAAGACCCACTCACTCCTCAGGGACTTTTGTAATCCCGACTCTGACTTTTGACTCTCCAGAGTTTCCTACAGTATTTCTGGTTTACCAGCGACACCGGTACTAACCGGTACTATGAGGTGTTGTGCTCTGGACATCTAAGGACTGGTTACTGCATTGTCTGTTGTAATGGAAGGTTTGGTGACAATTAGCTAAATCATCCCCTTTGTGGGCTCATCCCTGGTGAATGTGGTTGTTGATATCATTTATAAATCACACGGGACTTGCACATGAGTACATATTGTTCAGAGCTGCGTGGCTCTTAGAAAAACACTGAGCCATGATGTAGAATGCCGTTTAAAAACAACTGTTCTGATTTCAATGAATTATCACTGAGTCATGAGTTCATTTTATTTTAGAGCAGTATTACAGAACATTGATGAGAAGACTTATCTCCTCTGACTGATTTTTTAGAAACAGATTTATATATATATATATATATATATATGCATATGTGTTTATAAAACTATATGTCTGGGATTGGTTATTTTAATTTAATTTATTTAATTAATGAATCAATTAATTAATCTATTTATTTACTAATTTACTTACTTATTGAAAGAAGTGTCTTTTGGGCTTTTGCTCACCGAGGCTCAATTTATTTCATATGCTGATTTGGTGCTCAAAAAATCAGTTGATCTGCTGTGAACATGATAGACTTTTTTTTCCAGGATTATTTGATGAATAGAAATTTATAAAAGAATGGCAATTATTTTAAATCATTTTAAATGTTTCGCAATATTGTGGTTAGTTTTTACAGTTACCCTTGCACAATTGAATGCATCCTTGCTGAATTAAAGTATTAAGATTAAATTAAAATTTAAATAAATAAATAAACCTTACAGACCCCAAACTTTTGAACAGTAGTCTATAAAAAATATATATATCTTTAAAGCTGACTCTCAAAAATAAATCTGCCTAAATCTTTTTTTTTTATATTAGTTTAAATGTTTACAATTAGATTTAACTAAGATTTAAATGAGTTAAATCAGTTTAATATTATATTATATTTAACCCATTGTAACTCATGTTTCCATCACAAATCTTTCTCACACTTCTGACCTCATCTTCACTTTGGTAACATATTATAACATGGTGAAATGTTCATATGTAAAATTTACTGCAACATAAAGGAATAAAGGACATCAAGGAACTTTTTGGTTTTGCTGGTTATGCAGAGCTCATAAAAACTGCCTTTATTTACCCCATATATTTTGTAGATTCTTGTCATAAGTTTACACACACTGTTGACCTGCACTCGGTCACTCTGGGCATCAATACGTTGTTGAGGCAGTTGATGGAAAATGTTGATTTTGTTTGTGTATATGTTTGTACATGTGTATACTTTGTGAGTTTGCTTGTATATACACACACACATACACACACACACACACACACACACACATGCAGACGGTTGTAAGCTGTGATCAGACATGTCCTTGCTGTAATACGACACGTGTCCCAGGCCTGGGTGACTGAAGTTTACACTGTCGGGGATAAGCCCCTCTATATTTAGCACAGGGCAGCGAAAGGCTTGCCGGAGCACTGGCTTTCTGCTGGAGCACTCACTGCGTGCTGGAGAGGACCTCTCAGCTGATGAGCTTTTAGATCGCAAGCTTTTTTTTCCTCCTAGTACAGTGCGCTATTATAAACGAGGTGTGTGAGAGGAAGGTGTAGTGTTGGGGAAAGCACAGATTACTGGGTCAGGAGTTGTTTCATTGTTTTGTCTTGTGGGGCATCTGGCTTATTCAATAATGGCTCTGTCATAGCACAAAAAAATGGGTCATCTATGTTTTTGTTGCTGATTTGAATATATTTTATGTCTGTTTCTTTGCATGTGAAGGACTTTTATGAATACCGGTAAGCAACAGAAGCCAGTGCTTACAGGCCAGCGGTTTAAGACCAGGAAAAGGGGTGAGTCACTTTTTATCTCTATATTTCCTATTCTACCTCACAGAAACTAATTGTGGCCTTTACAAAGAATTTAACTCATAAAAACAAACAAAAACTTGTGTTGACAGTTAAATGGCAAATGTTCAATGATTGTTCTTAATATTTGTTCACATACAGAAACACACACACACACACCTTAGATGTACACACAGCAATGCAGTGGCAAGGGTCTCAATTCATGTTCCATTAATAGCTTGTTTGTGTGCTACTGTGTACTTCATGTCCTACACAATACTCTGGTACCAGTGCAGACCCTCTGCCGTTCTAATTTTAGTTCTGCAGTCTCAGAAACACAGAAGTTAACAAATAGCTTACTGCAATAGCTGCAGCATTAGTTCCAGAATCAGAAAGTTTAGTGGGTGTTCACACAGAAAGCGTTTTTCTGTTCCACTGTGCAACTTTTCCATTGTGCATACTTTTTCCTTTATGTAAACGTGCTAGATGGACATTGTTGACCACGGCACTCTTACACATGACACAGTGTTCTTAAAATGCAACGTTAAAAGAAGTTCAAACTTAACAAGTCTCAGTTTTTTTTTTTTTCATTCCATTTCCTGCGTCAAAGCAAAAACACAATTTTGTGTGAATGGGCCCTTATCTGTTTTGTTTAAATATTTCTTATTATTATCAATGTTGAAAACAGTTGTGTTGCTTAATATTTTTGTAGAGAATCTAATACGTTTTCTTAAAATAATGGAAAGTTGAAATATTTTGTAACATTGTGTCTTTACAGTAGTACAATACTTCTGTAGTCCATTTTAGACATTCTACTGACTAGTAACTTTGCAAGTACATGCCAACTTCTACTAACCCTAATCCCAAACAGTCTACTAATACTCTAATGAGAGTTAGTTGATGTGCAGTTTCAAAGTTACTAATAGCTAATAGAATGTCTAAAGTGGAGTATTTAAGTAAAGTGTAACCATCTTTATTGTCACTTTTGATCAACTTAGTGCATGTCATACAGTATCCGCCATACAGGTCTAATTTGCATCATCCATGTAGGTGTATGATTGAACACCGTTAGACATTACAGACAGCTTAGGAACGTCACTTAATAGCTTTTGACTGTGACAAATGTGGGGGCGTTTTCAACCGGGCATTCGAGTTATGCTTCACTAGCTTGTGTGGTAGGTGTGACTGGCTCTTCAAATGTGAGATCGCACAGGAAGACACTCAACATGCTCTTTAGCGTGTGCTATAATCAGAATTCCTAGCCAGCAGCGAGGCGAGGGAACTCATTTACATAATGGTAGGTATAAGTGCGGCTTGCATATTTCTGTGTGCAACCACCTGCTTCGTTATCAAGCGTTCTACACCGATGGATACAAATCAAGGATCAACTCTAAATCATTTAAAGCATTATAAGTGGCTAATGTGAATCCTGAATCTCTGCTGCGGTAACCTTGACTGAGAGTCTTTCTTGTGTTTCCTCTCTTACAGATGAAAAGGAGAAGTTTGAGCCTACGGTTTTCCGAGACACTATTGTTCAAGGCCTCAACGAAGCAGGTGGTGATCTTGATGCTGTAGCCAAGTTTCTGGATGTCACCGGGTCGAAACTAGACTACCGCCGCTATGCCGACACCCTGTTTGACATCCTCATGGCTGGGAGCATGCTTGGTGAGAAGGTTCAAAACCTTGTGCATAATTTGGAATGGTGTCTTAATACTGCTTTAATTATTGCTTTGTAGATCCAATTTCATCGTTGTGACATTGATGATAGCATTCTCGTGATTTTAAAGATACTATTTTATTTTCTCTTGTTTCAGAAATGCAGTTAATAATCTCCCAAACCTTGTTGTGATTAGGTTGCAACAAGATTTTAAATTGGCAATAAAATGTAATCATATTTTTTTGCTTCTTTAGTTCAAATCATGCGAAAGAACCATAATTTCTACGACCAGCTCATTCAAGCCTAATAATCCTAGTATTCCAAGTCCATATGTTCCTGAAAAAAATGGTTTTGGACTTGGATTTGGAGACGGATTACTGAAAAGGAAAAATGTAGGACAAGGGACTCTTACACGGAAGATTGAGTTTTTTTTTAATCAAACATATGCATGGATGAATAGTTTACAATAAGATCAATAACATGCATTTAGAAAATAGATGAGGTGAACTTTCATTTCATGGTGATTTGGTGATGGGGACTAAATAATCAAAATCACATTAGCTGGACCAGTCTGAAAAAAAAGTTTTGGACTTGAGTTTGAGTCTAGTCTTGTTCGATCTCAAGCACTGCAATACAGCAGTATAGAATAAAAGATTTGTTGCTGTTTTGGATATGTCGCAAATTTAAACTCAACAAATTCTTATGAATGGCCCATAAAACTAAAATCCCACTGAATTAACACCTGTTAAATCTGGGGTAAGTGATTTCTGGAAGCCAATGTTGATATTTGAAATCATCAAAACAAACACGTCCCTACCCCAAAAGGGTCTCACCCCTATTTTGATAGCTCCTGCCCCACACATACATAGCCTACGCAACCCAGGCAACAATTAGTTCTGTGATACAAAGCAAAACCCATGTTACAACGTATCTATACCGGACGCGAGCGGCGTGACAAAATACTATAGAAGTCATTATAATCAGTGATGCTGTCTACACTGGATGCTGCGCAACGCGGCGCAACAACTCCCCGACAGAAAACTGCTGCTGTGTTCTGTTTATGTCGTGCCGACACAAATTTCAATTCCTTTTCAACGGTCGCTTTATCTCGTCCAGTGTAGGCAGACTTAAGCTGTTGCGGCACGCCATGTCCGTTGTAGACACGGTGTTACTCACCTATCGAGAAGAAACAAAGCAACCTTGGTGTCCGATCGTAGACCTTCCGCTCCTTGAGTTCTCTCCAGCCCTGGAAAGCTGATCCGATATTTACACGGGTCCTACTTCTTTGCCTTATCATTCCGAAGATGTGTTCCTCTTTTGTTTTTTATCCGCCATCTCTATCTTTCTGTCACTCAGCTCGGCTGTTCATTGAACACTCTCTCCTCCATATCATGAGTAGACACGTCCCTTACTGTTGATTGGCTACAAGTTTGTTTTGGTACTCGGCCCTGACTCAGTTTTCTAAAGCGTTTTTGAACAATTACATACCCCACCTTTAATTTGAGTCCTTGGCTTGAAAGCTCATATCTCAGCATCAGATCCTGAGATCATTTTCTTTTCTTTTTTTTAGACCAATTTTTAGGGTTTGTAAGGTAAAATGGCACTCACAAGGCCTGTGAATACTTCACTTTCTGTTTTCATTCCGTGTCTGCGGACACTTCTGATAACGAAAATTGCGTCACGCAGACCTTTTGCAAAATGCCAAATTATACTTTAGTCTACAGTGCGACATGAATCAACAGACCATTTGGGTCACAGTCAGTGGTGTAGTCCTAAAGAAAAAAATTGGTTTACTATTACCCAGTCGCAACTTATGCAAGTAAGTACAAAAATCTAAAATGAAATAAATATTTCGTAAAATTCTTAAATTTTCTTTGGCTTTAGGACAGTGGTAATATAAAAGCCCATATTTATGTTTATACTGTGTAAGAAAAATATAAGGCATCATATTATAAGTCAGTCTTTATACATGTAAAAATATAGCTAATTTTATTATTTAACTGTAAACACAAATCCGCACTGGATAGTTTGTCAGATCTGTTTCATCTGTTATTACAGCTTAAACTTGAGGGTGCTTAGCACTAGCATTCCCAACAGCATCAATAATATATCAATAAAAGCTGCAAGTAATTCACATTCAACATGCTTTCTCTTCAGTAACTGCCTCATCTTTTACCCAAGATATCACTGGGGCCATACTGTACAATCTGACAAGCAACATTTGTAAAGGACAGAAAATCACTCGTAGAAGCATCCTTTGTGCTGTTCGCTCATGCAGACACTGGCGTCTTTAGCAGATTAACAGAATGAGAGGTCATTAGCTCACTCCCCTGTGACAGCAGGCTGTTGCTCAAACACTTGCAGCACATCTCTGGATCAAAGTGTTTAATGCAGTACCTCCAGGCCATCAACTTATAAATCCCATTGATGGTTAAAGATGAGGACAGCAGGGAATACACAACACGATTTTAGCCTGTCTTAGTTGTCTCCTAGGAGCTGTCACAGCCGGTTGGAAATCTTCAGATTTGTTGCACATAAGCAGGCTGAGAGAGTGAGTGGGCGGCTTCACTGTGGGACAGAAGCAGAGTGTTGAATTTGGTTGGAGCAAATATGAGAAGCCAGTAGAGAACAGCATATTATAAGGGTTTTTGGAGTTGAAAATGCATTTTTTGTGTTTAAAATGATATACGTGTAAAGGGATGAGAAGCACATATGCTGGCAGATCAGACAGCACATAATCAGATTATAGCAGTTTACTTTAATTGTGTACTGAGCCATGTTACTCACATAACGTTACATCATAGAGTGCATTCAAACCAATATACTATAGAAATATGACATGAATATACTGTTCAAAAAGGTATGCATTAAATTATCAATTAAAAGTAAAATAAATATGCAGATGAAAATGAGCCTCTGGCTAAACCTGGTACAATGCATTAAATGCAAACATTTATGTTAAAAATTGTACATGGTTTCTTTCAAAATGTTTCAAATAATTGCTGTTAACTTGAAAATTATATTCATCAAAGAATTCCGAAATAATGTATCATGGTTTCCTTCCTTTTTTTACTCCTTCTGATCATTAGCTAATAAGTTTATATTCTTCCTCTCACACACTACACTTTTTGTTCAATCTGTGTGGAATGAGTTCAGTTTCAAGGACTGGTAGAGATGTCTTTAGGGTGGGACTGTCTCTGTCAAGCCAATTAGGGCTAAAAGGTTTACTCTGGCTCTATATAAAGCCCAAATATCTGTGAGAGCACATAAGAGAGGAAGAACAGCAGCCTGATCAAACACCCAGTCAGCAGTCCGATTACTCCAGCTAGAGAATAGAGCCCCCATAAGTAGAAGACTGCCGTTAACTCTGTAAAATAGAGATTAAGTCCAAATCTTCTGACCTTTGCACTTATTAGTCCTTAACAAAGACCGGTTTTCCTGAACTCTGTGAAAATAGACTGGGATCTATTACATAAATGTGATGAAAGCACTACATTCAAGTTAACATGAAAACATGGGATGAAAATAAACTCAGTTTACTTTCTTAATGCATGTTTTTGGTCTTATAATGAATTTAATTTATTTGTAGACATTCATTTTTCTTCATAATTTTCACCAAAATAATTTGCTAATGTCTTTAAATCTGCATTTTTTCAACCTCTTAAACCACCCTTCAAAAGACTGCCCTAGAGAACTTTTTACATGATTCAATCAGTTCTTTATTAATAAAATTAGTACTGTTTTTATTTAGATTTTTTTAAATGATTGAATATACTGTCAATTCAGAAATATGTCACATTAAGTAAAATTTGTTAAAATATTTGAAAATGTTTTTGCGTAGTAATTTGATGAAAAAGAAGAACGCCAGAATTTCTGACGACCTGAAAAAGAAAACTTTGATTTTATTTAAATGTTTTGAATATTTTTGCCTGAATAATACAAAGCCTCTAAGGAACACATGGAAAATGTGTTCTGTTTCTTTTGTGTTCACTTGCAAAACTTTCGCCCCAAAGAAAAGTTGTATATGCATGAGAGAATGCAAAAGTTCTGCGAGTAAATGCAGTTTCTCAGGTGAGATAGTACTTTGGTTAGGGAATACACAAATTTTGCAAGGGAACACAAGTTTCAAGTTTGCAATAATGGTTCGAGTTTGGAAATAATATGATTAATAATAAAATATATATTTTAGTGCTTTTGCATTTATTTGCTAACCTTTTGCATTTCCAAAACCACACTGCATTTGCAAGTTTCTCTGGAGAAATTTTGTGAGTGAACAGAAAACTGGTAATGGAAATAATATAAGGATGGAGGAAACTATATTTCAGTGCTTTTGCAAGCCAATGCAAAGTTTCTCTGGGAAACAAATTTTTCTTCCAATCATATTTTTTCCATCATCATGCCCTCTTAGGTGCTCCATAGAAAAGCCAGTTTAGTGTTTTATGAAATGGTAAGATGGGAAGTATTACATTGACCAATCAATGGATCAGTGGCTCAACACTGTAATCCAGAGAAAACCTCTCAAGTGGATGTGAAGTTAACTGTGTGTATGGTATTAACCTGGACACCTGTGGATTAGTCCATGAGGCATTGCATTGTTATGTGTGCAGAGCACATTGAGAAACCATGTCCTATTTTGGGGTGTAAGCAATGCTGTAATTCATTTTTTTCCCTTATTTGATTAAATGCTTTGGAAATGCATCAACTCTGTAGTACAGAGGGTAATGCTTTTTTAACTTGACCTGTGCTATACTTCTCTTATACATAAAGCTGTACAGAATAGTACTGTACATTATGCATTATACATAAATGGAACTGTAAACATTGCAAACAAAGCATATGATGCAGGGAATGAAGCATTCTGGTATAACTATTGTGTTGTTGTATAGCTGCTTGCTGTGACGTCTGCTCATCTCAGTTATAACTGTGCAGTAGGCACAGTGACATTTTCTCAGTAGGGGTTAACAATGACAGCACTGTGCATTAACCTGTAACCTCACTTTCCCTCTCTCAGCTCCCGGGGGAACTCGCATTGATGACGGGGAAAAGACCAAGGTGACAGAGCACTGCATGTTCAGGACGGAGGAAAACCACACTGCTGTCCGTGGCTATGCTCAGGTGACCCCGTTCAATGAGATGCTTTTTTTCCTTTGTTGTACAGTATATGAAAAATGAGCAGCCGGAACCAAGATGGCAGGAAGGCAGGGGAATCCTGTTTCAAAATTGCATTAGATGTACTTGGCCCCCAAATCCTCTGGTAGAGCCAGTGTGCCACTCATACTGTGCCATTTTGAAATAATCCCTTGGAGTACATTGTCTCTAAATCACCAGCCACTGTAAGTTTAAAAGCATGTTATTGTGTCCAGGGTTTTGATTTTGTCATATCATAAGGAATCAATTTGATTTGATTTTGGTTTAAGAAGTGTTATGCATTTGATGTATTATGCTACAACTATAAAAGTAAATGAATAATAATAGCATAAAAGTATTACATATAAAATATTATTATTGTTTCTTAAAATATTTATTTAGGTATTTTTATTTGATTGTTTTTAGATATTATTATTATTATTATTATTATCTAAAAATAGTATAATAATAGTAATAATATCTAACAAATAATATAATGTATAATGTCACATATATTATTAATTATATTGAATATTATTTATATATATATATTACACGCACACGTTGTCAGTCCTTGTCTTGTGTTTCCCCTCCTCCCGTGCCCATATTTGGCCTTCCTGTTCCTGTCCTCGTTTGTCTTCATTAGTTTAATTAGTCCCTAGCCCTGTGTTTGATTAGTCCACACCTGTTCCTTATTTCCCTGTGTTTATAAGCCCTGTGTTTCCTAGCCCCTGTGTCCGGTCTAATCGTCATTGATGTTCGTCTCTCCCCAAGCGCCTCGTCTCGTTGTGTGTGTCTTCAAATAAAAGGATTATTGGAACTTCCACGTCTCCGCACCTCCTTGTATCCCGAGAGGGAACGTGACAGAAGACCGGACCAATACAACTCAACTATGGCTGAAGACAGGCTTTGGTGTCTGCGGCAGGATGGTCGGGATTTGGTAAGGTATGTTGAGGAGTTTCTTGAGCTTTCCAACGAGGTGAGCTGGATTGACGCCTCGCTCGGTGTGTGTTTTCGGTTTGGGTTGGACAAAGATGTCATCAGCTGCGATATCCCCACGTCCAGTTTTTCCCTTATCGGGCTGATAAATTATGTCCTCAATGTACATGGTATTGATTTCGAAGTCGAAGAATGTCAACCCGATCTTCGTCCAACCCAACCCGAGAACAACCCGGCCTCACCAGCTCACCGCTCGCCAGGACCCTCCACATGCCCTGCCAAATGTTCCGGCCACCCAACTCTTCCCAGCACTGCTGCTGTCCTCAGCCCAGAGCACCCCCGCAACCCCGCGCTTCAAGAGCGCCCTCCTGTACCTGAGTTCCCGCTGGTTCCGTCCAGCCCTCCTGGGTTCCCGCTGGTTCCGTCCGGCCCTCCTGAGTTCCCGCTGGTTCCGTCCGGCCCTCCTGAGTTCCCGCTGGTTCCGTCCGGCCCTCCTGAGTTCCCGCTGGTTCCGTCCGGCCCTCCTGAGTTCCCGCTGGTTCCGTCCGGCCCTCCTGAGTTTCCGCTGGTTCCGTCCGGCCCTCCTGAGTTCCCGCTGGTTCCGTCCGGCCCTCCTTCGTCTCCGCTGGTTCCGTCCGGCTCTCCTTCGTCTCCGCTGGTTCCGTCCAGCCCCGCGCTTCCCGAGCGCCCCCAAGTGTCCGCGCTTCCCGAGCGCCCCCAAGTGTCCGCGCTTCCCGAGCGCCCCCAAGTGTCCGCGCTTCCCGAGCGCCCTCCCGTGCCGGCTCCTCGCACGTGCCCTCCCGTGCCGGCTCCTCGCACGTGCCCTCCCGTGCCGGCTCCTCGCACGTGCCCTCCCGTGCCGGCTCCACGCACGTGCCCTCCTGCGTTTCCGCTGGTTCCATCCAGCCCCGCGCTGCAAGAGCGCCCGACAGAGTCCGCGCTGCAAGAGCGCCCGACAGAGTCCGCGCTGCAAGAGCGCCCGACAGAGTCCGCGCTGCAAGAGCGCCCGACAGAGTCCGCGCTGCAAGAGCGCCCGACAGAGTCCGCGCTGCAAGAGCGCCCGACAGAGTCCGCGCTGCAAGAGCGCCCGACAGAGTCCGCGCTGCAAGAGCGCCCGACAGAGTCCGCGCTGCAAGAGCGCCCGACAGAGTCCGCGCTGCAAGAGCGCCCGACAGAGTCCGCGCTGCAAGAGCGCCCGACAGAGTCCGCGCTGCAAGAGCGCCCGACAGAGTCCGCGCTGCAAGAGCGCCCGACAGAGTCCGCGCTGCAAGAGCGCCCGACAGAGTCCGCGCTGCAAGAGCGCCCGACAGAGTCCGCTCCTCTGTGGCTCCCAGGGGGGAGCTTCCCCAAGAAAATTTTTGGGGGGGGGGGGGTAAGAGGGTCACAGCCTGTGTGGCCGGGCCAAGGGCCAAGGCCACACGACCCGAAAAAAATAGGCCGGGGCTTCCCGAGTCTCCAGATCCGCCATGGCCTCCCGAGTCCCCTGACCCGCCATGGCCTCCCGAGTCCCCTGACCCGCCCTGGCCTCCCGAATCTCCAGACCCGCCCTGGCCTCCCGAGTCCCCTGACCCGCCCTGGCCTCCCGAGTCTCCAGACCCGCCATGGCCCCTGGAACGGGCACCGCCCTGGAGGCCTCCAGAGCGCCCACCCCCCCTCCCCATTGGATGGTGTTAGGCGTGAGGACACGCCTTCCGGAGGGGGGCGTAATGTCAGTCCTTGTCTTGTGTTTCCCCTCCTCCCGTGCCCATATTTGGCCTTCCTGTTCCTGTCCTCGTTTGTCTTCATTAGTTTAATTAGTCCCTAGCCCTGTGTTTGATTAGTCCACACCTGTTCCTTATTTCCCTGTGTTTATAAGCCCTGTGTTTCCTAGCCCCTGTGTCCGGTCTAATCGTAATTGATGTTCGTCTCTCCCCAAGCTCCTCGTCTCATTGTGTGTCTTCAAATAAAAGGATTATTGGAACTTCCACGTCTCCGCACCTCCTTGTATCCCGAGAGGGAACGTGACACACGTGTGTGTATAATGTCACATATATTATTAATTATATTGAATATTATTTATATATATTACACGCACACGTGTGTGTGTATAATGTCATATATTATTAATAATAAGGAACAGGTAACAAAATATAATTATTATATAATATTATTTTACATATTTTATTACATTATTATTATCATTAGCATCATCTAAAAGTACTATAATAAAATATAATAATTATATCTAAAGATAATATATTATATGAAATCTTCTTTATTGTTATATATAATTTTATGTTTAGATATTTTAATATATCTAAATAATACAATACAATAATATTAATGTCTAAAATTCTATAATATATAATATCAAATTATTTATTATTATTATGTTTTGGAATTTATTATTTGTTTTTAGGTTGTATTATTATGCAAAATGTATATGACCCCTTTATTTTTTTTTATTATTTCACCATTATTAACCTTAATGATGTGACTCATAGATGATTATGTCTATATACAGGTTTTTAATAAACTTATCAGAAGGTACAAATATCTGGAGAAGGCCTTTGAGGAGGAAATCAAAAAGGTAACTAATGTGCATATCATGTTCTTGCTATTATCAATATATAATGCTAATGATAATGTAGTGATATAATGATAATGTGGAGGATGTTCCACATAGGTTGATATACTGTATGTTTTGATCCATATGTCTTCCCGCATAGCTTATTCTCTTCCTGAAGGCCTTCACTGAGTCTGAGCAGACCAAACTAGCCATGCTAACGGGCATCTTGTTGGCCAACGGCACACTGCTACCATCTATCCTCACCAGCCTCTTCAGCGATAACCTTGTCAAAGAAGGTTTGTGCTTTGTCTTCTTCCTCTTGAAGGAGAGGGAAAAATATGTATTGAATATTATTGGCTTGAGAAATTTTTATTTTATTTTTTTTGCATTGGCAGTGAATTCTTCATTTGACTATTTTAGAAATGTATTAGAGTATGTGCTGTTTTCCCCACTGTCTGCGTTGTAGGAATATCAGCCTCTTTTGCGGTGAAGATGTTTAAAGCCTGGATAGCAGAGAAGGACGCCAATGCGGTGACATCTGCCCTTAGAAAAGCTAACCTGGATAAGAAGCTCCTGGTATGATTGTTGATGCTCATCTGTTCTGCGTTTGCTTACACTCGAGATCAGTTCTGATACTGAATTCATTAACCTCTGAAAATTACGAGGAGATAATGAACCATTTTGCAGATAAATTATGTTTCCATGGAGATGTTCATCACCTGGCAGATGTGTCTTAACACCCCTCAACTCACTCATGACCTTCATGCTCGCAGTACAACAAAATCCATGCAGATTATATAACAAAAAAAAGGTTTTGATTGTCAATCACAGGTTGTAAATAATTGTAAACCGTTTGGAAACAATCACAATTATGATGCTATTTCTTAATCCATAAGGTTTTTGAAATGACCTGTAGTTATGAACTACATGTTTGGCGGTGGTACGATTTTTTTTTTGTTTTTCAAAAATGTCTTATGTTCACCAAGGCTGCATTTGTTTACCCTTTCCCCTACCCTTTCCCCTAACCCTAGCCCATAACAAAGACATCTCAAACAATGTCATCTTTGCATTAATGCTAAAGTAAACTGATGCTAAAGTGTGTAATTTCTGTTCCACTATAGCCTCCCTAAAAATAATTGCAAAAACGATGATTCAATCATATTTTCTCCATCTTTCCCTCATCTTCCATCAAAATCAAGCTGGGAAATGAGAAAGTATTTTAACACAAGACCATTGATACACTTCACCTTCTTAGTCTTAAAGGTTAAAGGTTCTTCCAAGTTCCTCCTGTAGTTAATCTAATTATGTAATCTGCTCTGACTTCAGGAACTCTTCCCTGCCAATAAGCAGAATGTGGAGCACTTCTCAAAGTACTTCACTGAGGCAGGACTGAAGGAGCTGTCAGACTTTCTGCGCATGCAGCAGTCTCTGGGCACACGCAAGGAGCTTCAGAAAGAGCTGCAGGAGCGCCTGTCGCAGCAGTGTCCCATCAGAGAGGTGAAGCATCCACACATGTTAAACACTGCTTCTCGACTGCTTTTGCTTCAAGATCCAGGTTTTATATTGGTCATTAAGGATCATGTTAGTCCTTAAGTCCTTCAAATGTTCTGGTGTGAATTGTGCTCAGATCGTGGTGTATGTGAAAGAGGAGATGAAGAAGAATGATCTTCAGGAGCAGGCTGTGATTGGATTACTGTGGACCTGTCTCATGAATGGTGTTGAATGGAATAAGAAAGAGGAGCTGGTCACCGAACAGGCCCTCAAACACCTGAAGGCACAGTATCAACACCCAGACTTTATAATGCCACATTGATATTTATAACACTCATATCTACAGTATATTCTCTTATCTAAATAATCATTAAACTTCAAAGTGTTTTGTAGCTATACTACATGTTTTTAGAAATTAAATTACACCATTCTTACACTGCAATGATCACCACTGAATCGCTTCAGCTATAATCACTGAAGCTGTCTACACTGAGAGTCAGTTACAGACGATACACATGAATTTGCAAAAAAAAAAAAATAATAAATAAATATATATACAGGTGATGGTCATAAAATTAGAATATCATGAAAAAGTTAATTTTATTTCAGTAATACCATTCAAAAAGTGAAAGTTGTATATTAGATTCATTCATTACACACAGACTGATATATTTCAAATGTTTATTTCCTTTCATTTTGATGATTATAACTGACAACTAATGAAAGTCCCAAATTCAGTATCTCAGAAAATTAGAATATCAATTAAGACCAATGCAAAAAAAAATATTTTTAGAAATGTTGGCCAACTGAAAAGTATGAACATGAAAAGTATGAGCATGTACAGCACTCAATATTTAGTTGGGGCTCCTTTGGCCTGGATTACTGCAGCAATGCGGCGTGGCATGGAGTCGATCAGTCTGTGGCACTGCTCAGGTGTTATGAGAGCC
The DNA here is from genome assembly GCF_936440315.1 of Barbus barbus. Lineage (NCBI taxonomy): Eukaryota > Metazoa > Chordata > Actinopteri > Cypriniformes > Cyprinidae > Barbus > Barbus barbus. Next base: position 10,593,482 of record NC_136747.1, on the reverse strand, counting down.
CATGTTGCTCTGATAGTGGCCTTCAGCTCTTCAGAATTGTTGGGTCTGGCGTATTGCATCTTCCTCTTCACAATAGCCCATAGGTTTTCTATGGGGTTAAGGTCAGGCGAGTTTGCTGGCCAATCAAGAACAGGGATACCATGGTCCTTAAACCAGGTACTGGTAGCTTTGGCAGTGTGTGCAGGAGCCAAGTCCTGTTGGAAAATGAAATCTGCATCTCCATAAAGTTGGTCAGCAGCAGGAAACATGAAGTGCTCTAAAACTTCCTGGTAGATGGCTGCGTTGACCTTGGACCTCAGAAAACACAATGGACCAACACCAGCAGATGACATGGCACCCCAAACCATCAATGACTGTGGAAACTTTATGGTTTTATGTGCCTCTCCTCTCTTCCTCCAGACTCTGGGACCTTGATTTCCAAAGGAAATGCAAAATTTACTTTCATCAGAGAACATAACTTTGGACCACTCAGCAGCAGTCCAGTCCTTTTTGTCTTTAGGCCAGGCAAGACGCTTCTGACGCTGTCTCTTGTTCAAGAGTGGCTTGACACAAGGAATCTGAAACCCATGTCTTGCATACGTCTGTGCGTGGTGGTTCTTGAAGCACTGACTCCAGCTGCAGTCCACTCTTTGTGAATCTCCACCACATTTTTAAATGGGTTTTGTTTCACAATCCTCTCCAGGGTGCGGTTATCCCTATTGCTTGTACACTTTTTTTTCTTTCTTTTTTTTTCTACCACATCTTGTCCTTCCCTTCGCCTCTCTATTAATGTGCTTGGACACAGAGCTCTGTGAACAGCCAGCCTCTTTAGCAATGACCTTTTGTGTCTTGCCCTCCTTGTGCAAGGTGTCAATGGTCGTCTTTTGGACAACTGTCAAGTCAGCAGTCTTCCCCATGATTGTGTAGCCTACAGAACTGAGAGACCATTTAAAGGCTTTTGCAGGTGTTTTGAGTTAATTAGCTGATTAGAGTGTGGCACCAGGTGTCTTAAATATTGAACATTTTCACAATATTCTAATTTTCTGAGATACTGAATTTGGGACTTTCATTAGTTGTCAGTTATAATCATCAACATTAAAGGAAATAAACATTTGAAATATATCAGTCTGTGTGTAATGAATTAATCTAATATACAAGTTTCACTTTTTGAATGCTATTACTGAAATAAATCAACTTTTTCATGATATTCTAATTTTATGACCAGCACCTGTGTATATATATATTTGTGAGGTATTATACTTTGTGAGCTATCATACTTTGTGAGCGTATGAATAAACAGGATATACTTATATCTCCAACTTTATATGTAAAGCTGTGATAATATCATTTTACATTTTTCAATGATACAACAATCAACTGCTTTAGATTTCTTTTGTTATATAAAAAAACTATTTCAACTACTAAAAGTTCAAATTTCTGAAGTGTAGAATTTGCAGCTGATTAGTCCATGAAGGAACTTGATTGTTGTATCAGATGATTATGTAGGCAGCCTCCAGCCATTGCAGCTTAACACATCGCAACAAGTCATGTGCTTCCAGTATATATCTGTGTAAGAGAGAGACAGTGATGCTGGAATGATAATCATGATTGTTTCTCCTGTAGCACTTTGCACCTCTCCTGGCTGTGTTCAGTACTCAGGGCCAATCAGAGCTGGTCTTACTGCTCAAGATTCAGGAGTACTGCTACGACAACATCCACTTCATGAAATCCTTCTGCAAAATAGTGGTGCTCTTCTACAAAGGTACCCATGTCTCACCTGATCAGTGTTTTAATGGTAAATTACAGGCAAGGTAAGATATGGTGTGTGTTTCTCATTCCACAGCTGATGTCCTTAGTGAGGAAGCCATTTTAAAATGGTACAAAGATGCCCATGCTGCCAAAGGAAAAAGTGTATTTCTGGAGCAAATGAAGAAATTTGTGGAGTGGCTTCAGAATGCAGAGGAAGGTGAGGAATTATATTGGATAAAAATATCCTCTGCCAAACAAAATGTAAATCTCAAGCACATTTTTTTTCTTAATTCTCTCTCCCACAGAGTCTGAGTCAGAGGGGGAAGACGACTAATAATTTTGAGGATCCTGAAGATTTTCTGGGCTTTACACTGTCAGCTCTCTGTGACCAGCTTTTTAGTGCATATTTAGGCTCTTTGTCATTACATTTGTGTCCGGAGCGACAAAGTCATATACACTGAGGCCCAATTCAGGGAAAAGCTTCTGAGCTCTAAATAAAGAGCGGAGGAAGCTACGTATAGACAGCCTTTAATAACAAACACTTTAACATGGATTTTATATTAATGCCGTTCAGGTTATGCGTTTCCTGCAACTGATTTTCATTTGAACAAACACGTGTATATGTCGTATGGGACTGCTTTGAATCTTTTTATGAATAAAAAGTTTTATATGTACTCTATTTCAAGAATTTGACTTTTACTTTGTCTGACTCCTCTTTATCTCCTCATTTCTAAGTCACTTTGGATAAAGGCATCTGCCAATTGAATAAATGTTGATTAGGACTATATTAAAGGCTTTTAGTTCTACAAATTATGCAAAGGACAAATCCTTTACTGTCTCACTCACATATTGATAAATGTGTTTTAAACATTAACATGAAGAGAAGAATTTTGAATTTCATTATAGAGCTGGCTCATTATCATTCAGAGTAGATAATTAATTGACTTTATAAATTAAACATTAGTTGTCTTAAAATTAATTACTTTTTTAAATGTTTCTGAATAAGCCTCTAAACTGGGCAAATATCACCCAACAAATCTAAAGAAAAAAAATAGATATTAGTAAAATTATTATTCTTACTTATTATTCTCATTAGTCTCAATACTGTTACATAGAAATATATTACTGTGTATAACTATACATATAAATAATTTAAATTATAGTAAATATTGCATTTTTGTATCATCCATCATTCTTAATTGTTATTCTCATTAGAGTCTGTAAGAATTACAGAACCTCAGGCACTTTGAACTTCTGAGATGGACAACACACACACAGTGTATTAACATACAGACATCTGTCTCCACATCCCAGTGAGAGAAAATGTGGAAAAACGCCTCTCTCGCATATGCATCAGTTCCTATCCATCCCCTTCCTGCCATTCACCCATCCTTCCCTTCACTCAGCTCACTCAGAATGGTCAATAGTAGAATATAATGTTCTACATGAATGCAAGTGATATTTACAGTCATGTTTGGTATCATTTGAATTGTCTCGGGGTCTCATTCTTACAAGAAGTAAACTAAAAGGTAATACAGATCCTAAGAGTTTACTGGGTGGGTCAGTTCCCAGTGCTTTTCATGCAAAATTACCATTTGTCCCAAAAGGTGTTAACTTGATCAATACAAATTCCAATTGTTAGTTCTTGTCTCCATTTCGGGGGATGTTGGTCTTGGGCTGAGTTGAGTACTTAAGGAAATCTGGCAAGAAGGTCGGGGCGATTCTGTAGCCAGAAGCAAATAGTATGGTGTGTCTCTATACTTCACATTATGTATTTCTATAAAGTCAGGTATGCATCTATTACTCGTAGATTTATCTTTGAGAATTCGATGTTTTGTATTGATATGATTTGATATAATCAATAATAATAAATTGTTACATTTGATTTTATTCTGTTTTACTCTGTATTGACTCTAGTAGATTACGTTGTATCCTTGTTAGCGACATGAGCACCCGAATGAACGAGTAAATATAAAGTCAAGAGTTAACTAGAATAATCAAATATCAGAAGAATACTAATTAGAAATAGGCAAACAACCAATTTGCATTTCAACCTAAATTCGAGGTCATAATAAAATGGAGTCAGATTAGAGTTGAACTTAAATTAAAGAACTTTGCACATTGAAAAGACCAAACACACAGGAAACCTTCAGCCACCATTAGATAGCTTCTTTGGGCCAAATGTGTGGACCTTACAGAGTCCCAATACTGTTACAAAGTAATATGTAAATACATAATGTAAAAATATTTATTTAAATCATGTAAAATACTAAAATGCTGTATATTTGTAAATACTATATCCTCGTGAAACCCAGGGGAAAAAAGCTTTGAATTTAGTGGGGTTTTTTTTCTTCATGTCATTACATTGCTTAGACAAAAAATATTTTATTCATATGTTATGCTATGTCCCCTGTAGAGGACAACAGGACTCAGTTTTTCTAAAAAAAAATTAATTAATTAATTAAAAAAATGACATGAAAAGACAAAAACAATGGGATTTAAAAAAAATAAAAAAAATAAATCACCAATAAATTTTTAGGTTTCAGGATTTTATACCAAACTTTGTACGGATGATTTAATCATCATTAAAGACCAAGCAGAAGTTTCATGGTGAAACTTCCAAACATTTGTGGTATCCCTGAAAAGTCCTGAATGTGCGTAAAACGGTGACATGTCAGGTCTCAGAGAAATTTACTAAAATATAATGTCCTCTACTGATACAAAAACTCCACCAAAAGTTGGCTTGCCCGCCGCCGATAAACACTACAAGAAGAAGAAGAAGATACAAAAACTCCATAGCTGGGTGAAGCTCAGGATGATATATTTTCCTTTTCTTTACGGCAATGAGTGGGACTGGGATAGCCTACTCTTATTTTTTGGGGATTGGGGGACGGGGATACTCTCACAGGCTTCATTTGGTGACGTGTTGTCAGCAGAGGGCAGTGTAGAGGCTGTAGTGTGTGAGATCCTCCTCCTCCGCAGAAGAAGCCGCTCTTCTTCTCCTCTCCGCTCATTGGTGGCGCGTGCTCTGCTAGTGTCTGTCCGAGTTGGCGCGAACGTGCACGCCGGCGCGAGACAAAGAGCATCCTGCACTCCCGAGGAAACTACACCGGTATCCTGTTATCGGTCAAGTTTACGAGTGATAGCTGTCTGTCGAGGCGTTATGGCTGATAAAGAAGGTCAGTATGGTTCCGTGGCGTTCGGGGTTCTCTCTTTTAGCGGCGGTGGATGAATGAAGCCGCGGAGCTGGTGTTGGAGTGAATTCAGCGCAGGCCGAATCCCGCCATAACGACACAGTGCTGCCACAATAGTACAGTTCGCATATTATGAGCACACAGTAGCTGTTTTGCGGCGTAAATGTATTATTATTATTATTATGGGAACGTGTTAGGAAGTATCTAAACTATTAAGCTATTTAGTTAAATTAGCGTCGAATTAGCTGCGGCTTGTTTGTTTGGCTTTTAAGTTGAAGTGTGTGAATGTGGGATGCGTCGCTTCATTTCAGGAAGCTTTCAGTATTGTTTTGGATTTTTTGTGTTGTTAACTGATAATAAATGAAACACATTTTGGCAATGTGCACTAAATTTTAAGTCGTTTTCCAGAGAGTTTACGACAGATTGAGCAATATTGGTTTCATCTTTCAGTAAACTTACTTGTATATTAGACGGAAAGTCATTTATTGTCGTACAGTAATTGTGTGTAAACATTACTACTTATTCAAGTTGCTCTATAAAAGTATCTGTATTGAAGGCGTTTTGACAGATCTCATCTTGTTTTCCCGCCCCTTTTTGTTACAGCTGCATTTGATGACGCGGTGGAGGAGAGGGTGATAAATGAAGAATATAAAATATGGAAGAAAAACACACCGTTTCTTTACGATCTGGTGATGACCCACGCGCTGGAGTGGCCCAGTCTTACTGCTCAGTGGTTGCCAGATGTCACCAGGTAACACATTCACACCTACTGACACTGGCTTTGAAATGGGAATGAAACCAATTGTTTTGCTATTCAATTCTGTGGGAGAAAATCACTTTATTCGCTGCTGTGAAGTGACATGACTGATGCAATTTATCAATAAGCAAATTTGTCAATTATTTTCATTATTGATTTTGATTAGTTTATTTGAAACATTTCATTTATTGAGTGGGTGTGGCTTCAAATGATCTTTTCAACATGTTTGGGCTTTTCCCATGATGTCAGCTTCACTGCTTTAGGGATGCGTGTAATGAATATAGTGTGGATAGTGATTGTTTCATCAGCTGTAAAATGTGCAGTTTTAGAAAGGTCAGTGTAAATAAGCGCACTTGTCATCTGTTTCACAGACCTGAGGGGAAGGATTTTAGCGTACACCGTCTGGTTCTCGGCACACATACCTCTGATGAGCAGAATCACCTGGTTATTGCCAGTGTCCAGCTGCCCAATGATGATGCCCAGTTTGATGCCTCGCATTATGACAGCGAAAAAGGAGGTGAGTGGCTTATATATGATGTTTAGATCATGAACTAAATTGTGACTCCATCATCTCCACCTGTGTACTTATCTCATGTTGTCACACCTGTTTCTCTGTTTTTTTCACAGAGTTTGGTGGTTTTGGCTCAGTAAGTGGCAAGATAGAGATTGAAATCAAGATTAATCATGAGGGAGAAGTGAACAGGGCTCGCTACATGCCACAGAACCCCTGCATCATTGCCACCAAGACCCCCACTAGTGATGTGCTGGTCTTTGACTACACCAAACACCCCTCCAAACCTGGTATGAGCAATCCTGGAAAAGTTATGTAACTTTAAGCTCAGTGTATCTAGCAGCATTGCTTAAAAGGCGATTGGTTTTAAGACAGCATTTTAACATGTAAACATAATAGCTCGAGTATAGCACACTATTTAAAGCACTGCACTAAAAAATAAATTCTAGGTTTTTAAACACACTAATCAACTAGTTGTTCAATGTGCTTATGACCATGCCTTATTTGGTAGGGAAAACATGATAATGGGAGACACAACTTTATTTCCAAGCTACTTGTCAACTCAGTGTTTGTGTTGGTGTCATATGTCAGTATTAAGTATTCCCTCTAAATTTGTGTTCCCTTCCTGTGCTCCTGGAAGACCCCTCTGGAGAGTGCACTCCTGACCTGCGTCTGAGGGGACATCAGAAAGAAGGATATGGTCTTTCCTGGAACCCCAACCTCAGTGGCTGCCTACTGAGTGCATCTGATGATCACGTAAGCCATTTGTACAATTGCTGTCATTGACTTAATTATATGGTGACCACAGCTGTACATTTGCAAACATGCTGAGGTTTCAGATGTTACTTTTATGCCCTTCATTTGTTTTTAAATTCAGCCAACACTAAATATTCAAGTTCTTCTGCTTTTTCTGCAGACCATCTGTCTGTGGGACATCAGTACAGTGCCAAAAGAGGGGAAAATAGTGGATGCTAAGACCATTTTCACTGGTCACACGGCTGTAGTGGAGGACGTGTCTTGGCACCTGTTGCATGAGTCTCTCTTTGGGTCTGTTGCAGATGACCAGAAGCTTATGATGTAAGTTATTTGTCTTCCTGTGTGTGTCTGTACTCTGAATGATTTTTAGCACAACGTGTAATTTAAAAAGGCATGCAATGGTTTGAACTGTGCTTATGTTATGCAAGCAGTATTTTAATCTGATTTCTCCCCTTTCCTTAGCTGGGACACACGCTCCAATAACACATCCAAACCCAGTCATGCAGTAGATGCCCACACTGCAGAGGTCAACTGTTTGTCCTTCAATCCCTACAGCGAGTTCATTCTGGCCACCGGTTCTGCTGACAAAGTGAGAACTACATTGAACAATAGTTTCTGTCACACCTGTGAACACTTATTAAATGTGCTTCTATATTTAGACCTCTGAATTATGCTTTTTGTCTCTCATAGACTGTTGCATTGTGGGATCTGCGAAACCTGAAGCTGAAACTTCACTCATTTGAATCGCACAAAGATGAAATCTTTCAGGTATCAAATCCCTTCCTACCATGATTGTAGATGAAATTAAAGATAAATGAGTGTGATGACAAACTCTTCAAATGTGTCCACAGGTTCAGTGGTCACCCCATAATGAGACCATTCTGGCTTCTAGTGGAACAGACAGGCGACTCAATGTTTGGGACCTCAGGTGGGTTGTCTTCCATTTTGCTCACTACTACCAATGCAATGTAAAATACTTTAGTATCTTTTTACATGGTTAACGAGAATTCATTGTTTTTCTTGTAGTAAAATCGGTGAGGAACAGTCACCAGAAGATGCAGAGGATGGACCTCCAGAGCTACTGGTGAGTAGTAATGTTGTTCAGTCTTATTTTAAGTGTATGTAAATATATATATTTAGATAGTTATTGTGCTTTTCTCTGAGGCCATGTTATTCACATTTTATTTTCAAAAAAATGTAGTTCATCCATGGAGGCCATACAGCCAAGATTTCCGACTTCTCTTGGAATCCAAATGAACCGTGGGTGATTTGCTCCGTGTCTGAGGACAACATTATGCAAGTCTGGCAGATGGTAAGGACACTTTCAGCTTTTAAGACAATTTTTTACAACTTTGAATTGTCCATCAGCTCCTCTGCAATAAATAAACATCAGCTCCTTTCTACCTTTCTAGTTTTATCGGTAACACTTTTTTTTTTTTTTTTAATAAATGCACACTATGAATCATTAGTTAAGCATTAGTAAATAGTCGATTCATCCTTTATAAAGCATTGTTCCAACATTAATAGGCATTAGTAAGCAGTTTATAAATACAGCTATAAATGGTTTGTTCTTGAGCATATCTGTAATGTTTAATAATTGTATTTTCATACTTTATTAATGATCAGTTTATCATTTCTAAGTTATGTTATTTACAGAAGTTATTTAGGAGTTGTCAGTTGTTCATAAGATCATTTAGAAAGTTTATTAATCATTTACTTACACTTTAAATGTACATTTATAAATCGTATTATTTAGATGCATGGTAATAGTTGCTCAGTGAGTAAATGCTTTATTAACACATTCCTGCTGTAATTCATGATTAAGTCAGGTAGTTATAAAAAATGTAGTAGTTGCCAGCCATCTATTTTTGTGAGTTCATCTAAATAAGGACTATTTATACCTTGTAAAACATTTACAAAGGAGATTTAAAGGCTCATTTATCTTCCAAACAGAAAAGTTAAACACAACACAGAAATATTTTTTCAAGATGTAAAAAATGAAACCGTACACTTGATAAAAAATGAAAAATAAACCCCTGCAATTTCATATATTTTTCTTTCAAACTTGAAATGAGTGTCTGAGTTTTCTATCCCTCTGTGTTATTTTCTGTTAGGAAGATAAGGGACTCTTTAAATCTCCTTTGTAATATGCTTCTAAATCAAGATCAAGGCATTTATAGCTGTATTTATAAACCGCTTACTAATGACTATTAATGTTGGGACAATGCTTTATAAAGGATGAACTGACTATGCTTACCTAATGATTCATAGCGTGCAGTTATTATAAAGTGTTACCGTTTTATCTTATAGCTCTGTTTTATATGCATATTTCTTTTTATTTATTTAGGCAGAGAACATCTACAATGATGAGGACCCAGAGGGGGCAGCAGACACCGAGGTTCAGGGATAAAACAGCTCTTTATACCACCACACTCAGCATAAGACAAAACTCTTCTAAAAACTCTGTCTACACACAAGTGAAGAACTTAAGTGCTCTCCCCTAAGTAATGGAAAAGGAATAATTGACTATTTCCCCACCAGGCATTTTCTACTACTATGTTAATAGAGTATTTTTCTAAGAAAAATGTCAGTTGATCATTGGTCAATATCTGAATGAGACAAATGAACCTTCTCATCCCATCCCACCGGTGTCTCATGAAGATTTCCTTGCAGTTTAAGTATACTTAAAGTATTACTTAATATCAGAAAAGTGTACACGGGTGTGTAGTATATTGTGACCAGAGTGCAGTAGTACAATGTTGATGTTCAGTAGATTTTTATTTTTTTTTATTTTTTTTAAACTGGCCCTACAAATGCATCTTCCCATTTTAAGTATCCATTTAATTACTGGCTAGATGTATTGATAACTTAAGCTCTTGTGTACTCTTTACTTTGAGCTTCATGTATCAGTCAGGTGGTGTTTAATGTCTTTTTAATATTGTGACTTTTCAATGTTTTTCTCCTGTATGTCCATACCGTTGTACAGAACATAATGAATAAACTGTTTTTGTTGATAACATTTATTTTTTATGTCATGGTGACACAGCTTTTGTAAGATTTTCTATGTTAAGTGCAGTGTATATCTTAACATGACCAAGTTCCAAAAAGTGAGAAAATGTGCTTGAACCAGGCAGCCTGGTTTGATTACCATTTTTAACCAATCAGAAAAGTTGTAGGCTACTGCATGCCAGTGGCGTGAGTTAGGGGAGGGGCTACCTGTTTGTGGGCTTGGCCCTTGCCAGCTTTCGCGCTTCACTGCCTGGTCGGGTGCACTGAGACTGAAAGGAATGGCATGATTTTTGAGGTGAAACGTGTTTTTTTTTTTTTTTAAGTTTGTGGTCAATTATGGGATTTTAAATGAAGGGTTTTTGAAACCAATTATGTAGTATAGTAAACAGCAAGTTGCCTTAAGATAAAAAGCAGGTAGTGTTTCATACGGTTTATTTATTTTAGTTCTTTGGTACAGGTATGTAGGATTGTAGGACTTTGTAAATTTTTACGTGGGAGTCAATATACCTGAAAACAGCAGAGATCACAGGATAAAAGATAGTAAGCACTCATGGACAGGCCTATCACACACCCTTCCTCTCATGTCCAGAATTTGCCGCAGTTCCCTCTGTCTCATAAGTGACCACAACAAGCTTTATTTGAGATTGATATTACAACCAGATGTAAACGATGATCTGTCTTGCCTTCCTGGCCACTTGTAGTTGTTTAACAAATGAAAGCCAAAAAAAAAAGACTGAACAAAACCCAGTGTTCCTCAATAAATGCCTTTTATTTTTGTAGTTACCCAAATTCAAATTTTCTACATTTTAGTCACCAAGATGTCTTGAAATAGCAACTTATTCAGTCGTTAAAAAAAAACATGCTCCCTGTCGCTCTGACAGAGTTCATACCCTTGCACTTCATTCACAACTAGGTACAAGTCATATAAACAATATTTCTAATTCTTGTTTATTTCAGATCTTAACAAGACACATCAAATCAACCAAGCACTTAATTAATCTTCTCTTAGTCATTCATCTAAACGTTCTCGCCATCATGCTGTCTGCATGTTTATAGAGCTCTCCTACAGTGCCCAAATAAGTCATTGTTTTGCCCACTTAACTTCATAAGAGAAAGCACTTAGTTCAGGCACCACTTGATATATGAGCTTTATTCCCTCTTATACACACAGCAAAACCAGTGTTTAAAGAACATTCTAAACTGTGTAACTTGTCAGATAAAGATGTGGATATCTGACACAATTGGTCCTTGCTGTTCAGAGTGCTTTTTTTTTTTTTTTTTATCTAATTTGACCTTTGCAGAAAACACTGTTGTGCGTCTTCAGTAAACTGGGGTTACTGTTTTGGTGACTGACTATTAATAAGAGAGGAGAGGCAGTTTCGATTAAACTATGAAAACAATATATGAAACACATTTTATATAACGAAAAAAATCAGTAACAAACTATAGTTCATTAGGTTTTTTCCACCACCACACTGTTCTCTTGCTTGCAGGTGCCCTCTACATGCTCTCTGTAAAACAATAAAGATGTAAAATATATATCTGTCCTAACCAGTTGCAATGCAGCAAGTTTTCAGCAATTAGTAAAAGTAAATTGTCTGTTCACACTTAAAGTGGAAATCCAGATCAATCACGGCCAATCGGAACATAGGGTAAGATGGAGGAAAATGTTCCTCTTGAGAACAGTGTGCTTTTATAGGGTACATTTACACAACAGTGATGTACTAAAAACATAAAATGCAACAGTGTTGTCAGAAGTATCCCAATTCACATGTATTTGCAAAAATGTCTGAAAATGCTTTATTATTCATGCCAGGCCAGTAGTGGGCGATGTCACGTTGTAAAATAAACACTTGTGCACATATGCATTCTTCTACAGAGCCCTGAATATCAACATTGTTGGTTTTGGTTGCCAAGTACTCTGGCATGCATAATTTACACAGAGATAATAAAATAGTGTTTTCAAAAACGTACACTTTCAAACCTTTTCAAAAGTTTGCATTTTCAGACCCGCAAAACTCGCATTTTCAGACCCGTGTAAATTATCAGCCAAAACCCATAAAAAGTTTTCAGATTTTAGCTGAAAACAGTCACATGTAAACACCCCTTAAATTGTAATGTATGTTTATATAAGTGTAGCGTGTACAGAATGATGTTGCATCAGCCAATGTGTTATTAAGGGAAATAAACTGAAACATTTGCAAAATTAGTTCAGATCAAAAAAAAAAATTCCCCACTGTATTTAAAATTGTGTTTTGGCATTTTAGTAAATAATTGAACAACTGATGACAGGCAAAGCAGCATCAGACTAAAAGAGATTAATCTGAAAGTTATATTTATGTTAAGACTTATACAGGCATATAGATATTTACATATTTAATTGCCAATATTTTAATTAAAGATATGTCATAACTTGATTTCACTGAATTAGCTTATAGGTTTTAATGAAAAGTGAAGATGTACATCTAATTCACAGAATTACTGAATTATAACCTTATGAGTTACAGTAAATAATAAATAAAAAATTGGAGTCATCATGCCCCGGGGGGAGTCTTACCCCCTTTTAATATTTAATAAAGTAAGCTTTTGGACCAATGACATATCACTGTGGGCAGTGCTATCTAGTTTAAATCTTGCAACTGTCTTGTTGCAGCTGGTTAGGATGAGGATTCATTAACATAGAAGAGTTTATCACTTGTTACATGCATGATGGATTTTCCCCTTAAATTACTTTGCAGTTTAAAAAAAAAAAAACCTCTTTGAAAAAGTGTCTGCACTTGCCTGTAGAAGAACAGCTCTTTGGCCGTGTTGTTCTTCAGCATATCCAAATCTTCTGTCTTCTTTATCTGGATCTTGAGCTCAGTTTTCAGTTCTCTGATGTTCTCCTCTAAGGCATCGACTGTGTCCTGAATGAAGAACATTAAACTTTCAATAACTAAAATGACAATTATCTAAAATCAGTGAAAATTACTCACCCGATATTGTTCCACATTTTCCCTTCTCTGTCTCTCCATTAGTTGGATCCTCTCCTCCAGACAAGTTCTCTGGAGTCTCAGCATCTGCTCCTCTTCTCTCAGTGGTCCCAACTGGGCCCTCTGCTCCTGGCACTGCTCTTTAGCCTTACTGAGGGCATCCATGGTGGCCTCACGTCTCTTCAGCAGGGACACTAACCGGGGCTCGTAGAACTCCTCCAGAGCTTTGATCCCACCCTGCAGGTACTGCTGGAGGTCACAAGAGGCCCGTCGTCCTTGAGTTACATAAGAGCGATTTTTCTTCTTGCTGGATTCCTGAGTGGTGTTCAGTTGCTTTTGTAGTTCCTGCAGGTGGCTTTGGTGATCTGAATGTATCTTGACGATCTCCTCAGTCAGCTTAACAGCAAGGGCCTTCAACTCCTCCTGAGCCAGATGGTTTTGAATACAGTTAGAGTGAATTTAACACTCATTTATCATAACTGATATGACATGAACAACAGGGACTGAGTAACTTAAACCAGGGGTCTCCAATCTTTTTTATACCATGGGCCATTTTTTTTGTTTTGACAATATTCTCGCGGACAGGAAATCATCAAATTACGTCTCTATATCAACTGCATGCAACAACAAACTAAAACAAAACATTACAACTCACCATAATAATCAGTGGGAGCACTGAGCTTGTTTACCTGCAATAATAAGGTCTCAGTGAGGAGGGATGGGTGACAGTGAGCGTCTAAAACTAAACTAAACTAAACCAAGCGTGCACGACGAGTCCTCAAAAGTGAAGCCATAGCATCTTAATTTGGATATTAGCTATCAAAGGGGAAACACACAATAAATAATACAGTGGGATAGCATATAGTCTAGACTCGTTTTGCGCACTTGCGGCCCAATAGCAGCTATTTCACAGCCCAGTACTGGGTCACGACCCCGGGGTTGGGGACCTCTGACTTAAACCATATGATTTTCTATGACATTTGTTTTACAATTTTAAATGGTTGGAACTTGTCAGCTATTTAAAATAATCTGGTTAACAAATTTTGCAAGAAAGAAATTCAACTAATTAAAAAATAACATAATTTTTGTTTTGGGGCCACTGAGAATTTTATCAGAGCTAATCTGTTAACTATAGGCAGGAAAGCAGAAAAAATCTCATACAGTTCCTGGTGTACTTTTGCTATACAGTTCTAAACAACATTTGTAAATCCTCTTAATCAATATAAAAATCTTGCTTAAGTTTAATATAAAAAAAAATAAAACTTTTTAAAATCTTTTTTGTTTCAATGTACTTGTACTCGTTCACTTAACACTACCTGAGCTTGGTTGAGCTGCTCCACCTCTTTCTGTTGTAATTCAAGCTGTACTTCTCTCTGTGCACAGTCTCGGGCCGCAATGAACAGGCGTTTCTTGGTCTTTTGAGTCTCCTCCTGCAGGCTTTGTCTTTCCAGTCTGACTTTGGACAGGAGGCCTTGTTCTTCACCCAGAGTCTCCCTCACAGTCTGCAGCTCTTGGGCCATTGGTTCCTCCAGCTCCAGAAGCTCCTGAACCAACTCATCCCTTCTGCGCTCCAACTGGCCCACCTCCTCAATACAGCTCTCAAATGCTTCTCTGAGCTTTTGTATTTCCATGGTGGCACACAACTCAGGCCTTGCCTCGACAGGGATGCCAACAGCATTATCTTCGACCTCCAACACAGTTTGCTCTTTCTCAGGAATGCACGTCTCTCCGAACTTGATTGTTTTTGGGAATCCATTCTTGTCCATTTTGTTCACAGTTTCTGAGAATAACTCCAGTGGTGCAGTAGTTGGATGGGCTGCATCAAAAGCATCTAACTCTGCCAACATCTGTTGCATAAGTCCATTAAACTCAGCTTGCAAAGCTTCTCTGCATTTTATTGAATAAGGCCTGGACTCTCCAGGAAGAGTTAGAGCAGCCTCAATCTCTTCCAAGCAGTCTTCAAAGTAGTCTTCATTTTCCTCCTCAATAAATAAGGGTTCAAACGTTTTGTCTGTCTCCGATAGAGACCCATAAGCTTGCTCAAAGTTCATTTCTTGATCTTCCATTTTATAAGTTGACCTGTAAGGTGAACATTATGTGAATGCGAGTTAAATCAGAATTAACTACGGCATGTAGTTTGTATTACTTTAACAAACACCAAATGCATTGATCACTATATTAACACGTCTTGTGGTTAGCCGTCAACTTCATTTTATAGTTTAAGTATGTACAATGTGCTGTGTGAACTGTGATTCCTGAGCGATCAAAGGATGGTGAGAAGAAATCTGAAGCGAATGCGTCATTGAAGGACAGCTGCATAAACTTGTTGAACAGCTGACTGATCATGAACACAGATTAACATCTGCGAGTGGACCTTTGGTCAGTTATAAATGTACAAATTGGTACATGCTTTTGTTTGTGGCAAACATGAAATGGAGATAATGATAACGTTTCTACAGATTTCTACACATGCATATTCTGGATCTTTATCAAAATGCTGTCAATCACCAAAAATCGGAAACATTTTTTTACAGATAAACTTTGCTCAAACTGTATGATTTAAGTATCTAGAAATACCCGTCCACTGTCTTCCTGTTAGACAGGGCTGATATTTCTCATGCCAGTTTCGATGGGATACAGAGCAGCTGCTGAAACTGGCAGCAAGAACAGACAGAGAACATTCCACCAGTGCCAATGATCCCAAAATCCCCATCATGAACAACTGCTCATTCCTTTGACATGTTTACTCAAGCATACTATATGACATATCAGCAGTTTTACATATTGTTTTGAAGTAACTAACAACTCTAATCAAGTGAAAATAGATGTACATTTGTCTTCAATTAATTAATTTCCTCTAACTTTCCAGACTTTTGAAACCATCGCCAAGAATAGAAACAAAGTGTGAAAGAAAAACCACGAAAACACTGCAGTGACTGAGTAGGTAGTGATATGACAAGTCTAAAGATGTAGCTAGAGCTAAGATACTGTGCCAATGCAAATATTCTAAAAAGCCTTTGAGGAAAATAATACTGTTATATATAGATGCATCATCTCACCTCAAATCAGATAATGAGTTTCCAGGACAATAACCATGAAGTGAACACAAAGTGAAGAGCTGGTAGCCAACTGAACATGAAAATAGGACAGCAGTAGTCTGGTCTCTCTCTGACCGAGTTTAAACACATGCCGCTGGTCTCTCAGTCAACGCTTTATCTGTTTACATTTATTAATAAACAGAAGGGGGAAGAAATATGAGCTTGTACAGCATAGGCACCAACTCGAGCAAATCAGAAATCAAGAGGTCCTCTGGGAGGCGACCTCCTCACTGGAACCAATAGGATAGCAAAGAGCAAATTTTATGCAAATAACTATAATCAGTATCCAGTGGTTGGAAAGTGTAGGGTCCGCACATGGACATGACACACCAAAAGAATCTAAGAGGGGTGGCCACACAAGAGTGACATACTTCAGTCACCATGGGGCCACTGGGAGATGCTCTTGAAAATTTGTCATCACTTTTGTGGTTTCCTAAACGGCACTGACCTACATTCAGGAATGACCTGAAAGCTGGGCTCTCATAAAGCATGGACAGGATTGAAATCAAGTGGGAACTGAAAGCTCCAAGAGAGTCATTATAGACAGTGAGATATGAGGAGTGAGTGTTTGCTTAGAAGAGCCAAACAGTGCCAAATTCCCACCATGCCTGATCATTTTCTCAGCTGCTTTTAATAGACATCACAGATCTAAATAGATGACTCACAGATCAGTAAAGTTGGTACAAGATAGATATTTTGAGGCAGCTAGTTTCAACAAATTAATAATTTGGTGCTGCGATAAGTCTTAGCAAAATATTTAAACCAAGATAAGATGCCAAAATACAATTTGTTATAAAAATAATAACAACATAGTGAAAGTATTTCTAAATATATGAGAAATCAGTGTGCTATGTTTAAATCCTTCTTTAGCAAGAATTGCCATGTTTATTCCAAATTAATCTATTGGAGGTTTTATAAATGATAAATCTGAGAAGGTTATGAGGTAACACTTTAGAATACTGTTCTGTCATTAATAACTACACGGGAACAAATGACTAATGCACTGTTAACATTCAAGTAACTACTATTAACTAACAAGAAACTCTGATTAATGAGTAAGTAAGTGCTCGGTTGAAAGTAGTAGTTCACTATTAGCTAATAAGTACTGTTTATATATATATATAATCAACAGCTCAGTAAATTATATATACAGTATATATATATATACTGTTCATATATCTCCTGGAGAACTTTTAAGAACTACTGTATTCTGATTCTTAATTAAAGTGAATAATGCAAAAGGGATAATTACTTAAAAAGTAATGGTCATGGTAACCTACTAGTAATGACACAAGTATTACCAAATCATTCAGAAGGGATTACTAATTATTTGGATCAGTATTGGAATTAAAAACTCAGAGTTAGGAATATTGCAAGACATAAAAAGGAAAAATCTTGGAGTGGTGAAAAAGATTTCTGCAGTGACTGGTCCACTTAGTTAAATGGGATGCAGCCATTGTAGGGTTGACATGTCTAGGGGCTTTCCTGTAATTGAACTCCTATACTTTCACAGCTGTGTTCCAATTAGAAGCACATGGAGGCGCTATACGACCTCTTTTCCTAAGGTAACAGATACATAGGTGCATTTTCATTTTCTTTATGAATGTTGTCTTGATGGAATTAGTAATCTGTTTGGAACCTAAAAATAACATTTCTAAACATTACATCAAGAAGCATTTTACTACAAGCTTTTTCTAACCATTTCCAACAGTTCAAGGCTCTCTCTCTTACAGAAAGACGGGGTAATAATAATAATAAGCCCCCTCTGAGGAATGCAGAGGCTCTTGAGCTGTGTAATAAAGCAGTGTTGAGTGATACCTGAGCTGACCGAACTTGGTAATGACCATTCAAAATAGTGTTCAACAGCTTCTGGTTAAGTTTATTTGTTATAAAAAGTACAGCACTTATTTGGAATATGCATTTTCTTCTTCACAATACAGTGTATCACTTGTAACAATACAATAATGAATTGTAATAATGAAGCTAGCCTTAGCAAACACTGCTAATATTTCCAAATAGTGAAAAATGAATCCCAAACTTTTTCCTATGTGGTTTGCTCAGTAAATTAGTGGATACATTAAACACTGTTACCACTGAGGTAACCATAGATACTATAAGAGACGTTAATGGATTCTGCTATTCATACACTTACATAGATGAAAAAGACTTAACCAATTGTTTTCCTAAACTATATCTATGAGTTTGATTGTATTGTGCAACTATGTCAGGGACTACTCACCAGTTTTCCATCAATAATGTAATTTTTTACAAAGGATGTAAGCCTCTGGTCTAGAGGTGCTCTGGAAAGTGAAATATTTTGGTATGCTGCTTCACATCCAGTGTTTGACCAAAAGGTCCCTACTGCTCTACAGGGCTTTGCTGTGTCAATATGTGTAACTAAGTACATACAGTGAGGTTCAAAAGTCTGACATCAAACAATAGTACCTAGAAATGATGCAAAATCTTTATTTGTTTTACATTAGTTATGGTATAATACATCATAAGGAATCTTCAAACTTAAATCCCATATTTTTGGGGGGAGGGGGACTTTTAAAAGAGTTTCGTACCTCCTCTGAATAAACACTGGGGAGATCTTAGTTTCACAGTTTTACAAAAAAAAATCTAACTTTAAAAGCTTTCTTCATATTGAGATGTAATGGATGGAAAATTTAATCCCAAAGTTTTGTTTTTTGATTTGAATTTTGATCTGTATATCTACAGAGGATCTTTGAAAAAAACTTGGATAAACATTATTATTTTTATTTTGCATTACTATTTTTTCTGCTGTTCACATTACAGCTCAGGATATTCAATTTACATGTATTTGTATAACACAAATATTCATGTAAATATGCTTGGGACCGCTAGTGTCACGTTGCCATCAACAGTCAATCTTCATTGAGCCAGTCCCATTACAAAAAAAGTCACAGGTTAGCTTCACTCAAAAGTCCAGTCCAGTAAAAGGCAGAAAGCACTAAAACAAAAACATTACTTGTTCATATTTTAGATGTTTGTGCTTACCTGGTGAACATTGCAATATCAAGTTAAATTACATCCCTGACTTATTTTGAATTGCAGCCTAAACATTCCGTGCGTGCCATCTTCATTTTTGGTCAGAGTATCATAAAAGTCTTTGGAGAGCTATAACTCTGCCAGGTGAGCATTGTGATCTTTTATTCATTGCTGGCTGTCAGATTTTTCTTAGATTGTGTTGTTAATGGAAACTCTACGTTTGTTCTAAGAAAAAGACAGTCTTGAGAAAAATATCTACTTATCTCAAAGAACATTTGGCTCTTCAAAACAATGTTGAACCATTATATCACATGAAGGAAAGATGGTCATGATAAACAACCTTCCCTGTCTGAAAATAGCAGCCTCAACTGCCACGACAACGTTCTCAAACATCAGATAACTCTCTCATGATATTGTTTTGTGTGGGATACAACTGAAGCAAATCCAAGTAAATGGCACGCATAGTGTTCCTTATTTTGTTCAAGTTTCACATATCAATTTTGATCTAAAAAAAAAAAACATATACCTGCAAGAGCATTGGGTTGGATGATTTTTAAGTGACTATAGTGCATTAAATGCAGACATATCATTTAAAATGAAATACTTTGGGTCCTAGTAATAGAAACACAAGGCACGGTCTAAAAAGCTCAGTTGGTAAGGTAACCATAAATGGACATAGAGTTTTTGGAAGTCAAAGAATGCTGGAGATGAGTAGATCAGTGTGATCTGGAGAGATTTATGTTCTCTGGCTCTGCTTTCCACTGGTCTCCTCAATTTATTTCAGTGGATGTGGATGAGGTCATCTCTCCTGACGGTCAGCTATGATCAAAAACTATCTGCAGGGATTTTAGTGCAGCTGTTTTCATTGCTGTAATAAAATGGCTTTTTTTTTTTTGCAATGATAGTGAGGGAATTCTAGAGGATGGGTCAATTGGATCAGCCACCTGACACCTGAATCAGAAAAAAAGGAGTATAAGATGAGATTGAAGATTTAAACTAAAATGAAAAGAGAGATTAGAGTTGATGGGATTTTTCAAAACAGCAGACACTTATCATTCCACATACTTGATATGAAAGACGTGGCGTTGATACTGCTGTGTTTTTGACTTTGAAATTCCCTAACAGGAGTATTTAACACATTTGCACTGTGTCAGCTCTATGTGTAAATGTGAATTATGCTCCTTATCAGCGTGCAGGGAGAGTGAACAGGGCAAGTTTAAAGAATTTGGAATATTGTACACACTGCAGTCCATTTGTTTAGTCCAGCACCTCTGACCGGGATGACAATCAAACAATACACTGACTGAACAAATAAAAACCCAATAGCTGGTTAGACTCCTGTTCATATGTTGACACTTTTTTTTTTTGCATTGCATTGCATTGCATGGAAAATGTGATAAATGCTATTCTGGTTTCTAATAAGCCTCTTTCATGCACCAAAACAATAGACTCAGGTCCATCACAGACATCTCCTTAATCATGTATATTTTTCAGTTCATTATGTGGCTAGAAATACAGCTGATGTTCAAATCCTTAAAATCAAATGAAAATGTATTGCTCCTTCAAAGGTTCAGACATTAACAGTGTGACTGTTGCCTCATTCTCTGACAAGTATACACACTGAAGGATGTCCACTACCTAACAAGAGGGTTTAGACTACAAAAGTGGTCTTTCATTTTGTGTTGTAACCTGCTGTTAAGGTAATAGCATAAACACGGGATTAGCAAATGCAGTAGATTACAAACTACTGTAAAGCAAACTGTCCTTTCAGACTTCTGACCTCAGAATGGATTTGATGCGTAACACTCAAAGATTGGGTAACTGTACTGCAAATTTGTCCTTAAGATCAAATCTAGCTGCTGTTGTTCTTTTTTAACCATATACTCATGACTAGTGTAAAATGGTTTTGAAAATACTTTACAGACCATTAATGTAATACTAACTAATCCATAGAAAAAAGACCACGTATAAGGGTTTGTTTACATGACAACTTCAACTAAAAACGTAAAACTTTTTATCTGTTTTGGCCCTTCATTTACACGACAACTCTGTTTTGGGAGCCTTCAAAGTGCATGTTTTTGAAAAAGATACTGTTATCGTCTCAAATTTGTTAAAATGGTGATGCTATGTGCATGCATATAACATGTTCAGTCTATAGGCACGTGTGCAGTAGTGTTTCTTTACAAAGTAACATCGCCAACTACTGGCCTGGCATGCAGCATTTAATAATATAGCGGTTTTAGTTGTTTTTGTGGAGCTGTGTGAATGGGGATTGTCTTGATGACGTTATACACATAACTTTTCAAATTGGAAAGGTAAAACTTGGTAGTAACACATCCAGCACCATCACACTGAACACTGGGGCCCCCCAAGGATGTGTGCTGAGCCCCCTCCTCTTCACTCTGCTGACCCACGACTGCACACCATCACACAACTCCAACATTTTCATTAAGTTTGCGGATGACACGACTGTGGTGGGTCTCATCAGCAACAGAGATGAGACAAACTACAGGAGCGAGGTGAGCCGCCTGGCCGGGTGGTGCAGTGACAACAATCTCTCTCTGAATGTGAAGAAGACGAAGGAGATTGTTGTTGACTTCAGGAGAGTACACACTCAGCATGCCCCTCTGACCATCAACGGTGCGACTGTGGAGAGAGTGAGCAGCACCAAGTTCCTGGGTGTGCACATCACAGAGGACCTCTCCTGGACTAACAACACTGTAGCACTGGCCAAGAAAGCACAGCAGCGTCTCTACTTCCTCCGCAAACTCAGAAGAGCCAGAGCCCCGACCCCCATCATGTGCACCTTCTACAGAGGCACCATCGAGAGCATCCTAACCAGCTGCATCACTGTGTGGTATGGCGCTTGCAACGCATCCTGCCGCAAGTCACTTCAACGAATAGTGAGAGCAGCTGAGAAGATCGTTGGTGTCTCTCTCCCCTCCCTCCAGGACATCTACAGCACCCGTCTCACCCGCAAAGCCCTCCGCATTGCAGGCGATCCCACTCACCCGACACACAGCTTCTTCAGTCTGCTGCCATCAGGGAGGAGACTGCGGAGTCTCCAGGCGAGGACCAGCAGACAGAAGGACAGCTTCATACATCAGGCTGTCAGGAAGCTGAACTCCCTCCCGTCCTTGCCCCCCCTCCCCCCTCCCCTCTTTCACCCCCATTTAACACAGCAACACACTAGGAACTCTGACTCTGTGACACCCCCCCCCCCCCCCCCCCCCACCGACCAACAAACTGTGACCGGCACCTGTCACTTGTGCAGCATTGGCTGATCACTACCTATCCAACATTGACTGCAAATTACCTCTTCGGATAGTCTGACAAAAAGCTATCCGAACTTGTCACTTTAACAGACTGATAAGCTCTTCTTGCACTACACTCATAACAAAACAAAACAAAACAAATCTGCACACTTTTGTTTTTGTACATTCAACTGGTTTGCACTCCATCTATTCTGCCATGTGCCTTATGCACTTTATCTATCTCTCTTTTTTTATTTTCTACAATGTCCTCAGACTGATAAGCTCTTTTGCACTACAAATATATCTACACAGTGTTGTTTCTATTTAACTGGTTTTGCACTCTATCTGCCATGCGCCTTATGCCACTGAACGTGTTTAATGTTAACTGTATGCACCAAGGGTCTGAGAGTAATGCAATTTCAATTATCTGTATGTATGTGCTGTACATGTGGAAGAATTGACAATAAAGCTGACTTGACTTGACTTGGTTGTGTAAATCATTGTCATGTAAACGTACCCTTTTTAATTTTCTGTGATATTCATCTTGTTGAAAGACCTACAAGATAAAATAATTTAATTAAAATCAGTATTTCATGTCATAAATGGAGATTGTGTGCAGTCATTTTCACAAAATGAACCAAATTCTTTCAGGGAACCAGCATTTAAATATGGATCCAGCAAAGCATAAATTAATAACAGAATGGAAAGTGTGACAAACAAAAGTGCCCATGTGTTTACTGGGATGCTCAACCACATAACCACATACCCAAAGGAGCACTGAAAAGCCAAAGAACCAAAGCTTTATCCCCAGGTTTTGGGCATCTGCATACTGACAGCTCCAAGCTGAGTTTTCATAGACCTCCAATGTTTAAAAGAACCTATTGTGTGTTCAGGATCCTTTAGTATAGGCCATAATTAAACTCTGCAAAATCTCGGTACATTTTTCCAGACTGTCTGAGAATAAAAACTGACATAAAAACAATGATTGCTATCTTTTCTTGTTCTTTTGTGTTGTTGTTGTGCAAATGGAGCAAAGTCCAGGAATTTCAGGACATTTGGCCTCTCAGCGTGTCTCTTAAATAGAGTAGGAAAAAGAGAGAGACCGAACATCATGCCTGGAACTGTGCCTGTGTGTGAACAGAGCGAACAGGACAAAAGGGTGATGAATTAGCTTGTCTGACCTCTCTCAAAGACCATAAACTCAGCAAAGAAGGACAGGCAAGAAAGACAAATACAAACAAACAAATATTGTCAACAATATCTCTGTAATATGTAAGACTTATTGTCAACAATATCTCTGTAATAGTATCAAGGCTAAATGTGTCTGTGCAGTTCCAGCTTTTTTTGTCTTTAGTAAACAATGATTTCAGCCACATCTGTCTGATTGTCTGTCTGTGGCAGATGTTATGAATAGGGTGGGGTTATGAAGCTCTTTTGTGTCCTGCCTTGAAGCAGTGGTTTCTTGTCAGAGCCACATTTCTGTGAGTCATTGGTTTGGCTCTGTAGGCATATACAGCCTCAGACTCAGAGCATCCAGCCAGATGTGCTCCTCCAACCTGGAAGTGGTCGGATGGCTTGAAATCTTGCTTGCACATACTTGTGAACATGGAATTTGTTCCCAATATGGTTTGGAGATCATTATCCTATTACAATTTTGGCCCAATTTATTTATTTTGCTGTAGCTTGCATCAAAATTAAACACCTTTTGATAAAAGTATCAGTTATTCCCATTAGGTGGGATTTCTCAATTGCCTAAAATGTCTGGGGTTTGTATTTGTTCTCCTACTGACGCACTCTCTATGGTCCTTTTACATATATAAGTATTTGAATTGTTCCTGTAGGTCCCACCTTTTCACATGCCACGGCTGGTTGATTATGCACAATGCCTGCACTCTGTTGGTCAAACTACTTTTCAGTCATTACCTTCAGCAAGTATGACAACAATAGAAAAACAAAGCCAAGAACCAAACATTTCAAAGGGGTCATATGATGCGATTTCAAGTTTTCCTTTCTCTTTGGAGTGTTACAAGCTGTTCGTGCGTAGATGAGATCCCTAAAGTTGCAAAGACTAATGTCTCAAACCCAAAGAGATATTCTTTATAAAAGTTAAGACTCGTCCACGCCCCCCTAAAATGGCTCATTCAAACACACCCCCACATGTCTATGTCACGATGTGGAAATATGTGCATAATGCCACCCAAATGTTCACGCAAATGTTCACATTTCCGACGCGTGCTTGTGGTGTTGGGCCAATCACAATGCACTGTGTCATCTGGCCATACTGCACTTGTTGGAAGGAGGGGCTTTGTAGAAAACAAAGTGTTTGAGAGAGGCGGGGCATAGAGGAACTACAATAATGTACAGTAATTGAAAAATAATGTGTTTTTTGAACATTAAAGCATGTCAACATATTCTGTTACACCAAATACACAAAATAATGATCTTTAAAATAGCATCATATGACCCCAGTGTGCTAAAATAGCAGGCTAATCAGTTTCTTGTATGCTAAGCTGGCATGTTAATTGGCTAGCAGTGTTCAAACTAGTCAGCTATCTTGTTAGCTTGCAAGCTAACTACAAATGTTTTACTTGAAAGCTTGCATTATATGATATGGTAATTGTTATTGTACACAAAGTACATATTTGCATATCCACAGTTATGTGAGGAAAACTCTCAGAGCCAGAACTCTGTATTTTTTACATCAGCCTATTAATACTTGCTCAAAGTATTTCCACATCTACAAAAACTACACACTTCTGCTTTAATAAGGATGGATTATTCAAGCTGGACTGTTTTGGAAATAGTCTGTGGACCTGATTTGACCAGCCACTGGAAGACTGGTGAATTAATTGAGTGCTAATATTAAAGTGTTAAATGTGTGATGCTCTGGGAGCTTGGCATGTCAGTGCCTTATTACAGACAGAGGCATGAAGGCACGGAAGCCTCTAAATCAAAGTGTTCATCACAGGCCAGAATGTCTAATTGAAACTCTCCATGCGTTTCATTCTGGAGCTCTGGCTTGATGAAGGAGATTAAAAAAATGGGGATGCTTGCCAAGATGTACTTTCTCCATGATTCTTGTGACAGAGTAATGAGTGTGCACTGAAACTATGTGAGTCTCATTAGGGCTAAAGCTGTGGTACTAGATCACCCGTCTGGTGCCTCTGGGGTTTGGCTGGACTGCATATGTGCAACCAAAGATCACAATGTATTAGTGTTGACTATTTTACTGTCTGTACCTTTACTGAAGTTTATATCTTCAAGGGCTAGTTCACCCACTAATTACAGTTCTTCATTGCAGCTCTATTTTCTCAGTGGAACAACAACAAAAATCACTATTATTTGATCACTATTATTTTTCTAAATGGAAAAGGGCAGCATGAACATTCTTCAAAATACACCATTTTGTGCTCCACAGAAGGAAGTAAGTTTGGAACTATATAAAGGTGAGCAAATAACATTGTTAATTTTTTCATTTTTCATTATCTCATTGTTATTTTACCGCTTGTGTGTGAATTGTGTGTTTGTATATTGTGTCAAACTCTGCTCATATGTGATTGGTGTGTGCGATTGTGTGCATTTGCGATTGTGTCACTTGCTGTGAAGTTCAGTGGTACAGAAGGAAATCCAGTCTGCCGAGGACAAAGAGAGTGAGAGAGTGATAATACAATGCTGGGAGAGGAGGGCTTAACCCAGTGGACAGGCGGGATTTCCTGGCTGTTGCCTCAGCTCCTATCCATGAGAGTGGTGGGAGATTTACAGAAAGCACCTGTGTAAAGGGGGCTTGTTATTGAGTTGCTATTGCTTATACGTTACAGGAATTTACAGAGAAAATTACAATAGAACCTGGGTGCCAAATAGGAGTTTTATGGTTTTAAGAACTTATTTTGACTCTTGTTTTGTTGATAAGCTAAAAATAGCCAACTGTTGGCTGGTTTAAATTTAAAGGGATAATTCACTCAAGAATGAAAATTCTGTCATTAATTACTCACCCTCATGTTGTTCCAAACCCGTAAGACCTTTTTTCATCTTCGGAACACAAATTAAGATATTTTGATGCATTCTGAGAGCTCTCTGACCCTCCCATAGACAGCAAGGATCCTTACACGATCAAGGCTCAGAAACAAAGCAAGGAGATCGTTAAAATAATCCATGTGACATCGGTGGTTCAACCATAATGTTATAAAGCTACGAGAATACTTTTTTGTGAGCAAAGAAAACAAAAATAACGACTTTATTCAACAATTTGTCTCCTCCGCGACACCCTATAGCAGCATTTTGGAGAGTATCACAATGTATGTACGCGGATACGTTGTTTACGTTCAGATCAAATTGTAAACAACATAAACAGTGTATCTGCTTACAGTGCTGCTGACACAGAACAGCATACATTGTTTAATTATACAAATATTGTATACGTAATACAAATATTGGCTTTTCTATTGGTGTGCACACACCATAAATAGCTGATAGAAAAAAAAAACACATGACTTGATTGTTGAAATATAATCAGAATTTTTTTTCTCAGGTCGTTGTATGATAATCTTAATTTAAATATAAGGATTTATCAGTAATGTTTTAGTGTTTTAGTACAGTTGTATTTTACTGGGGCTTGTTCCCGTTAAGTTTTAGTACTTCTGCACAAAGTTTCAAAGTTTTACTGCTTTGAAATATATTATACTATGAGAAGTTTCAATGTAAAGCAACTTTAGCCTGAGAATACATGGAAGGAGGAGAATAACTGAAGGCCTTTGAAAATCCATAACAACCACAAATGCTGGTTGGCTGGCAGACAGTAGACCAACTGTGCTATACCTATTAGGATATTCATCACAGATGGTTCAACAACTTACTGCAGCCAGAACAGGAGCCCGAGGGTAGTGTTTGATTCTCAATTAAACCAAAATGCTATCTCAACACAATCTTATTTGTAGTTGGTTATGTTTAGGGGACTTTCTTGCATACTATTTTTTTCCGAAATATCTAAAATTTTCGTACGTTGCAGATTGTATAAATTATTGCACAAAATTGCCACCTCATGAAATAGTTTTTCCATGAGATCAGTTTGAATAGGTCGACCTTCACCTTCTCTGTTCACTCTTCTTCTGACATGAAACTGAATTAAACTAACTCCCGTACTGTACATCATCACTAACATACATATACTCAACGCAAATGTTCATTTGTTAAAATACTTATCCAGCCCCAATTGGTCCATGCTTTGAAACTGTCTTTGGAAGTGTCTTCTTTGGAATTTAGCTGCACCGCAAAACTAACAACACAACAAAACTAACTCATCCCATTACATACAACAAAGCTACTAACATTATCTTCATGATAAATTGCTTGTGCTTTCCTCATTTGTAAATCACTTTGGTTAAAACTAAAAATAAATGTTTCTTGCAAGCAATCCTTTGGTAACCTTGAGAAAGGCTTGATTTATCTAGCTGGAAATGAGGAAATGTTCCATTTTCCCAATGCAATCCAATGATCAAAGGATTTGGCAAGGTTGAGTTTCTTCTAGTGGCAAATGATTGTGTATAGTAGTACTCAAAATATACCCGCAGTTTGAGCTCCATACTTTCACAACAAAACACTGAGGCTTTTGTGAAGGTAGAGAATGACTGTTTTCTTCATAGTTGCTATAACAACATTTAAACATTTCAATGTGTTCATAGGGACTGCGTTTAAGTCTGACTCACAGTAACCCCACCCAATCCCCCACAAGTCTCTCTCTCTATACAATACAGAGGTTGCTGACAGAACATCCATGGCATATTTTAACCTTGTTTGAAGCTACACATGAACTCTGTAGTCCTGCAATGGTTAATGATCATGTCAGACTGCAATCTGTGGCTGGCTGAAGAAAATTGTGTGCATGTATCTTCACTCCGTGACCCTAGAAAACAGATCCAGATTGTGATCCCTAGATAGTGCTGATTTACTGGATCATAGCTGGTCCAGCCCAGTGCAAGGAAGGAGGCCAGGGCCCGAGGTTCTCCATCTGTGCTTTTCAAAGCAGAAAGAAAGTCAAACAAGCTCTGAAAATAAGCAGGCTTGTGTTTACAGAGCATATTGAGTCGTTCCTGGGTACATATCCTGACACACACGTCTCCCTTATCTCTGTTTACAGTCACTAAATTTTCCTGTAAATGGCCATGGCGTGGTGGAAAATACATCGACAACACATTAAACATAGTTCCTGAAGGGTTGCGCCAGACAACAAAGCTTTATTTCTTTGCAGAGCCTGAAATAATACTATCATTTTAGTTTGTTGTCTCTTTTTCAGATTCAGATAAAAGGAACTCAGAAATCAGATTGTTTGTGAGACTCTAGAGTAAACATTGACAGACTGCTTTGACACATCTCTGAAAAATCCCACAGGACGAATCAAGAGCCCCACAGTTTCACAGTAACATACTATATGAATGAATCAGATGGCAGAGCACATTTCTATCATGACAAGATTTTAGCATGGTAAAGGATATGACAGTGTTAATGTATTTGGTCTTTGCGGAATAGATCTGCTACACTGCTGCTGTTGGTTATTACTGTGCGTTCACACCGGCAAATTCACGGCAAATTCACTCTGGCCGCCCTGCCAGCGACGCTGTAGAAAGATTCGTTGACTCTCTGATGATCGAGCGCTTGGTCTTGTATTTAAAGGAGCCGCAAAGGAAACAAGCAGGTTGATCTTGTGCAGACTGACCACAAGTAGGGTATAAGTTAACCTCATGAAATATTTTAATTGTGAAAGTAAGAAATTGATCGATGGAAAGAACTTAATTATAGTTACATGTTTGGTAACTAAATAAACCAATAAAAGCCATTTGTGGTGTGTTTTTGTGTTCATGGTTAATTGCTAAATTAGTCTAATTTCAACATGCAGTTTATAGGAGACTTACTAGCCTAGGTCTTTAATTGACATTAACATTAATTTGTGCGCAGCCTACATTCCAAACTGTCCTGGTTGAAGTGTAGCCTAAATGCAATTGGTCAAATCGGTGTTGTTTTGAGGAAATGAACTATATTTCCGCTGAAAAACAAGCGTTCTAGCGTGAAAATGCTTGGGAACTAATGTGGTCGGAACCAAAGTTTACAGGAGTGTGTTCTCTGGAACCCTCTCAAGCGGAGGACTTCTACATTCCGATTGGTTGCCGCCCAACCGCGTCATAGCTCATTACCATAAAGTTGAACTGACTTCAACTCTTCTCGACGCTCTCACCGTCCAAGACACGCCGCACCGCTCTCACCGGAGCTCGCCGCCGGCTCACATTGAAAATGAATGACTTCCGGCCACTTTGACGCTCTCGCCGGCGGCGGTGTGAACACACAGTTACTGTTGTTGTAGATTATTGCTGCTGCTGCAAAGCAAGTACAAGGAACTTGCTACTGCCAGTACATATGCCGAAACGGTGCTGTGTGTATTTAAGACATACTGCTGCTGCACAAGTAGCATATATAATAACCCGTAGCAGATGTATACAGGTGGAGCTGGGGAGGTGGAGGGTTTCAGAGGAACTCTGAAAGCTTGCTGTGAAACGCTCTAGTGGATGCTAACCAGCCATTTAAATGTAAAGCAGTAAGCTCATATATGCAACATGAACCAATCAGCTTGTACCTAGTAGTTTAACGTTGTGAATATCCTCAATTAATGTTAACGACCCATCAGTCTGCACCATCTAGAGTTTCATGACAGAACTTGGCATTCATTCAAGATGGATAAGATTAATGCTAAAACTAAAAACATATAGACTAAAATAAAGCTAAAATATCCCACACATATTTTTGAGTATTGTAAGTGAAAACAGTAATATTGTGATTAAAAATAAACTTTTTTTGTTGTTTTAATGTTTTAAAGTGTAATTTATTCCAGTAATGGCAAAGCTGAATCTTGAGTGTCATTATTCCAGTCTTCAGTGTCACATGATCTTTCAGAATTCATTCTTATATCCTGATTTCCTGACTACTCAAGAAACATTTATTACTATTATCAGTAGTTGTTAAACTGTTGTGCTGCATTATATTTTTGTGGAAACTGATACATTTTTTTTTTTTTTTTGCAGGATTTTTTGGAAATTTAAAAGAACAGAATTTATCTGAAATAGAAATATTTTGTAACATTATAAAGGGCTTTAATGTCACTTGATAATTTTAATGCATCATTGCTAAATAAAAATATTAATCTCTTAATTTACAAAAATCCTCAAACATTAAGATAACAGGTTAATAAATAGGCTGCCATAGTCCATACTACCTTTAGCCTGTACAATGAACATGAAAGCATTAGCAACAGACAGAAAACATCATTTCAGAGGATATTGTCAGAATGGCAACATTAAAATCTTTGAGTTAGCTCACCGTCAGCTAGGATTTAAAATGAAACCAGATGAGCTGGGTAACAGATCCCTTGCCACCGATTCCCACGGGACATGACATCACTATTAGCTCTGCTATTCTTAGCCTGCTTTCTGTGGCTTCTCTGTGCTGCTAAAGAACGAAAATAGCGAATTCACAGCAACCAAGCTCTCAAAGTTCAAGAGAAAATTCCCTAGTGGGTGAATCACCGTCAGAGGTTAAAGAGCTACTCGGTACATTAAGGAGACAAGTCTCTGCACATACCCTCCTTTAACCGTTTCCACTGGTTACCAGACCTCATTAAGGCAGACAGTGGCCCCAGGAGTATTTGGACACTCTTTAAAATGTATGGCTGTCACTATATTAGCTACAAAAATATATTAAAATAGCCTATAAGATACAAAATATAAAATAGCATCTGCAAATAATTGGTGGTAGACAGTTTCTCACAGCTGACCTCAACAAGCTGGTCTCAAGATGATGGTGATTTTAATGTAATTATGAAGTCAGTTTCCTTCAAGTTCACACAGGTGTCCTATCAGAGCAATCCAGTGTTAGTTTAGTGTCAGTGATGTACTATTATAGTTTTTATTATGTGAATTCGAATTAGATTTTTTTTAAATGACCATTTTCATTTTAGATAAAGTTGTAATTATTTTTGTCATTATTTATTTATTTAAATATGTCAATAGTTCTTATACATTTTTATGTCAGTCTTAGTTATTTTAGTACTTAAAAGTTAAATGCTAAAGTGTTGCCTTGGCAACTAGTTGAATTACGTAATTCCAGTTACTGTTTATTTTATTTAAAATAAGGGAAATGTTTTCTGTTTTAGTTTTGATTTTAGCTGTATGATAATGACCTTAACAGGTGTAGTTGATCATTTTAATTATGAACATGATCCACTAGCATTTCAAACCACAAAGTGTCCAGACACTTGTCTTCTTTTTGAACAGGAAATCTATTGTTTGATCATTTAAAAATACTTTCTTTTGTCCGTTTTGCTTGTCCTATCTGTCTTAACAATAAATATCACTTTATTTGATGTTCTGCTATCTGATATAATAAACTTACTTTTACTATACTTTTAGGAGCCAAAAGAGGACCTTTTTCCATGTTTTGGTTTATTCCTTTATTTTTAGCCTCACTCTCATAGCTAGTAGTGTACAGTACTGTAGCCTCTAAGCCTGTCAATCATGTCCAAAGACACGCTACATCTCAGGTTTCCAGAGTCCATAAATCACCTGTAGCTCATAATGAACATGTGGCGTGTGCAGTGCTCGTCTATTTTTCATATGCCGAACACAATGATCAGCCTTTTGGCTTCATGTCAATGCTT
This sequence comes from Barbus barbus, assembly GCF_936440315.1. Lineage (NCBI taxonomy): Eukaryota > Metazoa > Chordata > Actinopteri > Cypriniformes > Cyprinidae > Barbus > Barbus barbus. The sequence continues at coordinate 10,561,494 of NC_136747.1, read as the reverse complement.
CAAAGCCTGGATGGTGTCTCTCCACCACCTCTGATTAGGATGAGATAGTATAAGTTAACAAAAACCAATGAGTGCGTGAGGAAGAGAAACAGGAGGAGTGGACAGACGATGTCTAAGAGCGATAAGTGAAGGTAGAGAGGAGTGAAACGGTGTGTACATTGTGGTGGGAGCGTGAGAGAGGGAGAAAGAGAGAGAGCGATAAGAGGAGGAGAGAGTCGGGGAGGGAGGGAGGCAGCTTGTCATTGTGAAATAGTTGGGTGGAATACACGTGTGAACTGCAGTTCCTCTCTGCACTGCACTGCGCTGAATGGTGACCAGGAGACAGGACAGGAGGGGGAGGACTGACCAGCATGGAGCTCCACTCACCCAAAAAGAGCTGAATAAACAGTACAACACAGCACTGCAGCAAAGACAAGACACACACTGAGAAACACAGACAAAAGGACGCAAGAAAGGAAAGCAAGGTACCCTCTGGTGTTTTTGTGCACTTTTGTGTGTGTGTTGCCACATAAAATGTGTGTTTGGGAATGTGACGACTGTTTTGAGTTGCATGCTGTAGTTCTGTAAGTGTGATGGTGTGTTAGAGTTTGGGTTTATGAGTGTGTAATTGGGGTGTGTGTTACTCCATCCAGAGATTTTGTTGTTGTCGAATTATTGTACTGAGGTAAGATTGAGAGAGAAATACAGAATACATGGTCATCAGCAAACCGGAGCTCTTGTGGGTGAGTTGGATATAGTAGAGTTTAGTTCTGAATATTTTCTCAGAGGGAGAGGAACTTCACTGCCTGCTTTTGCATGAAAATTAAGTTTTTTTTTTCTCCCATACACTCTTCTACTTTTATTTTGTCTCTCATACCTCCAGTTCTCGCACCATGACAGATTAGAAGGCTTAGCAAGAATAAACGTTTTCAGGGAATGAGGGTGTAGACGCTACATTTGCAAGTGAATGCTGAAATGGGACTTGCAAGTACCTGATACAGAACACATGTGAGGCATCTTTGGAGAGGGAGTAATAGTAATTTTTCTCAGATTTCACTGTTTCTATGGGTACTAAGAGAGACTTGATATAGACACAGTAGCTGAAGTGGCTGCTGACTTCTGGGCATTTCTTCTGTTACACAGAAGTGTGGCGTAATGCAAGATCTGGGCATAATAATGATAATGAAAACGTTGTGGGTTCAGTCCCCGATTAGTGCCGTCCACCCCAGGTTGCTCAAGAGGGACTGGAACTGTAACAAATGTTCTGATCCTGGTTCTTGGTCCTGGAAAACATTCCAAACAGATATTTGGATTAAAACTGAGATTGGACTTGAACATTATTATAACCCTGTTTGATTTTATGGCTAGATAATAGTTAGGAGTTGTGATTTGTTAGAAAAAAATATTTTAACAAAACTGCTTTGCCGCTTATTGACATTTGGAGAAACTTTCATCCACCAGGTCAAAGTCATGTGGTGCAACCAGCATACAAAAAAGCAGAAAACAGGATATTATATTGCAATATTCATGAATATTTACATTTATTCATTTAGCTGACGCTTTTATCCAAAGCGACTTACAATTGCTATATATGTCAGAGGTCGCACGCCTCTGGAGCAACTAGGAGTTAAGTGTCTTGCTCAGGGACACATTGGTGTCTCACAGTGGAGAGAACCCGGGTCTCTCACACCAAAGGCATGTGTCTTATCCACTGCGCCATCACCACCAACACACTCTGAATATTCAATATTCAGAGTGTGTTGAGGTCCATTAGTCTTGTAACATTTCAAATGATCTGACATAATTGTATGACAAGGTAAGTTCAAGTTGTAAAATGTCATGTGGTGCAACTGCCCAAAAACTTACTGATATTTATGAATTAATCATAATAAAAATCTGCCAAGAATACTTAAAGTATTTTAAATTAAAATATATACTGTATATATATTTATTTATTTATTTTTTTAAAGTGTTTGAAAAATAAATAAATAAATATATATACAGTATATATTTATTTATTTATTTTTTAAAGGGTTTGTAGGATGTGTAAATTCCAATGTTTACAAAGTGGTGTTACTTTATGGTTACACCACTTGACATTTTTGGAGACAATAAATTGAATATTTTCTTGAAAATGGTTCATAACATTTTTCAAAACCATATGAAGAAAAAAAAAATTATTGGACACACTTACATGTTATTGAGCCACACGTCATTTTCTTATTATTTTTCTTCTTTTCTGAAATGTAAATGTTCATGTTTCTTCTCTCTCTTGATGTTGTGGCAGGTGTTTTGAGTGGAATAGGAGAGCAGTCAGAGATCAGTGATCACTGGTCTCAGGATGTCCAGGAGCAGCTCTGCGGGGGATCTGGTGCCCAAAGACATTACTGAGATCCTGGCCTTGCAGCAGGCCAGTAAGAAGAAACGGGGTTCATCCTTGGGCCGGGCTTTCAGCTGGTTCAAGGGCAGTAAACGCAAGAGGAGTCTCAGTAATGGGCATAGCCGGTCAGGAGGTCCATGTGGAAGGTCTGGAGAGAGCACTACAGCCAAACAGATTCATGCCAGTGGTGACTCTAAAGGTAAGCAAAAACTCCTTGCTTGCTTCAAATGCAGTGTATTTATAACTAGTTGTGTATTAGCAGGTTTGTATTTGAAGAATTGGATTAGTTGATGCTAATCACAGATGCCTGATTTTGATACCATACATGGAAAGATTTCAAAATACCATAAAGTTTGGTTTTAGCCACGTTCTCTGGTGCCAGTCTGTCCAAACCTTGAACGTGGAATTTTGTTCTTGCTTTATTTGAATGGTTATCACTGGGACATCACTTATTCAAGCAGGATTAGGCTACAATCACAAGGACATGTCTTCTCTGGAATGGCTTATCTGCTATTTTGTTGTTTCTTTTTGCTTTATGTCTTCCTACTTTACACTTGCTTTTGGTTTCAACTTTTTTACTGCAAAGACAAAACAGTGTTGACATGCTATTATGTGTCTCTGAACAAATCAGTGGGATTGTGTGGTGTGGTCACGGGTGAATGTTTTCTTAGCGTATCAGTTTGAATGCAACATAACAAGAATTGTCATATTAAGTATCATCCAGCACCAGTGTTGCCAGATTGGATGGAAGATTTCCAGCACAAAAGCTCACCAAAACCCGCCCACTCCAACAACAACAACAGCAGCAACAAACGAAAAAAACGCCCAAAACATTAACTGTCAATATAATGTGATAATGTTCTTGCCCTGCCATGTAAGGACCTTTTTTAACTATTTAAAACAAAATAATTATGACAAAATAATATAAAAATGGATAAATCTCACAGGAAACGGATCAAATCAAGGCAAATACAAAAAAGAGAATTACCAAATATAACTACAATATGCAGGCAGACACTATGTCAAAACGGCAATCAAAAAATTAACCGATTCCCTCGAGAAAAAAAAGTGCATTATTTTCAATGTCAACAATCATAAGCCAATTTAAATGCAAAAAGTGCCCAATAAAATTACTAGACTTAATGACTACAGACCTGTGGCCCTAACGTCTGTAGACATTAAATCATTTGAAAGACTGGTTTTGGCTTATCTGAAGGACATCACTGGACCCTTACTGGACCCCCTGCAGTTTGCCTACAGAGCAAACAGGTCTGTGGATGATGCTGTCAACATGGGACTGCACTTCATCCTGCAGCATCTGGACAGACCAGGGACTTATGTGAGGATCCTGTTTGTGGACTTCAGCTCCGCTTTTAACACCATCACGGAAAGTCTACAAAATAAACTAACCCAGCTCTCCGTCCCCACCTCCGTCTGTCAGTGGATCAACAGCTTCCTGACAGACAGACAGCAGTTAGTAAAGCTTGGCAAATTCACATCCAGCACTCGAACCATCAGCACTGGAGCTCCTCAGGGCTGCGTACTCTCCCCACTGCTATTCTCCCTCTACACCAACGACTGCACCTCTAAAGACCCCTCTGTCAAGCTCCTGAAGTTTGCAGACGACACCACACTGATTGGCCTCATCCAGGACGGTGACGAGTCTGCTTACAGACAGGAGGTTAAGGAGCTGGCTGTCTGGTGCAGTCTTAACAACCTGGAGCTTAACACGCTCAAAACTGTGGAGATGATCGTGGACTTCAGGAGAAACCCCCCTGCTCTCCCCCCACTCACCATCATGAACAGCACTGTGACTGCAGTGGAGTCATTCAGATTCCAAGGCACCACCATCTCTCAGGACCTGAAGTGGGATATTCTCATAGACTCCATTGTCAGAAAGGCCCAGCAGAGGTTGTACTTTCTTCGCCAGCTGAGGAAGTTCAACCTGACGCAGGAACTGCTGAAACAGTTCTACTCCGCCGTCATTGAATCCATCCTCTGCACTTCTAAAACTGTCTGGTTCAGCTCAGCTACCAAATCTGACCTCCGAAGACTACGGAGGGTATTCCGGATTGCTGAGCAAATCATTGGTGCAACCCTCCCCACTCTCCAAGAACTGTACTCATCCAGAGTGAGCAAAAGAGCTGGTAAAATCACTCTGGACCCCTCACATCCAGCACACTCCCTCTTTGAACTGTTACCGTCTGGTCGATGCTACAGAGCTCTGAGCACCAGAACGACCAGACACAGAAACAGTTTCTTCCCTCAGGCAATCCATCTCATGAACACTCAACAATAAATGTGGAACACACAACTATAATACACTATCCATTCACCACACTCACTTATTTTATTTTCTAATTACTAATTTGCACATACTTGACCTGTACATACTAGGTGTCTATATTATATATTGTGTTTTTGCTGCTTTGTACATTTCCTATTTGTTTATTTGTTGTTATTCTTTTATTATCTGTGTCCTGTCCTGTTGCTGTATTTCTGTTGCACTGTGGAGCTTCTGTCACTACAACAAATTCCTTGTATGTGTAAACATACTTGGCCAATAAAGCTCATTCTCATTCTCATATAAATGATTGGAATAACTAATGTAATTGGCAGGTATTTCACATTTGTTCATGCACACATCATGACAGTTAAAACTGTGTCACTCATTAATACATACTGTATGATAATCCGACCTTAAAAAAATCAACAACAGTGAAGTGCTTACCTCCCTGTCACACTTTAACTTCAGACAGAACTAGATAGTCTTTCATGGAGAACATATATTACAGAACTTGGCACAGTCCCATATTCAGTTTTGATTTTGATTAAATTATTCAACCGTGCTCTGATTTCAGTTACAATGATATTAGAGCCTTCGTGTCTTCTCCCTCCATAGGTTTAATTCACATTTTGAGAGTTAAATCACTCTTCTACTCTTTTCCGTGTAATTTATATTTATATTTGGCATTGTGATCACTTGAATATACAGCTATTCATTCAAAATCTGATCCCTTATCATGCTAAAAACCCATCAACTCATGAATCATCACATCTGTCTGCTGATCCCTAGTGATTGGCTAAAAGCGCGGTTGGCAACGTCAACATCAGCATCAGCCGTTTCTGCAGTGTGCGTGTGTGTTTTGTAACGTCATAATGACTGATTGGCTGAAGTACATGCACATTTGGGTTTTGTTTGTTAACCAATTAGTCTATACAATTTAGATATTTGAAAACCACCAAACCAGCCCAAATTTTTTCCACCTGCCCAAGTCAGTTTTTACTCGTACATGAAATTCTAAACTGCCCAATCTGGCAACACTGCGCAGCCCCTGTAGGAAGGTGAATTACTCAAATATGGCCGAGGTAGGCTATATAGATCTGTTTTATTATCTTATCTTACTAGAAGCACCCTATCAACACCCAAGCAACACCATACATTTAAGAAAAAAAACAACAACTAGAAGCCACCTAGAAACATTTTAGCAACCAGGAAAGTTTGGGGTGGTTTCATAGCACTTCCATAGCAACACCTAGCAACTGCCAATATCTTCCTAGCAAGACCCTATCAATGCTCAAGTAAACACCCAAGACAAGCTAGCAACATCCTAACACCCTACACGTAAGCACTAGAAACACTTTAACAACCACCCAGAACTTCCTGGGAATACTCTAGCAACCACCCATATCTTCCTAGCAACACCCTATCAACACTCAAGCAACCACCCACAAGGTAGCACCACCCTAGCAACCACCTACACCTAATGTAAATCCTTGCAACCACCCAGAACTTCCCAGGAACAATGTATCAATGCTCTAGCAATCACCTAGCAACACTATAGCAACAAGCTAGAAACACCCTATAATCCACCCACAACCACTATAATAACACCCACCCTATCAACTGCTTTAGAAATAAACTAAAATTTTGAGAGAGATGTGCTGTAATTAGACTTCCAGCAAGAGGATTGAGGATCTCTGCCATGTGACATCTGCTCACAAAACCCTGTGTGGAACCTAAGATTGTAAGAACAATATTGGACACTACATTCGGCATTATATCCCCAACCTTTCTGCTAAGTGGTCTTGGGAAAGTTTTGCAAAGCCGGCCCCTGGGGTCCTCTTGGACACTGACTCTTTAAAACCTACTGGACCACTTTTATGTAGAGGTCCAACCAGAAGAGCAGAAGACTATGTAAAAAGTCTCAGTTTCTGGATTTTTCTCCTACTGCCCCCACAAGTCTCACACTCCCTCTGTTACACTGAAAAAGCAAGTAGACTTTGAGTTGCCAGAGTCTGTGAGTTAACAGGCACTTGGGACTTTAGCTGGACATACACAGAGAATAACATGTCATTCAGAGTCTTCTAGTCTCATATTCTCTTCTTAAACTTCACAATTTATAGCATTTTCTGGTCTTTATGAGAGGGCGACAAAGCCAACGTGTGGAAAGGTCTGAGAGATGAAACATGCTGTGTTATTGAAAGATGACTGATTTTTCTGAAATGCTTTGTAATATTACATCCTTTTTCTTTACCTCATAATCTCTTTTTTTATCTGGTTTCGCAGTCTCCAACCCAAAAAGTACATTTAATTTTAATGGATATGTACTTGTAGTTTTACTGCATATCTTAAAAGTATTTGGTAACACTTTATTTTAGGGTCTCTGGTTCTTGGCTCGTAATCATAGGGGAACAACTTTTGGTGCTATGTAGAACCATAAGAGGTGCCATATTGCATTGTATTTCTTCAACAAAAATGGTTCTAAACAGCACCAACAGTGGTTCTTTGGCTCGTAAAGAACCTTTAAAGGAGCTTAACAGGTTCTTTGTACGGCAGTGGTGCTTTATAGCACCTTAATCACCCCAAAGAACCACTGAAGAACCATACATGAGCTTAACAGGTTCTGTATATGGTAGCGGTGCCAAAGAACCGGTGAAGAACCGCAGAAGAACCACTGAAGCACCAAGATTTGGTGCTATACAGCACCAAAAGTGGATCCCCTATGATTACGAGCCAAATAACCACTTTTAGTGCTATATAGTACAATTTTTTTAGAGTGATAAAGTTCTACTGAAGTCCTACATAAGTGGGCCAAAAACTAAAGTTCAGCCAATTATATTTCATATCAATTTAAACTATAATACATTTTCAATTAATTGCAATTCAAAGTTAAGTATTCAATAACATTAAAATAATGTTATAATAATAATTAAAATTATTATTTTAATTTACAGCCACAGCCATATCACCCTGTAGCCCAAGACTGGTTGCCCACTGAAGCTAAGCAGGGTTGAGCCTGGTCAGTACCTGGATGGGAGACCTCCGGTGAAAACTAGGTTGCTGTTGGAAGAGGTGCTAGTGAGGCCAGCAGGGGGTGCTCACCCTGCGGTCTGTGTGGGTCCTAATGCCCCAGTATAGTGACGGGGACACTATACTGTCAAAAAGCACCGTCTTTCGGATGAGACGTTAAACCGAGGTCCTGACTCTCTGTGGTCATTAAAAATCCCAGGATGTCTTTCGAAAAGAGTAGAGGTGTGACCTCGGCATCCTGGCCAAATTTCCCATTGGTCTCTGACCATCATGGCCTCCTAATCATCCCCTTACACTGATTGGCTTCATCACTCTGTCTCCTCTTCACCAGTAAGCTGGTGTGTGGTGGGCGTTCTGGCGCACTATGGCTGCCGTCGCATCATCCAGGTGGATGCTGCACACTGGTGGTGGACGAGGAGACACCACCCCTCACAATGTAGAGCGCTTTGAGTGCTTAGAAAAAGCAGAAAAGCGCTATATAAATGTAATGAATTATTATTATTATTATTATTAAAATAAAAATGTAAAGTATGAATTTAATTGCAATATTAAAAGTTACTAATTCACAGAAGATGATGTGAGTGGTGCATGTCTGTGCTTGGTTAGTAGCATATTTATTATATTGCTTAGCAGTTTCTAGGGTGCTGTGTGTAGATGCTACATGGCATTGTTATAGTTACATGAAGGCACAAGACCCGCAAGACTCTCATATTCCAGTCTATATACAGAAATAGGATTTGGGACATGCTGCTTCTTGTGTGCCCTTCCCCAAACAAATCAGTTGGGCTATCCTGATTCAGGACATTTTTGGGCTTAGGGGCTCAACAGTGCAGCACTAACTCCTTGCGTCACCCCTGTTTGACTGAGCTCAGCCTCTGTCTACCCCCCTCCCTCCAGCCAGAGGACTCTATCTGGTCCGGAAGCTTTTTGAGGGGTGAGATCACTGTGCATGGGATTCCCTTTAACGCAAAACATAGACACAGTAAATGTGACTTAACGTGACCTTAAAAAATATTTTTTTTTACTTTTAAATCAATACATAAAAGTTTCTGTAGTTGATGAAGCATGTGAGACTCTTATGACAAGTGTAGTGGAAATAAGAAAAAAAGTGAAGAAAGCAGATGTTACTTAACTGGTCATTCTTATTGTGGAAGCCAGACATCTGTTAACGATGATCTCGAATGCCAACATAGAATGATGACTTGTGGTCAAAAGGAGGAGGGTCAAATGAAACATGAGCTTCCTGTAATAGCTCTGAAATAAAGAACATGTGAATGTTTAATGGCGTTTGGAGACACTGATATACATCCCAACGCACGTCACAGAAACACAAAGGAACAGAGTGACAAAAGACAGTAATTTAATGTTCCGAGCGCTTCTCTGCCCAGAGGACGGTTAAAGAGCACATGAGGTCAGACTGGGAAACTGTAAAAGACAAAGTCTTGTGTAAAAAGTCTTGCAGAGTAGAATAATATGATGACATGTTTTCCTAAGAAGTAAAGTGTTGCTTAGAAGATTGTGAAGATAAGTAGGCCTTTACAAAATATACAACCACGGAATTCCACAGAAAACGCTGCAGATTTCTACAGAATAGGAACACCAGCCATTCAAGTTCAATAAATGCATGATCATTTAATAAATATCTTTGCATATTAAACAGCTCTCTGCTGTACTTTATTCTGATTGGTCATTCCCAATATGACGCAATCAAATGTTTTTTAATAATGACCACAAACTAAATTCCTGATTTTGGCTGACATGCATTCCAAGGGTTATAAAGTAATTCCAATATTTTGTTGACTACATTACAGTCGTAAATCAATTCTAAATATTACTTTGTCTTATTTCCAAACCAGTAACAGCATTTTGTACTGTTTGTAAAAAGTATTTTGACACTCAAAATCATTTTAGGTCACTGGAATATTGAAAATATTATTAAATATTAATGTACTCTGAAGTGTAACAGCTTCTCTGCTTCATGCCATGACCAAATTACGTACTCAGGTGTGCATTAATAATCAATAATGAATTAGTTTGGAGTCAATTATTCCATCAGAAAGAATCTAGTATTATCAGCTATACATTCAACACACTTTACAACATATAAAGCCACAATTCCACAGGTTTATCACAAATGATTTTTAAGTTTATTTTTGAAAGAACTATCTCACAAAAGCTTTATTTCATTACATACAGTAAAAATCATTCATTTTGTGAAGTACAATTTATTTATTTTTATTTTAGTATATTTTAAAATTAATTTATTGATTGAAAATCTGCCAGTTGTGCTGCTTAATAATTTTGTATATACATTTGTTATTATTTTTTTCAGGATAATTTGAATTTTATTTGAGATAGAAATCTTTTGTAACATGTCTTTACTATCACTTTTGGTCAATTTAATGTATCCTTGCTGAAAAAAAAGTATACATTTCTTAAAAAAAAAAATTCTCTGGCTGCAAACTTTTAAACCATAGTGTATTTTCATGGACACTTCATTCTATATATTACCCCGTCGAATAGAAACTTCTACATTTTCTGTGTATCCTTCGCCTTTGAGTCCCAATCAGCCAAGTCGTCTCATGTGTCTCAGTGTCTGTGGTTTTCATTATGTAACTCACAGTAATGATACACCTGTTGACATGATCGTTTCACGGTTTACCCCAACAAATTCTTGCCCTCTCTCACCCTTTTCCAGCCTGAGCATGAAAACAACCAGGCAGCTCACTGACAGCCTCTCACTACAGTCTTCATTTACATAAGAAAGCATTAAGTCTTTTTCTTATTACCACAAACCTGTCAGGGAGACTAAGGCACACTTCTCACACACCTCTTTTAAAGTCAAGATAAGTGGAATAAAACAAAGTCGCTAATCCCTTTGCAGTAAGATTTTACATAGCTTCAATAAACTATCTGAGTGCTGAACCTCTTAGCTGGACTGTTTGATTTTGGCTGATTTTGATGTTGGTGTAATGAAACAAGGACACTCTGACAGCATTAATGGATGAAATTGCAGTTTAGAGCTCCAGAGAGAAAGCACAGGAATGAGGAGAGTCTAAAAGAAGCTGCCAAGGTCACGAACAAGTTCTCTGACCTCTGACAATCCTCTCATGACCTCAGTCTGGGTCATGACGGTAACACCCAACTGCCCGGCAAACACACACAAGCTCAACAAGGGGTGCTGACACACCCACACTTTGCTGCTGTGAAACCAGATAACAGTATGGGGATATTTCCTGTTGTCATGGCAGCCGGCCCATGACCTCTTGACCTCTATATCTCTTTGTTCAGATTAATACCATTGGAGATGGAATAATCCAGTCGCTATGTCTATCAGGATATGTTTGCACAGCAGTATAAAGAAGTGTTACTTCTGTCATGTGGGTGGAACTCGATTATTTTTTTGGCTTTTCGTATGTATCTTGATGTATCTAATATTTTACAATGTATTTTGCTAAATTATGGCTGTAAGCTTTATTACCTTGGCTTTAAAGTTATAGTTCAGCCAGAAATGAAAATTGTGTCACCACTTACTTACCCTTATGTCATCTAAACTCGTGACTTACTTTCTTCAATTAATAAGGTAATTAAATGAGTAGCGGGTTAGGTGGATTCAATATAATGAAAATACATTACGACTTTAAAGGGTTAGTTCACCCAAAAATGAAAAATGTCATTAATTACTCACCCTCATGTTGTTCCAAACCCATAAGACCTTTGTTTATCTTCAGAACACAAATTAAGATATTTTTGATGAAATCCTAGATCTTTCTGACCCTTCATAGACAGCAATGCAACTGACACATTCAAGGCCCAAAAAGGTAGCAAGGACATCATTAAAATAGTCCATGTGACAGTGGTTCAACTGTAATGTTATGAAGCTACGAGAATACTTTTTGTCAGAACGCCAGCAGCACCACACACATGCATTGTGCTCAGGGTGCGAACTACGGGGGAGCTAGGGGGAGCTCGGCTCCCCTTAATAAGACATGGGCTCCCCTGAAAACGTGATTTGTGAAATTTTGGGGGGTCTCAAAAAATATTGACAATGTGTTATTTTGACGTGCAATTTCAGTTTTGTGTAATGTGATCATCGATTATTATGTGTAAAACTGCAAAAATATCTTCATGCATGACGGCGATTTAAACCTAATTCACTTCAATAAAGATAACTATACATGCTCTTCTTGTCATGAGCATCAAGGTGTGGGGGTGCTGCGGTGCAAATTCATTCCACTCATGTTTAGTGCATGTTAACTTAAAGATTCGTAGAAAAATATAAACGTTGGATTCAACATAGATCTGTGCGCGCAGTCCTTCAAATCCATTCTGCAGTTATCATCATATAGCTAGCTACCATGAACACAAGGCAGTTTAATTAGTTAAGTTTCGATTCACCTGCTGCAAGCCCTGTTAGCTCACCTCCCGCCGCACCGGGATGACAACCAAGAAGTAAGTCATTGCAATTTTTATAAAACAAATTATAAAATATATATATAATTGAACTATACCCCCCCCCCACGGTATAGTTCGAACACTGATTGTACTACTCTCAGAAAGCGGGTCGAACTCTGACACGGAAGAAAATACATTTTGAATAAAGTTGTTTTGTTTTCTTAGCGAACAAAAAGGATTCTTGTAGTTTTGAAATTATGGTTGAACCACTGATGTCACATAGACTATTTTAACAATGTCCTTACTACCTTTTTGGGCCTTGAACATGGTAGTTGCATTGCTATCTGCTGTATTTTATGAATGTAGATATTGTGAATTTTCAAGCCGTACATCTGCATTGCTGTACAATTGCATAGCAAAAAAAGGAAAGTTATTTCTGAGGTAGAACAAGTTTTTTTATGAAATGTTACCAAGACAAGAAAAATGCACTGAAGAGTTGTGCACAATAAGACCAAGAACACGTGTTAAAATAAACAGGATAAATTATGATTCCATGTTGATGTAATAAAACAGGCTGATTAAAAGGTGGTGGAATTTGTTCATACACTTGTGAAAGTTAAAATGCCTGCTAACCATGCTGGATTTCAGCATGTTAAAAAGCTGTGCGTCATCACTCGGAGACAAACGTCACACTATAGGCATGAATGAGAAAATAATTCTGCCTGATTTGTGAAGCACAACAATTTTAGCTCTCCACTGACAACATTTTTCACACCCTGCGCTTTGCTTTGTCTTCTTCCACCTGGTTGATGCAGAGATAAAATTCTGCTGATTTTTTTTTTTCATATAATGAATCATGACTCATCTCACCTTGACCTTGATTCTCTTCTGCCTCCTCTAGCCTCTTCATAACTCTGGCACTGTGAGCTGGCATGCTAGGAATGAAGTCAGGGAACAATGAACACAGATATACTACGAAGGTTCAGGCTGGGCTTCTCAAAAGATTAGCTTTTCCTACCCTTTTAACTTGCAAAGACAAATTGTCTTGAAAAATTAAAAAGGGAGGAAACAATAATACAATAAAGGAGAAGCAGATCCCTCTAAGAGCAGGTGAATTACATTTGTTGGTTGGCACGGAGTAAACTGGCAATGTGTCTTGCCAAGTGTTGGATCTGGAGGAATGCAGGTGGATGAAATTTGATTTGATGCTGCTTTGATTACACCCCTCATTCCGGGATAGCAATATCCCAGCAAATCCAGAACACATTTGTGCAAGAGAAAACTGTTAACTTAAAGAAAATGTTCTCAGTATGGTTTAGTTTTTTGGCGCCGTTTTGTGTTCTTAAAAACAGTGAGCACAGCAGGTTTGAGTTACTGGTCATTGATCTTATAAAGCATGAGCCAGCAATCCTTGCCAAGTTGTCTTCACCTTCAGCCACTAGAGGACAGTGTGGAACAAAACATAATATTTATGCAATACTCTACATTCTGTAACATCAGGCTTGACAGCATTTAATACATATTTAAAATGCACTCAGATTCTGTGTGGAGTCTTGAGGTACAGTTCTAACATGTACCTGAAAACACTTCTGTCTTCACACAAGCTATGAAATGGCTGTCACACACATGCTTACTGTTACGTTCCCCTAAGTGTCTAGGGGTAAGGGGAAGTAACAAAAAGTATATACAAAAAGTTTTATTTACAAGACAAAACAATAGCTAAACAAATTCAAGAATAATAATAATATTAAATATAATATTAAACATTCCTCCCTACGGACGTAATACCCCCACCGATAAGATTTTTCTTGACATCTCACAAAACTGCAAGAAAAACAAATGCAAGTTAACCCACATGTACAAAACATTGTATGAATGTCAGGGTTTGGGCACAGGGCAAGTGAAGTCGAGGTTAATGTTTCGTCAAACAACCTCTACAATCCAAGTAAGGTCTTCGCACATTTTCAGATGCAAGCTGCCATATTGGAGGACGGTACATGGCAGTCTGTACTACTTGTTGGTTGTCACAATCAAATAAATTACAAATGGGCTTCCACTTCTGTGTTAGTGCACTATTATCACAGAAGCAAACAATTTGGCCCTCAGGTACTTGCCCAAAAGTTGACACTACATCAGAACACTGAACAAGAAAAGGGTCCATTTTCTGCACACCGCTTAACTGACCTTTATCAACGTAAAGTTTGAGTGTTTTTACTCACATCAGTTCCCGCACTAATTTCAGGTTTAATATGCTCACATCTGGGAGACTCAGAGGGGCTTGCCAGAGTGAGTCAGTAAGGTCCACACTCTCTCCACTTTTCCACCTGCTGGTGTGCCACTTTTGCTCACAACAATAGGTCTGGGGTAAACCTGGCCACCTGCTGGGTCATTCCCCAACACAAGACCTACCCCTTGAAATGGCAACTTGGAACACACTCCAAGTTTAACCATCCCAATCACAAAGTCAGACTTTATATACACCTGATGGATGTGAAGATGAACACTTCATCTCAATACCACCTATGAGGATGTCAGAAACGGTGTACGAATTCTTGCGAAAAAGGGAAGTAACTCTTTCGGTATCCCGGACGAGCCCCCATTTGTTACATTCCCCTCTATAGTCTAGAGGTTTCAGAGTGGAAGTAACAAAGTCAAAAGATGTGATTAAATAAATAAGTGAACGTTTGAATAATCTCCTTTTCCTCTATCCCAGCTCTTCTCACCCCGACCATTTTCTGCTGATACCTACACTGGTTGTGATGTACTAGTTCGAGGTATTGAAATGGGCTGTGTTAATGTGCCTCTGCATATGATTAATTTGAAATCAGATCTTGTCAGTGGAGCTGTTAAACTGGGTGTCCGTAAACAGTTTCCCGTGGAAGGAATAGACTTAATCATAGGGAATGATTTAGCAGGTGGTGAAGTTTTCCCTACCCCGATTGTGATGCATGCCCCTGTTGTAAAAGAGTTGACTAACCTTTCTACTTTGTATCCTTCAGCTTTTCCTGTATGTGCAGTGACTCGTGCACAGGCACAAAAATTCAAGGAAGTGGTGGATCTAGCTGACTCTTTTCTAGTTCCTGAATCTGCCCCATTGGAGTGCACACTGTCCGTAGAGCCTGAGCTTGAGTTTAATTCCAGTTCAGAGTCCAAAACCCACTTAAAAGTGGGCAGAGAACCCTTAGCAACGGCACAAAGAGAAGACCCAACACTAGTGAAGTGTGTTAAAGCTGCAGATTTTGGGCAAACACCTAAATCAGGGGTGATGTATTTCTGGGATGATGGAATGCTGATGCGCAGATGGAAACCAGACATTGATGATAAGAATTGTCAGGAGGTACAGCAGATAGTTTTGCCTGTTGGCTATCGCACTCATGTGTTAAAACTGGCTCATGAACACGTAAAGACCGGTCATCTGGGCGTGACAAAGACATTCTATTGTATTTCGAAATACTTCTACTGGCCTGGTATAAAATCAGCTGTGTTTATTTTTTGTAAAGCTTGCAAAGTTTGTCAACTCGCAGGAAAGCCGAACCAGAGAGTTCCTGTTGCTCCCCTTAATCCAATACCTGTCATGAGTGAGCCATTTGAACGACTGGTCATTGATTGTGTTGGCCCGTTGCCGAAGACCAAGGCAGGACATCAATATCTAGTAACTATTATGTGTGCTGCAACACGTTTTCCTGATGCAATTCCTTTACGTAATCTGAAAGCCAAAGCAGTCGTGAAAGAACTGATTAAGTTCTGTTCTACTTTTGGCTTGCCAAAGATAATTCAGACAGACCGTGGCACAAATTTTACATCAAGAATGTTTGACCAAATTTTGAAGGAGCATACCATCCAGAGTCGCAGGGTGTGATTGAGAGGTTTCATCAAACTCTGAAAACGATGCTGCGAAGTTACTGTGTTGAGATGGGAAAAGAGTGGGACGAGGGTCTTCCCTTTCTTCTCTTTGCTGTAAGAGAGACAGTGCAAGAGTCGTTGGGATTTAGTCCAGCGGAGCTTGTTTTCGGTCATGTTGTGCGAGGACCATTAAAATTGTTGAGTGAACAACTGACTGAATATCCGACCCCTATGACTATGCCTGACTATATTCAGTCTCTCCGTCAGACACTACAACGCGCTTGTGAGGTGGCAGCACAACACCTTGTAACAGTGCAGGGCAAGATGAAAGCACGCTATGACAAGAAGTCTGTTGTTAGTTCTTTCCAACCTGGCGATTCTGTTCTGGCTTTGTTACCCACCCCTGGTTCGGTGTTCCAGGCGAAGTTTACTGCTCCCCACATCGTTAAAAAGTGGGGAGTAATACAAATTACATCATTGACACACCTGACTGTAGGTGCAAAAGCCGTGTGTGCCACATCAATATGCTAAAAAGGTATGGGACTACACATTGTAAAAGTGAACCAGAATGTGACAAGGTTACAAGTGAAGAAGAGTGTGAGACGGGGAGTGTGCTTACTTCCACTGTTGCTATGGTTACCAGCTACACCATGGAAGAAGATGGACTGCGTAACCGAGATGTTCAAGTTTACTCGTTTACAGAATTCTGTTATTCTGAGCAATCTGTGATCTGTAAACTTAAAGTGTGGTTACAACAACGTTACTGTTGAGACTCTGTGTGAGTCTAGTTTTGTGAAACCGTGTAGGGAGTTGGGAGCCGATTTATTTGGGTTTAACCTCTTCTAAACTTTTCTCCTGTTTTTCTTTAGTCAGGGAGAGAGGTAAGATTATTGTCTTTTATTTTGTTTTCTTTTGCTAGGGAAGTTTTGTTATAACCTTTAGAAAGACTGTTTTGTTTGTTATTTTGGCATTTGCTCTCTCCTGACGACTTGGTTATTTAAGTTGATTAACTACTCTGATATTGTATATTTTCAATATGTATTCTTTTTGGTTTATGTTAAGCTCTTAATAAAACAATTAAGTATATTTCCGACATTTGATATTCTTTTGTATCATGATGTTTAATAGAGGGTTTTGTGTGAACCTTTATTGGAAGTGTTAATGGTGAAAGTGATAAGAGCTGGGATAGAGGAAAAGGAGATTTCTCAAACGTTCACTTATATATTTAATCACATCTTTTGACTTTGTTACTTCCACTCTGAAACCCCTAGACTATAGAGGGGAATGTAACATTACTCATGCACAGATGGGGTTCTTAATCTGTTACATTTCTAGAGGTGCAAGAAACTGAAAGTTCACCTTGACAACAGGAGCCACGACCTGCTAATTAACAAAGTAATGTGTCGTCATATCTGTATGACTAACTGTAAACAGCAGTGAGCAGGCTGTTGCATTTGTATGATGGCTGGTGGCTAATTTAACTAGTAAGGTGTTAGAAGCCATGGTGACTAAAAGTTATGTGAGATACTTGATCCTCATTGGTCAGTCGCAGCATTCGGATATTTGTGAAGAATACCTGCTCTCCAGGTTCTAAAATATGGAATTCGTCTTCTAGAAGATATAGTCTCTGACATGTAAACAGTAACAAATGTTATTCTATGCGTGCTGTGCAGTGATACACACAGTAGCTGATGGACCAGTATTTTGTTTCAGTTACTATTTACACTAACTTCACCCACTAAAGTATGATTAGGTTAGTCAACACTAAAAAAGATGCTCATTTAACATGAGTTTAACTGGAGTAGATGGTAACGCGTGTGCTTTTTGATGCGATCGACTCGAGTTCGAGTCCGCTTTTTGCCAAACTTTTTTCTCCCTTTTCAAATCTCATGTCGTATCAGAAAGGCATTTATTTTCAATAAAAATTAAGGAAATAATCAAAGTTGAAAATAAAAGTATCAATATTAAGATATTGATGCCATTTTAAAAATCTGCTTTAGCATAATATTTATTTTGAAAATCACTATATAAATAATTCCAAAATAGAACATTACATTTAAAGTAATCTTTTTACTCAAAAATATTTAGGTTTAAATATAAGATTAACTTAATGAATTTAATTATTTTCACATTGAACAGATTTATGGTGATTCAAAGCAGTTTGAATAAATGCATTTTGGAAATATGACGATTTAAATTAAATCAAATAGATGCAAATAGTTCATCATAATCTATGCCGTTTCTTACTGGTTTCAATTATGCATAACTGACATAGGCATTTTATTACCTTTTATTAGTTAAAAGGTTTATTATAAAACTGTGTAATCCAAATGGATGGAAATTTTATATGAAATTCAAATACATAAATCCTAAATTTAGGCCTTAATATTTATTTTTTTATGTGCTGTTTTGCCTTAGTACAATGACAATAATAAAGCAAATCATTTATTTGAGAAATATCGTGTAATATTTTTCTCACAATAAATTGATCTTTATAGATGAATGCATGTTCTAGTATGCATTTTAATACAGCGTCATTTTGTCATACTTGCCATTTTGACAATGCTCTATAAATAAAGCAATTCAGTGTAAAACAATGTAAAAAAACATTTTTTCGTTTCTTACGAAAAACTGAAGTGTGACATAGAAACAACTGACACACTTTTGTCACTTCAGCAGTGACGAATGAAGCAGGAAGGTAGGAAGCCAGTAATATCACTACACACCTTCAGAGCATTAAATTCCTGTCAGGTGAAATTCCTCTCTTCACATCACAAGCCTCTAAAATAGCATAGCGTGTCCCACAGCACATTCTCAGGTTCAGGAGAGGAAGAATCAACAGAATTCAGATGAGCTGAGTCACATGGAAGAATGGTGATGTGAGTCTGTGCAAAGAGCTTAATGCAAAGCCAAATAAGGGTGGCATCGATTTATAAGGCATTATTATACATTAGTCTGTGATAATGCCCTCTGAAAGCTTCTTGTGGTTTTCAGACTACTTCTAAGTGTCTGTAAATTGATGTATGATGTACTTGTCTTAGTCAAACCTGATATTAAACCTGGAGCTAGTCTATGACTAAACATGAGAGTGATGTTGAAGGGTGTGTGTTGGTGTTTGCATGCTCTTCTGATGGTGGTTTGCTAGAACTGGTTGTTTTAGTGGAGAATGATAACATGCACTATAGTGGTCTTGCTTCATTGTGTTTGTGAATAACATATGATATAATATGGATAATGTTTCAAAAGAGGAGTGTTTCAAGAGAGGATCAGTTTGAAATGTAATGCATGAGGCATGAGGTAGCTGATTGAGATGGTCGTCATAGTTTTTGTTACAATCCTTTTCTGTTACATGATTCATAAAGTGTTTCCCCTGCCAAGTTACAAGAGGATAACGTAATTCCCAGGATTCCATTATGTTTGCATCTGCTTATGCCGGGGCCTCCTATGTCTTCTGTCTGTTTTAGATTAACAATGATTTGCAAAGCTTTCAGTATTTATAAAGCCTGGGCTCTTGATTACAGCGAGAGGAGGTTGAAGGAGAGGAAACAAGGGAAGGGGAGGCCCAACTTGTACCTGATAAAGGTCAAAAACATTCCTGGGGCACTGTGTTCCCCTCCTAAAATCTCCAGTGGGCATTCCTTTTCTTCCAGATCAGTACGCAATGTATAAATTAACGTTTCTAAAGCCCGGTAGGCTTAGTTTCAGTTACAGCTGTGTCACACACAAATGCTAAATAGAATTTCATTTAAACTTGAAGCGTAACAAAATAAAATGGAATAAATTAAAATAGCAAAACTTGCATAAAGTGTGCATAAAGACTGTTAACTGTCATCTCCTTAATTTAGACGGAAAACAAACAACATTTTCATGACACTGTCTAAAAGCCACTATAACCATATTTTTATACTTCATACTGTTCATAAATTCCCAGCATGTTATTTTAGTATCATTGTAATTATAGCTTTTATTAATATTTTGGATTAGTGTTTATTTTTAATACTTTGTTATCATTTAAATGTGAAAGTTTTGGTGTTGTGTTTTTGACTTTATTATTCTTTAAATATGTATAGTTTTTATTAATTTTTATTTCAGGTTTACTTTTTGGTTGTTTTAGTACATTGTTAAACAAAAATAAAAAAAGAGAAGTTTGGTTAATTTTTAGTTTTAGTTAACCATAATAAGCCTTTCATCAAGACCACATTTTTTCATAACACAAGGGCCACTGTTTATGTAAATTCATAAAATAATTGACTCTATGTAAATCAACTGAATACAGTAAGTTTAAGGTTTTTTTATATTTTCTTATATATTTCAGTTTGTTTTATTTCAAAATAATTATTTTTTTTTTGCTTCATCTTTAGATTTAGTTTTAGTTAACTATAATAAGCCTACCTTCAAGACCATATTTTTGTTAATTTCACCTTTGTGAATATTTAATTATTTAGATTCATGTGCAATGTGTTGATTGCACATTTCCTTTGATTGTACATTTTATTTTTAATGTAGAGTTAAAATTGCTATATCCTGCCGTTAACACACTTCTTGGTATAGATCAGAGTCAAATGAATATTAGGTTACCTGATAGAGAGAAACAGTAAAAGACAGAGTGAAAGACGGTAAGCTGGAGGGAGAGAAAGTTGGAAACACAAGAAGAGTGAGACACAAGAGGACTGCACCAGAAATAGGACAAAGAAAGAGATGCTGGTGGAAGAAAGAATAATGGATAAAATATGCAGGGTTTTTGGCATATCCTTGGCTGAGATGGGGATGAGGTTTGAGGCTTGAACAGTGTAGCAGTTGAATAATATATTTTTTTTTTTTTGTCTTGTGTAGATTTGAATTACATGCCTACAGCAGTAATATATCAAACGATATCATCCATATGTTTCCACATATGTGGAATATAAGATGTTTAAGTCATGACATTTTAATACTGAACCAGGGAAATGTTTTGGAGGGTATATCCTGGTCAAGCAAAGTCTCGTCTTTGGGTCACGTTTTTACTCCAAAATCAAAACAAAATAAAAAAATTTAAACACACACACACACGCACACACATACACACACACACCCACACGTTTTGTAAATTTCCTACTGTAAATATATCAAAACTTAATTTCTGATTAGTAATATCCATTGCTAAGAACTTCACACAACTTTAAAGGGCAATTTTCTCAATATTAAAAAATTTTTTGCACCTTCAGATTCCAGATTTTCTAATATTTTTTATCTCGGCCAAATATTGTCCTATCCTAGCAAGCCATACATCAATGGAAAGCTTATGTATTCAGCTTTCAGGTGATCTAAATCTTAAATTAATCTTAAATAAATCTAAAATAATTTTCCCTTATGACTGTTTTTGTGGTCCAGGGTCACATAATATATAGTTAAGCACATTAATCTAATCTATATAACAAGGTAATTAAATTAAATAAATTAAATTAAATTAAATTAGTGCAAATAGTACTTTGACATATGGAGTGAATACAGTTAACATATAATACTATTTAAATACTTAAAGCTCTCCACTATACAGACAGGAATTTTAAAAAAAAAGTTCCTAAAAATTAAGCTTCTTTTGCAGTTTTTCTTTGGACAATTCTTAACAGCTTTCATAAGATTCACCCACCTACGGTTAGGAAAACATTTTGTGGATGGAGTCATTGGGATTTAGTGGATAAAGGCAATGGAAATAAAAGCAGGCATCCGTGTAAACAGAGGTATGAACTGCCTAAGGCGAGATCTATAAAACAGAAAACAGGAAAGAGTGAGAGACAATACAGGATATACTCAAATATGTGAATCCTGATAGTTAAACTGCATCCATTACTGTAGTGTGAGTGCTTTAATGCGTGTTTGTGTGAGTATACAAGCATGAGTGGCTGAAGCAAGCAAATATCCCTCCTTCTTCACATTCCAAGTGGCTGGGGTGAGCTGTGACTGATCATCGCTGAGAGCGGTGTGGTCTGAACAACAGAGGCGAGGAGGGAGGATCTCACACACACACACACACACAGCAGAGAGCGGGACATCTCTGTCCCTGCTGCGGCAGCTGGAGCTCTGAGCGGGAACAGGAATATACAGTCATCGGGAGGAGGAGGAAGAGAGAGCAGGGAAGCAAGGGTCCATGCATATGTGGCAGTCCAGTGGGTTTGGGGAGTCTAGAGCCGGTGGGGTCTGACATCAGTGCCATGGGGAACTCTAACAGCAAGAAGAAAACCCCAGCTAACCTCACCAGCAGTTACCGCACTAGCAGAGTAAAGTCTATCTGGCACTTTAGCCATGTGGATAAATTCAAAACAGGTAGGAAAAGCAATGCTGTATTTTGCATTGATAAAGTGTTTAGTATTGCCCATCTTAGATACTGTGAATACGTTTTCTGGCAGTGCTTTATTTATTTAGATTTGAGTATGCTGATTTAATAGTGGAATGTGTGGTAACTTTGTCTTAAAGTATTTTTGTTTATTTGTATATGTGTATAACAAATTCAGTATTGGGGGATTTAAAGATAAAATATAATCTGTCATTGAAAAACCCATATTGATTGATTACTAGTGTAATACGGACAAAAAAGCACTGTGATGGTACCATGGTATCAGATGGTAATAGCATGGTACTTTGATATATACCATAGTACTGAATAATTACTATATACATGAGTACTTCAAAATATTCCCTTATACTATTTTGGTACCAGAGTTCTTTTTAACTAAAAAAAAAAAAAAATCAAAATCATTGCTTGAAATAAAATAAACATTAACTAATATAAAATAAAATCTACAAAACTTAAACTATTTAATAAAAAAAAAAAATTATAATAATAATAATAATTATATCAATGATACTAAAATTACACTGTTCCGCAAACCGTGGAAGTATCCTTTTAACAACAACAACAAAAAAAAACTATAGTAATACCTGCATCACAAATTATAACAAAAATGTACAACTTTTTATAAAAATTTTATTAAAATTAAAATGTTACAAATTGTATGAACCAATCCATGATAAAACATGGAATAGTGTGGCCACGTTATGACCTAACTATTTAAAAAAATAATAATAATAATAATCTGTCATTTCTAATGCCTACACGTCCAAGAAACCATGATAGTACATCATATACTTTTGGTGCATTTCTGTTTGTGTAGGAATCCTGAGACATTTTGTGCTTTTGTCATTATGGGAGGGAAAGAAATCCAGGTGTCTCTTCCTGTGTTCCAGTAAGTTGTTTCAGTGGCTGGGGAAGGTTTGGGAGTGTTATTGAAATGGAAAATGCTGTAAACCCGTCATAAGTCTATCATTTACAGCTTGTTTTCCACAAATTCCCTGCAATCACGGCTCTGTTATTAAGCAACATCTCATTTTCCAGAGCACACAACAGAGGAGGTCTTTGACTGAAGGTTTGGTACTAATGTTCATCAGTATCAGCACACTTCTGTTATTTCAGGCTTTGGGTGTGTGAGTGGCTTTGAGACAGTCAGTTCTGTCATTTAAAATCACAGGGGAATGTCAGCACTAAGACCCCGGACAGAAAATGAAATCAAAAGTGTACGTCAGAAAGAGCTGCTGTTTACAGAGATGAACAAATCTGTCAAACACATCCCTTTCATCTATGTCTCGGTTGCGTATTAATAAAAAACAAGATGCCTGTTCTCAAGTGGAACATTTCACCAATCTGACTTGCTTCGTAAGGCACCTCACTTTTCATGTGATGCAAAGACTCCAACATCAAAATATCTCTGTAGAGTAAATGGAAAGAGGAAATTAGCCTATTAGCAGTAATGTCATTTGTGCGTGCAGGGCCCATTATGTCCATATACTAAGACATCTCCTTTCTCCTTTTGTTTGCTATAAACTTTTTTTGCCAGTAAAATAATTAAGAAAATGTTGTTGTTTTTTTATAATAAAGACAACAAGAATGATAAAAAGATATTGTGCATTATGGCAATGAACTAGATGATTTTAATGAAAACATATCCAATTATTTTGCAACATGGAAGAAACCTATCTTTGAACATTTGAGATTTCTGAATAATTAGCTGCTATATGTGTAAATAGCTAGAAGAATAACAAAGTGCAGTAAAAGGTTAAAATTGGTAATTGGGTGAAAATAAGAAATTATTCCCATACTGAAATTTGTTTAGTGTATGTAGGTCATGTATGAATGTTTAACATTCAGTTTACATCAAATCAACATCATGTCAAGTTTTTGACGTCAGTTTGATTTGCATATTTGACCTGTTTTTTTGACGTCGGTTTAGATGTCAAGTTTTTTTTCAACACCAATTGCCCATTGGGAGCATAGTGGACAGATTTTTGTAGAATAACTGGAAGAAAATTACACTTGATGCCTTACATATTCAAGTTAAAAATGGCAGATTCTGTTCTTTCATTAAAAATAAGGCGGATTCTGTAAATACTTGATCTCCTTCACTGACCAGCTCATCAGTGAAGGAAACTGAATATTTACAGATAGAAATACACGTTTGTATGACATAAAATGTATGTAAATATGCACATATGTGCAAGGTATTTTTCAATTTGATTGAGAAAGTAGTCTGATTCAAGCATTTAAATGCTTTTTTTCAGGTCTACAAACTCCTTTCCAACCCAATCAAAATTCATTCAGATTGAGCTCAATCAGCAATGCATTTCCCAAAAACATTATTAGCTAACTGTGCCCGCAAATACCATTGTTACCAACATAGTTCAATGATTCGCTGTTTCCTGAAACCGTACTTCAAATGAACATTCACAAAACGCACTGGAAACGTAGATGGTTGGAACTACAGCTCTCGACTTGTGCTTAGAAGCATAGTTTCTTGTTAGTATGACATGTGGACTAAAAAACCATGCTCTATTGTTAATTCCATTTGAATATATAACAACAAAATGCACTGAACAACAAAACTCTGGTGTTTCCGGTGACTCATCTAAACAGAATCATGTGTGATTAGTTATAGCCGCCAGTACTTTTCTGGATTTATTTTTACAGTGTATATAACTATAATATGTTTGTCAAAAGACAAACACTATAAAACTGTAAAAACGAAGGCTGACTGTGGAACAAAGGTTTGAATGCTGTGCTGTATTGAGCAACTGTTATACACTTTTCCTTGGATTGTCTTTATGCATAGCTTTACTCATTCATCGAGCCGTTTATTCAGAAGAGCTGAATCTGAATGCATTCCAGCATACCAGTCTCTCTCCTCACGCGTGACTGGGCAGAATACACAACAGAGGGGTCGGCCCCTGTGGCGGCGGTGCTGTGTACGTATGTCCAACGGTCTATAGCGGTTTAAATATTTAGAGGAAAATAAGTGTTCTTGTAGCTGAGCTCCACCTTGCATGCAGCAAACTATTCAACCGAAGACTCTCAAGGTCCGTGAGCCATTAGTGATGTTAGAGATTGATAGATGGACGTTGGAATATGGAGAATGAGTTCTCCTCATCCCATCAGTGCCTGAGCTGCAGGAGTCAAGTCATGCACTGGGGAATCTGGGCTCACGGGGAGAAATCCAATATGTTAGATCTCTCTCCATGGTCACGTGAATGATGATTAACACTGGACATAACTCTGACAGATCGCTCATCCCAGTCAACCAGGCTGCAGTTCAAGTGGGACTGGGGGAGGGTCAGCAGACTGTTTTGAATGTTCCAGAACTTTTGGACGTAACATTTTTATAACTTTTTATTGACACAAAATTGTTACTTGGGAAGAAGCAATGTAAAGAATACAGTGAAAAACAATCCACAATATAATTGCTGTCATGGTTTGGTTCAGTTTGATTTGATATTAATTGAAAACATTTTCCCCCAAAGACAAAAACATGCAAACGAGTCATACAAAACAATATATTTACTTTAGATGTGGGCCTTTTTTAGCTTATTAATTTTTAGCTTATTACAACTTAATATCACCTTAAACAAAAGCTTAGTTAGCTAAATTATGAAAGTAGAATCTTATCTTAAGATAAACTAAAAACATTTTGTAAATCAATGTTTAATTTAGTATTAATAAAGACTTCAGTAGACCTTACATGTTTGTGATGTATTTTTAAAAGAAGCATGTTATTTTCATCATAATTACAGTATATACCAATAATAATAATAATAATAATAATAGTAGTAATAATAAAAAAAACATGATTTCTGCAGTCAGTAAAGCTAGCCAGTATGATGGAAGGTGAAAATAAACACTTTAAACACATTTTTTATATTCTTATTAATTTATCTTTGATTTTTTATTAGACCGATATGTGACCCTGGACCACAAAACCAGTCTTAAGTCGCTGGGGTATAGTTGTAGCAATAGCCAAAAATACATTGTATGGGTCAATATTATCCATTTTTCTTTTATGCCAAAAATCATTAGGCCATTAAGTAAAGATCATGTTCCATGACGATATTTTGTGAATTTCCTACTGTAAATATATAAAAACCTAATTTTTGATTAGTAATATGCATTGCTAAGGACTTCATTTGGACAACTTTAAAGGCGATTTTCTCAATTGTTTTGCACTCTCAGATTCCAGATTTTCAAATAGTTGTATCTCGGCCAAATATCGTCCTATCCTAACAAACCATATGGAAAGTTTATTTATTCAGTTTACAGATTATGTATAAATTTCGAAAAATTGACCCTTATGACTGGTTTTGTGGTCCAGGGTCACATTTATAAATGCACTTCAAATAAATGACTTTTCATTTTCATTCAACACACCATAAGCCACTTGCATTTTGAAATGAACACTAAATAGGCATACGTAACTTTTAATATGCAAGACTTTTATGAACTATTCATGCAGAAGAGGGTGAGAAACATTGTTTTTGAGACTTTGTGTACTTGTTTATGATCAAATATCACACTGTCCCTGTCACATCAGAAAACTGAACGTTTTGAACAAGACAAACCACATGCTAACCTTCAGTAACCTCTAGAGAGCAAAGAAATCATCTCAGTCCCTAACAGAATTACAGTTGAAGAAGAAAGAAGAGCAGGTGTGCTTTTGTTTTGAGGGAAATCCTCTTACTCTGGCAGTGCTGTGAGCAGAAACTCTGTGTGTGTGGTCCAAACTAAATGCTCATCAGGACCCAGTATGGGATTTTCCATACAACCTCATTTTTAATCTTGTTTTAGCAGTCAAAACAAGTTCAAAAAGAGTTTGTGTCATACTCCTGATATAAATCGAGATACTTAGTATGCAGGACAAGTCATAAGATGTAGTGTGACTGTCTGTTTTTCCTGAAAACTACAAGCATGCTGCCTTGAATTTATAGCAGTAAATGGACACTAACAATTTAAATAAAATCTTATTGTGCATAAAACACAAAAATGCATAATATAGATATATAGTTATAGTATCTGGTTATAGTATAGTTTGGTTATAGTGTGTAGTATTTGAGTGTCTGTAAACACTGTGAGAAATTCTCACTAAATGTCCCCCTAGAGTGTCAAATGCACTGAGGGGTGGCATCAAAGCATGGTTGGTAATGAGGCATAAAATTGATTATCACTCTGAGTTATTAGGATCCACAGTTGATGGTTCCCATGTACAGCAGATGTGTCAGCTCCCATTAAGATTGCTTTGCCTTAGGAAGTAAAACAATTCTCACAAGCAGTATACAGCAAAATAATACATTTGTTGCTTGACCTTTAGCTCTCCATTACATTTTAACCAGATAAGACAAAATATTAAAAAAAATATATAGAAAATTGCTAAAGTGTTTAAACTTACCTACACAAGCATATAAGAAAGCAGCCCATTCATTCAAATATCTTCAACTACATTCTTTTACTGAATTGCATTGGATAGTTCAACCTACAATGAAAATTCTGTTATAATTTATTCACTATCAAGTTGTTCTAAACCTGTATTTATTTATTTCTGTATTTCTAAACCTAAGTTTCTTTCTTCTGTTGAGCACAAAACAAGGTATTTTGAAGAATGTGGGTAACCAAACATTTGCTGGTAGCCATTGACTTCCATATTTTAGTATTTTTTCCCCATACTGTGTAAGTCAAAGGCTGTTTCAAATGTTGTTCTTTTGAACTTTCTATTCATCAAATAATCCTGAAAAAAGATAAATAACTCGGAATGTTTATTCAGCATAAAATCAGCATATTAGAGTGGTGTGACACTGAAGACTGAATGATGCTGAAAATTCAGCTTTGCATCATTACATTTTAAAATATATTCAAATAGAAAACAGTTATTTTAAATTGCCTTGGTGAGCATGTACTGTAAGTCTTCTTTAAAAAACACTAAAAAAGCTACAGACTCCAAACCTTTTATCAGTAGTGTGTGTGTGTGTGTGTGTGTGTGTGTGTGTGTGTGTGTGTGTGTGTGTGTTATATTGTATATTTCATCACTGCATCTTGTAAACGCAATAATTCTGACAAGACTTAAAGGCAGTATAAGGAGCTGTTCAGAATGCTTTTTTTGCATTCAGTTCAGCTTGTGATTTTCTGTGCATCTTGCATATTTATGTCTGTGTGAATGGCTAAGTCATCCTGTTTCACACCTTTAGAACGTTTTTATGTTCAGCAAGTTGGACATGGACATGTGTTCAACAATATATTGAAAAATCCCAGCAGATTTATACTATTTGGTGTTCAAACTTTCCACCTGTTTAAAACA
Source organism: Barbus barbus (assembly GCF_936440315.1). Taxonomy (NCBI): domain Eukaryota; kingdom Metazoa; phylum Chordata; class Actinopteri; order Cypriniformes; family Cyprinidae; genus Barbus; species Barbus barbus. The sequence continues at coordinate 10,532,939 of NC_136747.1, read as the reverse complement.
AAACACGGAGAAGCTGCACTCTAGGACTCATCTCAGAGGTTGGATGTAGTAATTAATAATTCCATAGCAACAGGCTGCGGTGGGCAAGATATTCCATTTTTCATTATCCCACGAGTAGCATTCGACTAATCCCTTTGAATTCTGTGACTGGTGTAGGCGTGTGCACATCCTTCCCTCTTTGAAGTTTCAGTTAAAAGTGTTTCCAAAGAGAGTTACAGAACAGCACGATAATCTGTGTCAGTGGAGGGAAATTCTTTCATACCCAAAATAGAAATTGCTAACAGTTTTAATGTTTATTTTAATAGGATTCTAGAGCACACTCCAATTAATCCCCCTATACCAGTGACCTCAGCATTGCATTTGTTCTCAGACCAGGCCAGGGTTCCTCAGGGAGGAGAAAGTCGCCTTTATTATATCTTGAGCTGCAACCAGAAGAATCCGCCAAATGTTGTTTCAAGAATCCCTAGCAATGTCAACCTGTTTTCCAAACTCAAATAGTTGTTTCAAGTCATTTAGAAACATGTTTTGACTGTTTGAAGTTTTGGTTTTGTTGCTCACATCTAGTGATAGGCAGAATAGAAAAGGGCCCAATATAAAGCCATTGTGTCTGAATGTAATAGGGCCTGTTGCAGCCATTTCCTCCATTACAGACAAATTGATTTAGCATATTAGAGGCAAGGAGACAACACCAAAGCCATTTTGTACATTTTTCGACCAACAAATAACATACAAATGGTAGCTGTGAGAACAACAAGTATAGTAGCTGGGATGTGCCTTTAAAGGGATGGTTCAATCAAAAATGAAGATTCGTTCATTATTTATGCTACTGTCCTTTTATCTTATATTTTATCTGTAGAAGACAAAAATCTATTCTGAAAAATGGTTCAACTGTTTTTGCTCACTGAACCATTTTTTCAGAATAGATTTTTGTGCACTGACGCCCACTGACTTTCATTGTATGTAAAAGGAACATTTTTATCTTCCAAAGAATAACAAAGAGGTCATACAGGTTTGGTATAATGTTTCATTTTTGGGTGAACTATACTTATAAATAGTTCATTAGTATTACTCAGCAAATCCACATGTTAAATGCACAGTAATGTTGTAGGAGTGTTGAAATAGCCTATAGATTGGGACCCAACGTTATCTTTGACAAACAACACTAATTTTCTTTTCACTTGATGCTAAGACACTGTCATCAGCCTTGCTACTGCTTTGATGCAAGTTCTGTTAATGAAGTAGGTCACTGTGCTGAAGTCTGCAGTTTTCTTGCTTACCTGTGAACGTCAATGTAAAGACTTCAGAATTAGCATTCACTCTGTGTAAGAAAGCGCACTAACAATTGCTATCACACACCACCGCTTCATCCTGATAGACTCAGATAAACAAACTGAGGGCAGACTTACACTGCTGTTAGTCTGCCTTGGCGCTGCATTCAGATATTAATTAAATTGTATTAAATATTCACATATTCTTCTGCAAACAAACTGTAATTTAGCAGGTCTATGACCAGGCTTGAAAGTTGTCTGATGCAAAGGTCTGCAATGAATTCTCAAGGCCATAGAAAGCAGTTTGTATTGACTGGATAGTGTTTCAGTGATAGCAGAACAGAGCATGTGAGTTACAATGAGACTGCAGTAAAGTATATGTGATGCATTTATCCCTACACACAAGCTACAGTCATTAAAGGGAGCTTTCTGCAGCATATAAAATCAGAAGCCTCTCTTGTCCAGTTAAAACTGCATTTACTGCATTTTGCACTGTCATACCTTTCTAGATGGCCGTCTCCTCCACTCATGGTAATTACTGTAACTAACTATAAGGTTGGGGTTGAATTCAGCTGATAGTCGTCTGATCGTTAATTCACCCAAAAATTCTGTCATCCTCATGTTGTTTCAAATCTGTGTGACTTTCTTTCCTCCGTGGAACACAAAAGAAGATATTTCGAAGAATGATTATGCTGCCAATTTCCAGACAGTGAAATTATGTGTTGTGACCAATTACAACAGGCCAGCTTTGAGTAAAGCAGCTTACAAACTCTTTTTAATTTTGTATACAACTGAAGAGAGAGTGCCATACATGTTTGGAGAACAACATGATGAATATGGTAACAGAATTGTAATTTTTGGGTGAACGATTCCAATCTCGTTGCATGGTGGATTTTTTTTTATTTGCTGTATAACAGCAAACACAGATTTGGCATTTGACTCCCTGTCCTTATGTAACACCAGGTAGTGTCTGTTTCCATAAAACTTCTGTCTGTTCTGTATTAGAATCACACCATGTCCATTAGCATAGGCAGAACTGCTCTTTGTGTTATTAGCTTGTTAAAGTAACACACACACGCCAATAAGGGAACTGTTTTTGATTTGTAACTGCCCTTAAATCAAATTATGCTTGATGATAAATTCATCTGACAGCTCTGTACAAGACTTGAGAGTTCATGTAAAGTCACAGGACCGATGTTGTTATTTCATAGCATTTATACCATATGACAGACTCCAGATGCTCTTATTTCCTAATTTCACTAATGATGTCAATATGTCTAAATGATTAACTAAGGCCCTTCTGATGCAATTTAGTTTCTGATGATCTTCACAGAACCTTCAGTTCACTTAAATGCTGATGAAGCTCTTCTTCTGTTGTCATAGTCAGCTGTGTTTGTGTCACAGCAGTAATCCAGGTGGCATATTTGCCTGTCATCTTGTCTAACAAATTAGACGGCTCAAGACATGAGCAGCTCGCATTTACAGCCTCTGATTCTTGGGACAAATTTAGGTCGGTGGCAACTGAGAGGGAAAACTGGACTGACTACAAGCTGATTACAAGCCACCATTGCTATTGTTTGCAGTTATTTCAACATCTTAAAACCAAGTGAAAGTGTCTTTGTGTGGTCGTATTGAACAGGGTTTGCCTTGTTTTAGGAAAGGATGATAACTGACAAATGGAATGCTGATAACATTTTCACAGTGTATCTAGTGAGCTAATGTAGCAAACACCCTCCATTTGAACCCCACATCAGAGTAATACTATAAAACATTTGCAAGCAGCTACATAGTTTTCCCATTCCTGACAGTTTTCCATTTTCCTGTAACTTAAAAAAAGCATATTGTTCAAATTGCTGTCAGTTCTAATAGGCAAATCATTTTTGTCTGGATGTTTCATTCAATGAAACTTCACAATAATACAGTTTGAAGTATGATTCTGGCACAATCATTGTAATTTCTTCTCCTTTATAATAAATAGCAAGTCACATTTTAGTTTGGGGACCAGTTCTCACTATTAACTTAGCAAACTCCTAATTTGCTGCTTATTAATAGTTAGGAAGGTAGTTAAGTTTAGGATTAAGGTATCTAAAATATGGTCATGAAAAATAAGGCATTAATATGTGCTTTAGAAGTACTAATAAACAGCCAATATGCTAGTAATATGCATGTTAATGAGCAACTAGTTAATAGTGAGAATGGGTCCCAAAAATTAAGTGTTACTGAACAGCCATAAGCAAAATTATAACCTCATGTTTCAAGTGGATGGGAACTGTGACTAATAGCAGATATCATAAGGAAGACACAGTTACTGGGTTGTTGTTGCACATCTGGTTGAAGCATGTTGGTTCCTGCACTCACAGACCCTTTAATGGACTAAGAGCAGTAAAGACGCACCCATCAGTGTCTCTAAAGCTCCTAACTGTGCTGCACTGTCTACGGTGGGTCTGCTCGAGTTCACTCTGAAGCTAAAGCAAACTTCACTATGATTATTTATCAAACTTAAAACTGTATGAATTTATGAACTTCTTTATGAACATAAAAGGCAATATTTTGAGTAATGTGGCTAACCAAACTATGTTTTATTTATTTATTTACATACAATGGAAGTCAATGGCTACCAGAAACTGTTTGGTCAGCCACACTCAAAATATTGTCTTTTATGTTCAACGGAAGAAAAACTCATGCAGGTATAAACTCATAACCCTAACTTGAGGGTAGGTAAATAATGACATCATTTTCCTTTTTTGGGGTGAGCTATCCCTTTAAACTTGAACACATAATTTATATCTCATACATTAGTGGTGATGGCGCAGTGGATAAGACACATGCCTTTGGTGTGAGAGACCCGGGTTCGAATCCACTGTGAGACACCAATGTGTCCCTGAGCAAGACACTTAACCCTTAGTTGCTCCAGAGGCGTGCGACCTCTGACATATATAGCAATTGTAAGTCGCTTTGGATAAAAGCGTCAGCTAAATTAATAAATGTAAATTAGTGTGTTAATCCAAGCTGTGCCATTACTTTTCTAAGCAACCAAACTAAAAAAAAAAAAAGCAAAACAAACTTAGTGAAAAAGAAGTGTGCTTTATTGTAATGAATGTGCATGAGTACTCTTTCATGGCAATGTTTTTCCAACACACTTATTTTAAATACACTTTGAGTGCACTTTGTAATAATGTAACATTATTTTTACCTTAAAACCAGCATGATGTTGTTCTGTTTTTGTCAGTGGGGTCAAAGGTTAAATGATGGTTATAAGGCTTGGGGTAAGAAACTGCTCCGCTCTAATATCTAACGCAACTTTTCGCAGAGAGGAAGTAATACATGTATTATAAAAGCCCTGCAAGCTTAGTGACAGTCAACAAAAAAATTGTGTTTTATCAGTTACCAAACTATTAGAAATGAATGTTTTTTGTTGTTGCAAAACACTCCCCCATGGGCAAAAACCTGACAATTAGACTGGTTGAGAAGAAACACTCATTCTCCAGCTTACCATGCTTTGAACTCAATTTAATTAAAGTAATCATTACATCATGGAAAGAAGTGTGTTTCACCCACAGTGCCATGCACAGGTCATGCATCCTGTTTTCCTTTATGTGGAGAATGTGGCTTTTCAGAATGTGCATGGATGACATGCAGATAATACTTTCACATAACTGGGTTTAATTATAAGCTGTTACATTTTTGTACAAAAATAGCAATGTAACTTATACATTTCAGGCTATAATAAAAGCATCAAAGCATTTAAATGTATTGAAAATCAGAGGGCACACAGACTATATTAGAAAGTGTGTATGAATATGAGTAGCTCACAGAGCTTGAGTGTTGAGGTTTGGACGGCTGTCCTCGCTGTCCACAACAGCCTTCTGTGGTGTTAAAGAATAAAAATACCACTGAACTCAAATCCCCTTCAGAATTCTTGCATCCGGCATGTGTTTGATTTAACCACAGTGGAAGGATATGAACTATAATATTTATATGTTTTTGGTTTCTTTCTGTGTCTCTTTCTTTGCCTTTCTTAGAAACTTTTGGAAGTTTTGACCACAGGCTGCATTGCACAGCATTCCCAGATCCTTGATTAAATCCCTGACAGGGATATTGAAATCACTTCATAAAAATCATCTTATAAGAACATTTTCTGACGTTCTGAATGAATAAAAATACATTATGTGAAAGCCACACAATGATCTGTGCAGTATAATCCTGCGCTGTATTTGTCGTGACAATGTAATTGACATTGTTTTGGTTGAAATGGCTTGTTGCCTGGAGATCTTGTCTCTAATGAATGATCAGATGTGATGAAGACTTTGCTCAGGGTCGCACTCTGCTAACAAAAACTAAAAACTGACAAATAGTCTCCCAGCTCTGGAAAAAACAGTCTTTATAAGCAAACACATTAAAAGCCATGCAAAGTCAAGAAAAAAGTGAGATGAATAAGAATAAGGACATGTAAATGGGCCATGTTTATGGGTAGATCACAAAGCACAATGAAGAAAGATTGTAAATATATTGCTCTATCATATGATCGATTCAAAGCTTACAGCATGGACTAAAGGCCTCAAAGCTGTAATTTTGTTTTAATCAAGTGTTTAATTTAAACAACCCTCCCAACACATTATTTAATTCATTTTATAACACAACGTCATAAAGGGACAGAACAGTGGCCAGATTGAGATCCAATAGATATAAATAACAGGAGCATGAGAAAAATACACACTTACATAAACACTGGTGTTGCTTAAAGAAAAACAATAGATGCTTTTATTTGTATGGCCTAATGTCACCTCTACATTTAAGCACCACAGGGTCTTATACCACTATACACACAGAGTATCTGTTTCAAAACATTTACAAGGTTCTATTAACAAGTCAAGTAATTAATGAACCCAGCTTGTGGGGGCATTTCTTCAAAATGGTCACGTTGCTTCTTGATAAAAGGTTAAAGCTCTATAGTGTTTGAAAATAAAGTACCACCATCACTAATCCCCACCCTATACCTAACCGATAATGCTAACAAAAGATCTTTGAGTTCTTTGATCAAGTGTTGAGATCGTGTTTCACGGGACTCATATGTACCGGAGTACTCTATATTGCAAGTTCAGTGCTGTACCAGGTGAGCTTCCAAGCAAGTTTACTACATCAGAAAAGCATATATATGTGGCGCAAGTTATGTGATGCAAATGTCAAAATACGTTAGTTTACAAATCATGCATTATGGTAAAAGTGTTTTGAGGCTCTAACATAGTATTGTGCAAGGAACCGTTTGAAAATAAAGCTTTATTAATAATCTAATTAATAATGCAATTAAGATTTGTGTGAAAAGGAACAACATTTGTTGGTGTTTTACTGTCACTATAGTGTTCATTTCAGCTGGAAACTGCAGTGAAATGTATGAATAGGTATGGATTTATACTAGTACAAAAACTAGTTGGGTTAGTTGTAGCACATGTGGTTTAAATATTTCCACACATGCTAGTGTAACACAATTTACTGTATTTACTAGTTGCCATATATAACTATATAGAGAAAAAGGCACGGTGAAATTCAAAAATCTTTTGACCATATCGCTGAATATTTATTATAAAACGGATAGTGCCTGTCCATGATTCTGATTGGTTGAGTTGTGTTTGAAGCTGTTGTAAATTACTCTACAAACATGTACATCTGTGTGTTGCCTGGTAGCCACTTTCTTGAAACCACAACCGTTTCTGAGGAACTGTTTGATTGTTTGGCGGAAGAATAATGTTTGTATAAATATAATTTCACTTTATTTGCTGTTTTATTTATTTCTGGCTTAAGTAGATTTGTCATCTCAGTTTTTAGTATTAATTTAAAATGAGACAAATCTGCTATAATTTTAATCTTTCAGTTTGTCAGTTCAAAAGACACTAACCAGTTTTAAATAATCAGTTTTTCCATTTAAGCAGATGGGGAACGTTGTAACGCTGTGTTACAATGTGCCCCGATATTATTAAACTATGCTATTCTATGACGCAATATAATTTACACTATTTGCTTTAATTAATTTTAATGAGAAACCACGAGAAACTGGTGAATAAAGACTGACAGTCATTGTTTAGAACATTGTTTTAGAACAGTTCTTTGTTCAGAAACTATTATTTCAAGAAATGTAAAGTATTTTGGCTTGTTTCTGTTGCAATGTGTTCATTGTCAAACTCCAAAATCAGGTTATTTTTCATTGTCAAAAAACACCATTATTTTATTTGAAAAAATTATTTTATTTTATTGACAAAATATTTTAGTTTGTCTTGTATATTTTTTTCATTAGATCAGATAACATTTTAAGCTGTCATATGCTCATGTTAAAACGTGCCCCTCAGATGTCATAATGTACCCCACCTGTGGGGCATGATGTCACATTTCACTTCCATTTTTTGAGGGTAAATAAAGAAAAACGTATAAATTGTAATTATGAAAAATCAACGTATTTGTTCTAGACAACTGTAAAATTACTGTGGATAAAAAATTATACTCTGAACCCCATGTGGATTAACCCAAACTGAGAGAGTCAGGCTGTTAGGTTGTGCCCTGCTCTCCCCTACTAAAAAAGGCCCTTAGAAGCCTACAACTTTTAAAAAGTCAGGAATACCATGACAGAAAAGCTGCTGTTTTTCCTATATTAGTGACATGCAGCTGCTTGTTAGCACCAAGCGACCTTGTATGACCTCTGTTCTGATGATAGTAGAATAAAAGCAGATGGAATGCAACATATGAATCACTATATATTTCACTGTAACACTTTTATTGGTAATAACATTTAACATTCAACATATGACCTTAGTCTGGAGGAGGGGATCCATGTTTCTGTTGTAGACATATGCATCATGAAAATTAGACTGATGTTGTTTTGGATGAGAGCAATATACACTAAATAGATTTCCTGAAATCAAATATTCCATATCTTATTAGGAATATATAAACATGTTAATTTGCCACTATACCACACACACAAATAACCTATGCATCAGTGTTCATATTAGAGTTCTGGGTGCCATTTTTTTCAAAAATCATGGCGTCCCAATCTTTTAATTAAATACTTTGCTTGAAAAACGTTCTTGTGCAAAAAAAAAAAGCCACTTGATTTGCTATCTTACTATCTATTGGCAGTGACATGCTCATGTTTTAAGCGCTCTTTAATTGCCAACTTCTGTGGCTATTGTAAATTTAGTATGGAAGACTGTGTCTGATAGAATGAGAGCCATCTTAAAACATTGTGACGCCTGCAGAACAAACCCTGCATGCTCCTCAACCCCTCATGCTATTATTAGTAAGTATTGATGAAGCTTTTAGGCAGGGGGAAAGGATTGCTTCACACAGTGTTTTTTTGTACAGAAGATTTATAGATGCTTCAGGGGACTTGTAAACACTGATAGATGCAGAACTCCATCACAGCCAAGAAAATAAACTTGTCTTTGGCTTCCTGGCACTAATGACTTGAGGTCTTGCACTGCAGGGCGCTCTAAAATTAACCAGATGATCAGGAGGGGAGGGGAGGGGAGGGGAGCGGAGCCGAGGAAAAACGCCTCATCATCTCCTGAGACATTGAGAAGACGCCCTAGTACATCAGTATCATCTCCTCCAGTCGTTTGGTCCGATTCCTTGAAAACAACACAGAGGCACTTTTATGAAAGCAACCCATTGTCAAAATGGGAGATTTGGGTCTGATATCTGGGGCAGGACTCTGTTAGTAACGCTTAACCAACTATAGCATATAATTAAATAAATATAAGTCAACAATTGACGCACTTCTTGGCAAAAGTCAAACTACTGTAATTCTGTGGGTGTATATAATAGTAACAACGAATGCTAATTTCTAGGCATTTATACAACTTTTATGGAAGATTTAGCATGGCTAACGTTGCATTGTTTGGTTGACGCTTACCTGTGATCAAACACAATAGCCGTCATGGAAAAATGTGGAAAATAGAAGCTAAAACAGCTGCAAGGTACATTAACCTTCTATTGGTGTTTATCCCAGATTAAGTCAGATGTTAAAGTACGCCCTCCTTTGAAAGCCCCAGGACAAAATGATCCCACGTTTATAAGTAACTACTGTATTAGCACATAGTCTTAGTGGGTGGTGGATAGAAATATTTAAAGCATATTGTTAAAGCATTCATTGTTCTCAGACCTAGAGGCTATTCAATATCCATGTGCAACTATAAACACAAACTCACATATAGACACAAAAACTTTCAGTTTATATGAGAACAGACATATATATATATATATATATATATATATATATATATATATATATAGGAATATTGTCTCTGTCAGTTCTACTCTGCTCCACTAGTGGATCTGGTCAAGTTTTGGAAACTTTAGGAGAGATGTTCATTAGTGAATCATATCTATCAGACATTGCAACAGACAACAAAGACATCCTGTACCACCACCTGGTGGACTTTATGGAACATTATTTTTACTTTATTAAAAAAAAAAAAAAGCTCTAAAAATATAATATAAATATTAAACAAAATTAAATACACAGTTAAAAAATAAATGGCAACTAAACTAAAACGGAAATAAAAATAAATGAAAGCTAAACTAATTTTTCTACAACATAATACTAAAAATTAATTTTGCTTATGTAAACCCAATCGCTAAGCCAAGCCAACCGAGTGTTCAGGTTATGCTTCTGTAATTTACCATAGAATGGCCTGTGTGTCATTTGTTTCCTGTGCATCTAGGAATGCAAAAGCTTCAGTGTGAAGAAACTCAAGGGTCTGGTGATGGTTTAAAGGCATGCATCAACCCTCATCTCACACCATGTGCCAGATGGTGTCTTTTGGCTCTCCTGATAAATATTAATGGGATTTCTGGAGTTGGACAACAGGCAGTTGGTAGATTGGGTGCAATCTGAATGACAGACTGAAAAAAGTAAAAGATGAAAAAATAATCAACTGCTTAGAAACACCTCTCAAACATCTCAAAGAGTTAAGATATGATTCATTCATGCAAATGTGGTGAATCTCTGTTCAAAGCAAAGAATGGGAAGTTTGCCAGCCGAAATAGTGACCTTTCTATCTCTGTTTGAAGTAACGCCCATAATTCTAAGACAACTCCACTTGAGACTCTATTCAGTGCCAAAACCAGTGACTGTGAAACGAGTGCAGACATGGGACGTCTGATAAATGGTTGAATGATAAAGCACTGCTGCAACCCCTGCAGAAGTATACGAAAAATACCAACTTGTAGCTATGTTACCCTAAACCTGAAATAATCCATTAAAATGGTTTCTGACATCTGCTGTTCTTGCTTATTTCTTCTCTGATACTTAAAGCTGTAATTAGACCTCTCATTGCATTGTTTTTAAGAAACTAATAAATAATTTCCAAGATATGAAGTTAAAACACAACGATGAATAAACTCTGATCATAAGAGTATCAATATACAAACAATCTGAGAACACAATTCTTTTCCATAAAATGGAAGCGTACAAGTGCTATCATATGGCTTCAAAAGTCTTGTAAAATAGTGCAGGAGTCATGGACTTTTATGATATTTTTTTTGGAGCTTTGTTCCTTACTTTCATTGTATGGAGAAAAGCAGTGTGAACTTTCTTTAAAACATCTCCTTCAATGCTTTACAGGTTAGAACAGTTTGAGTAACTGAATTTTAAAAACAAGCAGCAGAAATTTCAGTTTCGGGTAAACAAAGTTCAAATAACCATCATCGTTCCTGCTAAAACACAAGGACTTTGCCATTTGAATCACAGGGACCATCAGCTTTGCTCATTACTTCATGTAACACACCAACACTAGTCAACACATTAGATGAAGTATTTGATTCTAGACACTGTCCCTGTCTATATGTATATCAAAAAGTCTATTCCTTTTAATATGTATGATGTTTACTATGGGTCAAATCATGGAGCAGATGCTCTAATCTGAGTGTGGCATGTTTCCAAGCAAATTTTAAGGGTGGAAGATTAGCCAGGCTCCCTTGTCAAGGCGAATCCCAAATTCAGTTGGTGGCACAATGGAGGAAACCAGCCAACCCGTTGGGGGACACCTCTCAGTAAGATGCTGACAAAAGCCGGGGCAAGGGGGAGGAGAGAGGAAGAGGGGTGGGAAAGATCAGGGCAGCTGGAGGATTGGTGGCACACAGTAGATCTCATTGTGTCCAACCTGATTATCCTTCACGGGAGACAGCTAGTTGACATCAGTTAGTCTGCAGCCGAAGAAGTGTAGAGTTAGTCATGATGCTGCTTGGTGAAAGAGTTTCTCTCTTATCATTCCAATAAAAGACACTTTCAAACTACAATACTCTCTGCCTGGACCTTTATCTCAAGATAAGACATGGTGGTCATCATTAGTAAAAATGTTCTATCTCTGTTGTCAATCTTCAAGAAGAAGGGTGAGTAGATTCATGAATTCATAGGTAATTATTCACCTTCAAACATAAATATTTCTGCTGGTTGTCAAGAATTTTCCAGTTTTTATTTATTGTGTCTTGATTATTCTAGTTAATTTTTCTAGACTGGAGTACTGGTGTTAACAAATGTTGTAAAGGTATTGGCTACTCTCAGTTGTATTTATTAAAAGTTGATGGAAAGTTCTCTGTGTACCTGTATATGTAGCAGGTGGCTTCTATTTGCTTAAAATGTTGGCAAAACTGAGGGACTTTAAGAATGTGCAATGAAATGCTTATAATGAAGTTTACAGACTCAATACTAATGTGTCCAAACAGATAGAGATAATTATTATTAGTAAAAAGAGAATAAGGTTTTAAGTCCATTATCTTGCTGTCCTTTTTGCTGTTCATACCTGAGGTAACAAGGTCAGGAGCCACGTTCAGTTCAGTCCTTAGCATGCACACTTAATTTCATTTTACCAGTTTACCTTTATACTAGGGTACATTGTTTGTAAATGTTTGTTGTTAAAATTAACCAAAGTAACAGAATATTTCAGGTTAAATACAAGTTAAGCTTCATAAAATCTTAACTCAATTTTAAAAATCAAACCCATAAAATGTGTTGACTGAAATCCACTTAAAAATGGAAGTCTGTTATTGAATTGGTGAATATTCAACCCGATCTCACAGCAAATTCGTACATATATGACAAGGTGGCTAATTTTTACGAATTTGTGAAAATTGTATGTATTTTACGTGGTAGCAAATTCATAGGAAGTCGTAAGAATTAGCCACCTTGTAAAATATGTATGAATTGGCCATGAGAGACCATTGGAATATTACCTGTTTATTGGAGTATAAAAGTTCACTGTTAATGTTTTTACGAACCGAGTTGTATTTAACATGGAACAATCCTTTAACTTGAATAATTTGCAAAAAGGACTCATACAGTGCACTTGCCTACAGTGTGTGTTTTGACTTTCTGTTGTACCACAATGCCTGTAGTCAGTGCCAGGACACCTGACACCCCTCATGGGGTGTACTATACAAGAAGCATAAAAGTTGATACTGAGTGAACAGTTAGAAATCTGCATAAATGGCTAAGAAGCTGAGGAGAAGATCTCTGTTAAGGGAAAGTCCCTACCTAAAACACTCTCATTAACTCCATTTTGCAATGCCTTTTGTAAGCATCAAAACTGTTGTTATCTCATGGCCAGTAGTTTGAGGCAGAGGTCTTCAACCCTGTTCCTGGGGACCCACTATCCTGAAGAGTTTAGCTACAGCCCTAATCAAACACACCTGAAGCAGCCAATCAAGCTCCTCAAGACTGCTTGAAAATTGCAGGCAGGCGAGCTGAAGCCGGTTGGAAATAAACTTTCCAGGAGAGTGGGTCCCCAGGAGCAGGGTTGAAGACCTCTGGTTTAAGGCACTCAGGAGGTACGTAAGGAAGATGATAGGGGTATGAGTATGAGGCTTGTCACTGTTCCTTTGAGAGTGCCCCAGTCTAACGATAGGCGACCCTCAAGTGTCCCGTTTCTCCCTATTGTAAAGTTAACAGTGAGTCTCAGTGCAAGTCAGACATGAAGGCCACTAAGGTAATTCATAGTGCTTTGATGTTTGCAATGTTTGCATGTTTTACAAATAAATTTGCCAATAATAGATATTTGAAAATGAAATCCAGTTTATCAGATTTTCTAGAAAATCTGCTAACAGGAACAAGTGTTGTATCATGACTGCTGAAATTTAGGTGCATTGCCCTTGTTTTGAGGATTTATATCAGTTCCTCAGCTTGGTCTTGTTGGGTTACAAACAAATACTTGACTGGGTGATTTCAGAATGAAACTGATTGAAGATTTAAAGAAAGACAAGACAAGTTCTTCCTGTGAATGCAGAGGCTCTTGTGGTGCCATATGTTAAACGGAGGCAAGCAAAGGGTAATCTGGTATTTCAAGGAATTAAAGATCAGAAGAGATTACCTGGTCACAGCATGAGTGTGAAGTCTATTACCATGTTGGAAATTTACAATCAACATGTGCCTCTAACGTCCATCAAATTCTGACTAGAATTAGCTGCGAGCTATAGCATGTGTTGCTGCTGGATAGAGAAAGAATGGACATAGATAGAGCACTTGACAGCCAGAGTTTCTTTCACTGCACAAAGCGGGCATGCAAAAATCTTCAATCACTCATTTCAAATTTCTCACAGAAATTAATAAAATTGAACAGGATAATTTGTCAATGTTGACCTTTTTATGTCTTTAGCAAAGATGTCCTGCTTATGCATCACTATTTTAATTTGATTTGGAAGAAAGATTTCTTAAACTCTCCTTGAAAGCAGACTGCGATTTGATAATCTCATTCTGCATGTTTGGGAGAATGACTACATCCATTTTTTTTTTTTTTTACAAGAATAACAATACCTTTCCCTTCCCTCTATTTTTAGCAGGCCAAAAGCAGAATGAGCCAAGAAAACTGACTGTACACTACACGGCCTCCCAGCACTACCAGGAGAATGTGTTCATAGAGGGAAGCAGACCACAGTACCTGGAAGACCTGCATACAGAGGCCCAAGAGGGACTGAAGATACTACAACAGGAGGGTGAGCCTTATGCCCATCTTTTGTTACACAAAACACTGATCTATGACAACCTTAATGACTGCTCACAGTCTGGCATTCTAACGTACAACTGTGTTTTCTGATGCACCTCACTCAGTCTTTCTTCCATGCAGAGAACAAAAATGGAGTAGAATTTCAGGATGATCAGACTGTGGTAAGTCTCCAAAATTATACATCAATATCCATGGCAAATTCCACAAATATGGTATACTTTAGGATCCCATTCTGCTTTTTTAAAGCATTAAAAAAAAAAGATTCTTGGTATTTCAGACAACAGATTAATCTAACATAAGATTCGATTAGCATGAAAAGTTGTTCAGTTTAAACAAATCAAATATTTTGGAAGTTTTGACCCGTTCCATCTCCTACATCTGGTTTTGATCGTTCAACTATATCTAACCAATAAAATAATTAAAACAGAGTCATAAAACTTTAATTACTTAAATATTTACGGCCTGGTTCCAACAAACCCCTGAGGATAAGCTTTAGTTGTAATATTAAGGAAGTTACCGCTAAGAGGTTTTCCTTTTCTCTTTTTGGCAACTTAATGCAAGCCCTATCTTGTATACTATTCGTTTAATCACTTAACTCTTTAAAATGAAAACATCTATGCATAAACTGAACCTTTAATCGATCACTTACAATTTACTGATGACCTCCATTTCTTCACAGCCAGAGGAAGATTCAAGCTCAAAAGAAAGAGATGAATCACTTGAGACTAATAGCACTGCTGGACACTCAGTCTCCTCACGTCCAGTGCTTACACGTCAAGGTATACAATGCTGACTTACTAAGAAGGTCTAGGAATAAACAATGCTTAGTGGCACATACTACCTCGTTTTTTTTCCCCCTCTAAGGCGTTTACAAGTTTAACAGTGCGCTCATTTGCCACCCTTATAATCTGCATTGTAGTGGGGCAATGCAAACACACATTTGTCACACATTTGGACAAAAAAAGTTATGATCTGTCCTGTGATAGGTTCTGAGAAAATGTGATAATCAAAATGACAACATAAGAGTAAATAATAAAACTTGTTTGTTAATTCACCAAAAAATTTAAATTCTGTCATTAATCACTCACCGTCATGACGTTCCAAACCTTTAAGACCTTCGTTAATCTTCGGAACACAAATGAAGATATTTTTGATGAAATCCGAGAGCTTTCTGACCCTGCATAGACAGCAAGGGAACTACCATGTTCAAAAAGGTCCAGAAAGGTAGCAAGGACATTGTTAAAATAGTCCATGACATCATTAATTAATGACAGAATAATCATTTTTGGGTGAATTATGCCTTTAATATAGTGAAGCCATCACTCAGAGTATGACTTGAGATTTGATTTGAAAAAAAAAAAAAAAAATACCCATGATACATTTATTTTCTTTGTATTCAATCTCTAAATGTTGTACCACTCCCTTTAGGTTCCACATTTAAGCCCTTGAACCCAGTTAAACGACTGGACAAGACTAAGAGGAGAAGTAGAAGAACAACTATAATGGGCATACCAGAAGTCCAAAGAGAACTGGGCATGTAAAACTATGTTATTTTCAACCATTAAGAAAACAGTTTCTTTGAACATGACATACCTTAAAACAGCAACTAAAATGACAAATATGAGATTACACAAACTGTTCTGCCTAAAACAGAAGAATGACATTACTTCGTTTTATTTCTATTAAAGATATGGCAAGAGGAACTATACTGCAGCAGCGTCCAAATGGAGAACATGACAGTGAAGATGATTCCTCTGGCAGAGTTTTCATCCCAACAATTGATGGAGAGCTTCCTTCAGTAAATCATGAAGGGGCTCGTGTACACCTGCAGAACATTGAGGTTCTTCAGACATCAAGAGATGAGGAGTTTCTAATAAACCATATCCATTCTGTCTACCAAGATGAGTTAAACCGAAAGCTTGGGATAGGAGCATGTCCTACACAGAGGCCAAAGTCTCTTGCTGTGCCAGGGATGACCACTTCCTATTTCCTTCATGAGCCTCAAGGTCCCGTTATGTCTATATCGCCACAGGCAACTTATTTATCTAAGATTATTCCAAACGCAATTCTGCCTGCAGCAATAGACATCATTGAAATTAATCGTGATCACAGCCGGCGCAGTACAAGTACAGTTAGCAAGAGTAGTTTAGAATCAGCTAGTCCAGTTTCTTCACGATCCGGAGGTGGCACAAATCAAGATCTAACTACCGCTAGCCCCAACAGGAGCCAATCACAATCATCTGAGACGATCGTCTCCAACGCCACCACAATCTCTTCAAAACCAAAGTGTCTACCAACATTTGTTGCTGATAGCACCAAAGAAGTTTCAGATTTAATCCCAAAGGATGCAAGTGTTACAAGCTCAAGCAGTTGTAAAAGCTCTAACAGTAATGGTACAAATCACAGACTAGACCACAGGGAGATGGGTGAAGCAGGAGAAAATGTCAGAAACAGCCATTCATTCTCTCGCAGTCTCTCTGTAATGAAGACAAAATTGCCACCAGCACCACCTCAGAGAACCTATTCCCTGCACCATGAAAAACTTAAGCGGAGATCAAGGGAACTAGCAGATATAAAAAGTCAAAAAAATATGGCCCCAGATGATGGGCAAACAGGTAGAGATCTTAGCAGTGCAAAAGACCACGAGTCCACCAATAATGAGAAGAGTTCTGTCCATTCTTCAGTGCTCAACTCATCAAGAGAATGCAGCCCACTTAGTCCTGATCAAGCTTTTACTAGAAGTCATGTCAGATTAGGTAACTCATTCCCACAGAAAACTGGAGAAGAATCTGGTGAAAACAAATTTGAAAGGACTTTGTCTCCTTCGAGTGGATACTCAAGCCAAAGTGGGACACCTACGCATTCCCCTAAAGAGGTCAGTCCCTCCTCACCTGGAAAGAGAAGAGTTAAGCCTTCAAAGCCTGAGAGAACAGGTGTACAGACCTCGCCGGTGGTTTCAGTCTCTTCATCAATGACATCTCTATCTTCAGTCACATCAGACACAGCACATCATGACATTCAAACCAACACCACTCCATCAGAGCCATTCAGGTGCTCCCCTCCTGTTACAACGGTGAAAAACAAGGTGACACTGACACACCCAACTATTCCCCTTAGGGAGCTGTTCAATATTCCCCCTCCACCCAAGGTAAAAGCCCCATCTCCCCCACCCCCTGAAACCTGGATTCACAATAAACGCACACTTGAACTATTATGTGGCCCAGGTCCAAACCCCCATAGGTTACATCAGCTTCAAAAACAGCAAAAAGAGTCATTAATAGGTAAAAATCAAAACACAAATTCCATACATATCACTGAACAAATGATCCCAAAGATACAGACAACAGAAGAAATGAAGTCAAGTACACAACTGGAGAACAAAGCTATAAAAGAACAAAATGAGTCCATGTCATCACAAGTGCATGAACAAATAATGGCAGAACCTCCATATTTGAGGCATAATGAAAGCTCAACATTACACAATGTGCTAAATGAACTAGAAAGTACAAAAATCCCTACAGACGTCAACCAGAGTGTTCATACACAAGATCAGAGAACTGTAGAGGATCAAAAGGAAAAAGGAAGCAAAATACTTTCTACCACGACGGTACCAACAATCAAAGTTGATCAAAGTATGCTGTCACAAACAAACTGTGAAGTCAAAACAAGTCCTGAAATTGTGATCACAACATGCACCCTAAGAAATTATGAAACCAGTGAGGAGAACAAAGGAAACTGCATTGCTAAGGACATTCTCAATCATAAACAATTGCAAACTCTCGGCATAGAAATACCTGAGGTTAATGGCATTTCTCCTCCTTCTCCACCTCCAGAACACCACCCACCACCACCGCCTACTAAAAAGACTTCAGCCTCCTCAGGGTCTATACCACCATCTGATGAAGAGGAACAGAAGCAAGAAACAGAGGAACAGGTGACTCTCATGGAGACTTCTTGGCCTCCACCACCGCCGCCAATGGAACAATCAACTGACTTTATGTTTGAGGAACAAGATGAACTTGATTTCCCACCACCACCTCCCTCGTTCATCCATGACTCCCTTTCTGAGGTACCTGTCAACTGCCACAAAGAGTCCTGTGAACAGCAAGACAATATAGAATTGAGGTCATCTAATGCCTCAGATATGGCTAGCAGTCCAGACCAAGACTCCAAAATACAGACCATTCTGCCAACAAGAACTATACAAAATGATATGGAGGACAGGCAAGATAAGCCTTCTAACAATGTCTCACACTTCTCTGTAGACGAAGGTGGCATGGAAACTGTAGCTCCTACAAAAATGTCCTCTCTTTTACCAGGTGAACTTGTACAAGGGGAGAAAATGCCAACTTTGTCAGCACAAGATTCATCAGAGCAAACATCACTTGATACTCAAGCAGATTCCACTAACGTGCCGCTTGCACCTCCACTTCCAGTGGAAGACCAATCCACTGTTAACTTCCGAAGGCAACTGAGCCTCATAAACAAAGACAGTCGGAGCAAAGACCTGCTTTGTCGTCACAAAAGCACACCTATTCCAAAGGAGGATGCCAACATTCCCCTAGTCACACCTTCCTTGCTTCAGATGGTTCGACTAAGATCTGTAAATGTAGGTGAAGATCAAGTTAACAATGATACCAAACCAAGCACCGAGGCCACAACAAATGAGGATCACAGTATTACTAGTCAAGTAACGCCACAAAAGCCTATTCGCAAATCCTTGACCTTGAAGACCAACTCACCTACTAAGTCATCTCCTGCTCCAGCCACAGTCCCATCCATGCGTCTTCAAGAGGCCATACGTGTGAAGACAGCTGCAATGTCCTCCAGCGGAGTACCTGCCATGCTCAATCTACGATTTTCCTCAAATAGTAGTGCTAGTTCACCTGTGCCATCCCCTAAAACACCAGACGGCTGTGACTTACACAAGTCCCCTGCATCTACAGCCAGCTTTATCTTCTCAAAAAGCACGAAGAAAGTTGTCATTGAAACGCCTACTTCTCCTGAGGTCCAAGCAAGCCTCAAACAAAGTCTTGCAGCTGAGATAATGCAGGTTTCTGACCAAGCCAAGACAATGGTTACAAATGGAACAAAAAAGCCAATTAAGGTACCGCCACCTGTTGCTAAGAAACCAGTGCCTGGAACAAATCCTCCCAATAAGACAGAGAATGCAACACCGGATAAGACTAAGATCTTGACAAATAAACAACTAACGAGGATTGAAGTTAATGGGCAAAGTGATCAAGTGCATCCTGCTGGTCAGCGAGCACAATCGTTAGGAAACCAGAAGCAAGCAAGTAAGGAAGCATTCACTGGTTATTTTAGCTTGTGCATGAAATACAGCCAGAACTATGCAAATGATCATTATAATTATATTTCTTTTTCAGGAAGTACAGAGACTGCATGTTGAAGAGTCAGGACACAGTTGAGTTGAGTTTTGATTGGACTGTTTAGTCATAGTATGGGACAACCAAGAGGACAAAGCAAGTGATGAAAGCCCAAAATATGTCTTGTTCAAGGATCCATGGATGCCACAGTTGTCTTAAAAACCTTAGCCTGGAGAAATGGCCTTCAAGTGTATGCAAAAAGCTTTTCCCCAATCTGTTTTATACAATAGCTTTATTACAGCTTTCAAGTATTTTTCTAAATGAGTTTGTCTGCTCTGGGAAAAGTCACTTTTAGTTTATTGTGGACTTAAAATAGCTAATGACCGCAAGACTGATCTGACATCTAGTGGGCACTAGTGGTAGTAATCACTGCTTGGCGCAAAAACATTTTTTTTTTTTTTGGCATATACAAATATGTCCAAGCACACAGATTGATTTCTAGCTTTTAATGAAATTCTACTAACAATTTTGAAAGTTGTAGTGCTGCTGCAATCACCTTTCAGAATTTGCTTTTAGCAAATGTGTAATTATACATGTACAGAACCATCTGTTACCTTTATGAATTTTGCAATATGCTGACTATAGCTGAACATATACACATTTACGTATTTACTTTTCATTAGATTAAAGCACTTTGTAAGCTAAATGCTGCATTTCTTTTTAAACCAGCAAACAGGTAAGAGTATTGACTGATGGTCCTAAAATTTATGTAAAAATATACATACACAAATACTTTAGTAGCTATTTACTTTAAGGGAGGAGTGAACAGAATTACTACACTGTTTAAAAATAAATATGCATTAAAGATATTTATAGATTTACCTTGTTTTGACTTCCATGACTGTTGACTGTTTGACTGTTTTTGACGTCCATGTGCTTTTCAACATTACCGACAGCCATACATTCGTAACATCATACATAAGCCCCCCATACCACAATATGTTTTGTTTTTTTTAAGGATGTTATCTGGTAAATCTACTACAACACTTGTTTTCTATTGTACAACACCGTACATAAGTGAATTATAATTTCCATAATCTTTAATCAAGCATTACATTTTATTGCTCATATGGTCAGAGGTGTAAAAAGTACTCAATTTTACTCAAGTCAAAGTAAAGATACTCAGTGAAAATTTTACTCAATTAAAAGTACAAGTATCTGGCCAAAAACATACTTGAGTAAAAGTAAAAAAGTACAACTTTAAATTGTACTCAAGTATTAAAAAAAGTAGAAGTCCTTTTTTTTCTGACAGACATACAGAAGTTTGGTTAAAGGGAAAAAACGAAACAAATTGCAATGGCAGAGGTCAAACACATATCTAGTGCAGCGATAATTAAAATGTAGCACAGCGGAACACATGCAAGATTGCAGGGAAAGGGATTAAAAGGAAACTCCATCCTTTCCACCCTCATGCTGTCCCATATATATATATATATATATATATATATATATATATATATATATATATATATACACATACATATATATATATATATATATATATATATATATATATACACACACACTCACCTAAAGGATTATTAGGAACACCTGTTCAATTTCTCATTAATGCAATTATCTAATCAACCAATCACATGGCAGTTGCTTCAATGCATTTAGGGGTGTGGTCCTGGTCAAGACAATCTCCTGAACTCCAAATTGAATGTCAGAATGGGAAAGAAAGGTGATTTAAGCAATTTTGAGAGTGGCATGGTTGTTGGTGCCAGACGGGCCGGTCTGAGTATTTCACAATCTGCGCAGTTACTGGGATTTTCACGCACAACCATTTATAGGGTTTACAAAGAATGGTGTGAAAAGGGTATGCGGCAGTCCTGTGGGCGAAAATGCCTTGTTGATGCTAGAGGTCAGAGGAGAATGGGCCGACTGATTCAAGCTGATAGAAGAGCAACTTTGACTGAAATAACCACTCGTTACAACCGAGGTATGCAGCAAAGCATTTGTGAAGCCACAACACGCACAACCTTGAGGCGGATGGGCTACAACAGCAGAAGACCCCACCGGGTGCCACTCATCTCCACTACAAATAGGGAAAAGAGGCTACAATTTGCACGAGCTCGCCAAAATTGGACGGTTGAAGACTGGAAAAATGTTGCCTGGTCTGATGAGTCTCGATTTCTGTTGAGACATTCAGATGGTAGAGTCAGAATTTGGCGTAAACAGAATGAGAACATGGATCCATCATGCCTTGTTACCACTGTGCAGGCTGCTGGTGGTGGTGTAATGGTGTGGGGGATGTTTTCTTGGCACACTTTAGGCCCCTTAGTGCCAATTGGGCATCGTTTAAATGCCACGGCCTACCTGAGCATTGTTTCTGACCATGTCCATCTCTTTATGACCACCATGTACCCATCCTCTGATGGCTACTTCCAGCAGGATAATGCACCATGTCACAAAGCTCGAATCATTTCAAATTGGTTTCTTGAACATGACAATGAGTTCACTGTACTAAAATGGCCCCCACAGTCACCAGATCTCAACCCAATAGAGCATCTTTGGGATGTGGTGGAACGGGAGCTTCGTGCCCTGGATGTGCATCCCACAAATCTCCATCAACTGCAAGATGCTATCCTATCAATATGGGCCAACATTTCTAAAGAATGCTTTCAGCACCTTGTTGAATCAATGCCACGTAGAATTAAGGCAGTTCTGAAGGCGAAAGGGGGTCAAACACAGTATTAGTATGGTGTTCCTAATAATCCTTTAGGTGAGTGTATATATATATATGACTTTCATTTACCAGATGAACTCAAACTAAGATCTAAATCATCTAAACTAAATCATCTTTCTTCGAATAACAAGGGACGTCCAAAAATGACACTTCAAAAGCTACACAAAGTGAATATGACAGTACCTCATACAACATGTTAATGAATCAGTGTCTTCTCAAGTTAAATGATAGGCATATGTAAGAAAATTACAAATACTAATATTTTAAACTTGACCGTCGTGTTCACTTTGTGTGGTTTCCGGACTGGTTCTGTCCCCTTGCATTATATGGACTAAAAATCTTTGCTTGTGTTCATATGAAGAAAGAAAGTAATAAACATCTGGGATGACATGAGAATCTTAATTTTTGGGTGAACTATCACTTTTAATAGCAATGTGATGCAGAGTTTAGAAATAGACAGAATGCAAGACTGGGTTGAATTAATGAGGAGAGTCATACAATATTAACGTTTTGAAAGGCCACTTTTTTGTGTTGTCTACGTCACTGTCTAAAAGGATAATTAATCTTTTAATTGTTTATTGGGGTTTTTGGGGGGCTTTTTCTCAGCAAATATTGCTACATAATTATTTGCGACTAATATGAATTAATGAGCAAATCATGTAATTATTAAGATTTAAAAATATATTAATTGAGAGTCCAAATTCCTACTCAATGCGTCATATAATGACATATTATTAATACAACTTATCCACTACCTGGTAAGAACATCACTAAACATGAATTACAATTAAGTAAACAATGTTCATTTAAACACTTTTATGGCGATTTGTAACATTTAATTAAAAAAAAATATGAATTCCCATAAAAATATGAATTATATTAAATTTTTATCACTGATTTTATTTGCACTCAGTCTTGTGCATTCAGCCAATATATTACACAGCTAATGGCTCTATCAAAACAAAGAATAATGAATAAACTTTTTTGGGGGGAAAAACAAAACTTTGCTACCTCAACACACTTCCTCAGATTTGATGGTGAACTTGTGAACCCAGACATTTACCTGATGAAAGTCATAACTGAAGAAGAACTGTCTGTCTGTGTGTGTGTGTGTGTGTGTGTGTGTGTGTGTGTGAGAGAGAGAGAGAGAGATGCATGATCATTGGTTCTCACATCAAGCGCACACGTTTGAGCTTCCGTTTCCCATATTTATTGTACATAAGATAAAATAAAAATGTAAATGTACTGTTTAAGTTTAAATAAAATTGTAAGGAGTAAAAAGTACTGTTTTTTCTTCAGAAATGTAATCAAGTAAAGTACTCAGTTTACATTGTACTTGAATAAAGTAAAAATCCCCCAAAATAATACTTAAGTACAGTAATCAAGTAAAATTACTCAACTATTTTACACCTCTGCATATGGTGATATTTTAAAATAGGCAAACATTTGTCAGGTTCATATTTTTTAATATCTCTTTTCAGCGGATCAAACCGTGAAGGTACTTCCAAAAGCATTTCCATCATCCCATTAAGACATATAGGAAATGGTTATGAATCATTTGTTTATTTTAATGAATTTGGTTAACATCAGATGAGTTCTGAATGTTTCATTACATTAAATTCCATGTTTCTAACTAATGCTAAAATATGTATCCACAACAGTTTGAGTATATGGACTGTCCATGTCTGAACCGTTTCCACTGATGATTAAATAGTGTGAATATTGTCAGACTGGAGACTGATCATTGTAAGCAATGATCTAGTTCCAGACATGGCACAATAGGAGGACCTGAGTTTAAGAATAACAGATGAACTTCTGCAAGAGTCTTCATTTGTTATTCAAACAAATCGGCGTGACATTATTTCCTGCAGTACTTTGTGTAAAACAACCTGGACGGCAATACATGCAATGTAAAGCACAGATGATACCCATATGTATTTTAATCATGGGCTATTAAATTATTCAGTGTGATATGGCTGAATGGGACAGTTGAAATTAAATAATGGCATTATAAGCCATTTGCTTCTCCATTAGCGTCAGTTAACAGTTTTGATGACTATGATGAGCAATACCTGACACTGTGTATTTTTCATGGGGATACTGGGCTGTCAGGGAAACTCTAGCTTTGAGGATTTTGAAAGAAATGGTGAATACAACTAGCTAATATTTCCACCCTTCAGTGTTTTACAGGTGATCTGTCCTAGTTTGGTCATCAGATTTTGCTCTTTCCATTGTGCAACACACTCGCCTGAGATCTTCAGATCCACCTGAAGAGATCAGACAATTAAACATACAACCAAGAATAAGACACAGTGATACCTTAAAGGAACACTTTTTTTTTTAAATAGGCTCATTCTAGCCATATCAGCCAAGAAAATCGCAACTTTTCATTTTCCGTCGGTCTTAGTACACGATGTAACTGCAGAAGAGTCAATCTTTAAATAGGAAAATTATCGAAACTCTTTGGTCATTTTTGAGCGAGATGCTAATGGTCTAATCCGATTCAATGAGCTATGCTAAGCTAAGCTAAAAGTTCTACCGCCAGACCCGGAGATCGGCTGAATGGATTCAAAAACAGTAAAACTCAACTGTTTAACTCTTGGGCAGTTGTAAAATGAGCCTATTTCCAAAAAATGTGGAGTATTCCTTTAATATGAATCTTTAAGTACAAAGATATAAAACTCACATACCTGCAACTTTTCAAACACCTTTTTCTTTGGTTTCAATTCATCATCTGGTTTGCCTGATTCATACCCTTCTACATAAACACGGTCTCCTGGTGCTGATCCTTCTGGTGGATCCAAAGGCTCCACTTTCCTGGGCTCTCCCTCACTGAAGACCATCACATTTAGAAAGATCAAAAATCAAGATGACTTTTACTATAAGAACTTGGTGGTTGAATTAGGGTGTATCAGTCCTACTGACATTGAAGCACAGAGCAGCATGGCTTGAGATTCAATCCCCCTCATCTTCTGGGGCTTTAGGTTGCATAACAACACAACAAGACGATCCTGAAGCTGCTCCTGTGAGAGGTAGGCCACCAGTCCACTCACTACAGTCCGTGGCTGTTCCTCACCAACATCAATCTTCTCTAAATACAATGAGTCTGCATCTGGATGCTAACAGGTCAACAAACAAGGTTACTTAAACATCCTTTTACTACAAAAAAAATACACTTAAAATTATAGCTGGCTTTCTCTACCTTTTCTACACTGATGACTTTGCCAACTCTGATGTCCAATCTAGATGGGATGACCTCCTCTTCATCAACGGTTTGTTTAGGGTTTCCCTTTGCTACTCCTTCTGTGAAGCAATTATAATTTCAATGTATGTGTAAATAGATGGGCAAATTCTTCCTTGACCTAAAACTCAATCTAGAACTTGAAGCACTGTTAAATGGGTTCACAAGTGTCAATGATTAAGTCCAAAAAGATATTAAATGTTGTGTATTTTCACTCACTGTTTTTGGAGGGCTCTGGGTAAGCTGATGCTGTCAGTTTCTTCAACTCTGGGGTCTCAAACTTCTTTCTGATGGGGTCCAACAGTTTGTTAAGAGCCACCTCTACCGAAGCCTTCAGGTCACCAGGATGGATTTGCTGCAGGTAAGCAGTGCAGGGGTCAACATATGATGCTCAACTCAATTTATGTGAACATCGTGAACATGTCGTTTGTACATTAAAGGGATAGTTCACCCAAAAATGAAAATTCTGTTATTAATTACTCACCCTCATGTCATTCCAAAGCGGTAAGACCTTCATTAATATTTGAAACACAAATTAAGATATTTTTGATGAAATCCAAGAGTTTTCTGACCCTGCATAGACAGCAACACAACTAACACGTTCAAGGCCCAGAAAGGTTGTAAGGACATCATTAAAACAGTCCATGTGACATTAGTGGTTCAACCTTAATTTTATGAAGCTATGAGAATAATTTCTGTGCACAAAGAAAACAAAAAAAACAACTTCATTCAACAGTTCTTCTCTCTCGTGTCAGACTTCAACGCGCATTCACAAGATTAACAATGCATGCATACATTCCTCTGCTTGTAAACAAGCCGCAGCGCATCCGGGTTCTCCATCAAAACGCCGATTCCTGCATCAGCAGGACCACACACGTCTCATTGTAATGTCATGAACGCGCGTCGAAGACTGACACAGAAGAGAAAAAAATTGTTGAATAAAGTCATTTTTTTATTTTCTTTGTACACAAAAAGTATTCTCATAGCTTCATAACATTACGGTTGAACCACTGATGTCACATGGACTATTGTTGTGTTGCTGTCTATGGAGGTTAAGAAAACTCTTGGATTGCACCAAAAATATCTTAATTTGTGTTACAAAGATTAATCAAGGTCTTACGGGTTTGGAACGACATGAGGCTGAGTAATTAATGACAGAATTTTCATTTTTGGGTGAACTACCCCTTTGAATAAATATAAATAATGTTTAGATACCTCGGCAGCAAAGTCCTTCTCCACTTCCTCATAGTCTGTGTAGACTTTGTCGCCTCCCCACTTTGGATCTCTTTTGATCATAAACTCTGAAAACAGAACACATCATTAAGCACTTAACTAGATGTTTACATTTCCAAAATAATTATTCTTTTTCCAGAACTCACCTGAGTGCAGTGGGAAAAGCACATGTTTGACAAAGGACAGAACTCCATTATTCTCCACATTTCCAGGCTCACAGAAGGCTCGCTTTAACTTCTTCTTCACCTCTTGGTTCTTATCCAGCAGGTCAATCTTGGATTCCTGTAGCAGATTTGAAAGTTAGAGAATAATGAATTTTAGTGTATTAACCCGACACCTGGAATACAGCAGCATAAGCCACTATCCCATCCTGCAGAATTACTAGGATTCTTTGATTACACGAATCAAAGAATGTGATTGTAAATCTTTATCTTACAGCATTCTTGAAATCTTTGAAGGTGTAGATGGTACCGTACCTCCTCAGAGGAACTCATTTTGCCCCCCGTCAGTCCAGGCACCATTGGGTTCATCATGTGGATACGTTTGGTGTACCCAAGAGAGGGCAGATACTGCAAAAAAAGAGAGAAAACTAAATTTCTAAAAAAAAAAAAAAAGATATCCAGCAAACATACATATATGCATTGGGATCCGCATCTTTATACAAATGTAATAATCAAGTTTGATTTTTATTTCCAACTGTCAAGTTAAAGCAAAAGAAGAAAAAACAAACATCAAATTAAAAACTTTTGAGAAGCATCTATTGTGCCCAAGACTTCCGCACAGTAATAGGTGCACTTTAAAATCATCATATGGAATAAGAAATATGTAAAAATGTACCTTTTCTGCTAATGTGAAGATCTTCCTTTGGTCCACGCCCCCGAACTGAGCATCTACTTTTAAGTACTCCTCATCCAGTGCCTGACAGAAATGAAAAACAGTGTCACAGTGTCTGGACTGTGAATTTGAATATAGAACAGAACAACAAAAAAATCATCCAGTCCAGAAATTTAAGATTTAAATAAGAGAATAACTCAGAAGTACTGATAAGCACAGAGTAACAATACACTACCATTTACAAGTTTAGAGTCAGTACGATTTTTATTATGCTCACAAAGGCTGCATGTATTTAAAAATATTTAAACCACTTAAAACATAAAACACTTAAACCAGTAATATAGTGAGATATTACTACAATTTAAAATAACTTTTCCATTTTAAAACAATACTTCAGAAATCATTCAAACAATCATTCAACTGAATCATTCAATGCTGATATTCTGCTATAGCAACATTTCTTATCATCATGTTAAAAACAGTTGTGCTGCTTTATATTTTTTGTGGAAGAATATTACATTTAAAATAACAAAAAAAGAAAGTTACAAAAAAATATTTTTAAAATAATATAAATGTCTTTACTGTTACTTTCGATCAATTTAATGCACCCTTGCTGAATTAAAGTATTAATTTCTTTAAAAAAAATAAATAATAATTACGGGTCCCAATCTTCTGAACAATAATATAGAAATACATAAGCATAATGGGTTTTATGTCTGCATATGCACCAATTAGAAAAAATATGCAGGTTTTGAAAATTGCCTTCATGTTCACACTATTATTAAACACAATACATACAGACCCCTCTAGAAGACCAGAAAGATGAGGAAAATGTTAGCAGAAGATGATCTGCATACCTGTAGTCCAGGATACAGCAGGCCACTCAGAAGAGGATGCTCAACCTGTTTGACCACCTCAGCACCTGCTTTCTTGGCATCATGTTCAGTGACCATGGATGACAGTCGGTAAACATCCAGAGTGTACTCTCTATAATAAACAACCACACAAAGCATTTGCCGCCTTCTTAAAGAAAGAACAACCACAAGCATCATCTTTGTATTCATGGTAAGAAAAACGCATATCTCTTCTTAATCTGTAAAAACTCTTCCTAAAAACCATTTGGTCAATTATCATCCTATGTAACCGTTTGAAATTCATAGCTACAGTATTTAAATAAAAGGAATGGTTACCTGCTAAGCTGATAGTCTGTGCCTTTGACAAATTTGAGTTTGTCAAGGGGAACTCCAATGCTCTCCAACATGGCCTTAATGACCTGCTCATAATACTTCACCCTGAGCTCCAGCAGCTCCCAGGGAGCCTTCATGTTGTCCAGATAGGCATGGAGATCGGCAAAGAGGATGGTCACCTACAGAACAGAAACATCACCCATGCCCTGATCAATTGTTCAGGCAAGTAATTCAGAATCAATACAGAACACCAGAGTCAAACCTCACAGCCCGCCTTCAGGAAGTCAGCGATCTTTGACATGGGGACAAAGTAGGCCACATGGGGTTTGCCCGTGGTGGCTGTTCCCCAGTAGACCTTCAGCTCCCTCTCCTTCAGGATCTCCTTCAACCTCTCCTCACCAAGAACCTCCTGAGAAAACAACAGCAGAGGTTAAAGAGAGTAAACTTTTTTTCCCGGGTGGGATGCGGGGCGGGTCGAGGGGTTGGGCAGCACATAAATATTATGCAATGACTGTGGCAACTTTAACATTTTGAAAGGATACTATGGCAAAGTTATTGTTTTCCTTATTCAAACTGATTTTTTTTTTTTACTGATTTACATTACAAATCTAGTGAGATAATGAACACTGTTTTCCCAGATGAACGTTAAGCAACTAAAATTCACAGCATATGCAGAGGAAGAGTTTAGCCCCTTTCACACATGCAGTCTTTACTGATAAACTACCATTAAAAGATCATGTGTGAACAAGACCGTTTCAAAAGTCCCTGTACATTTGTTTCTACCAATCATAACGTTCTTATGGAGATTACATGATTATGCTGAGCCGTTTACAAAGCTCAGCTGCTTTTTAATTAGTTTTTCTATGTAAATATGCACTAGATGGACATCTTTGACCATGCTTTTTCTAGACTGCGACCCCTATAAGAGCAAAAAAGTCTGAAAAAATATAGTAATGTTAGCTTGGTTGAGAGTGAAAGCTGTGCTCCTCTCATACCATTGGTAGGCGAACTCGTGAACTCGAAAGTGATATCGAAAGTGATAATCTTAAATTAAAAAAAAGTCTATTAAAAACTGACAGAACAGATACCTCATTAACGGTGTATGTAAAAATGACTAATGATTATCTTCAAAACAAGAACAGACATACTTCAAATGTTAAATAAGTTTGGGAATCTCTTAACATCTTTCCCTGCTGTTTCTCACCTGGAGGTTTCTGGTGATGAGCTGGAACTTCTCATCAGGACTCAGCTGCTCTCCCATGATGTCTGCTGCTTCTGTGCGAATGAAGCAATCACAGGCTTATATGACAAATAACGACGATAAACTCTATTTGTGGTTCTGGTAGCCATATGTCAAAACTGATATTTTTAGGATCAGTTGTTCAGCCCTGAGTTAAAATGACGTCCGCTTTGAATGAACCTCTGAGGGTGGGTTGTCTTATATACCAATTTCCCAGAGTGATGGAAACACTTCAAAGCAGGACATGGGTCGGTATAAAATGTAATACTATCCTTATGAAATGTCAGTGATAATAGAAGATATTTAATAAATATTTCACATTAAATCTCACCGGTGGTAGCTGAGAAACGTGTATGCCGGTGACAGGCTCTTCCTGTTGAAAGATTTCATCACGTATTTCATAATAAAAGTCCCCCGGATAAATCTATGAATGAAAGTCAGTTTTATCAATTTATTTACACGAGTTTACAATAATATTTGGATATATCGGTGTAATATATTAGATTTATATAAATAAATGTGTATTATTAATCTATTTTTAAACTAGTTTGCTTTATAATGATAGTGTTGCATCAGCTCTGAACAATCGATTATCCAGCTATTCAACAGCAGGAAGAGTAATCGAGTGCATAGAGATGAGACCCATTGAGCCTCCAGGAGGCGCTCCTACACTGACCCTGTTGAGACTAGTGATGGGCGATACCACTTATTTTATTTTCGATCCGATACTGATATTTTTAAGCCCAGTATCGTCGATATCGATAACGATAACGATAACGATACCTCGACTAAACTGATTTTTTTAATTATTAAAAAAATATAATCAGTAATTATACTCACTTAATATTAGATGGGTTTTTTTTAACATTTCATAGGCTTTTTTTGTTTTTGTTTTTTGTTTACACTCAGAAATAAAATAAATTGTATTTCAGCCCTTTACTGGGGCAGTAACCTCAAAGGTGCACCTACCCTAAAAGGGAGCATATTAGTACCATACAAGTATGCATGCTTTAAGGGTAAATAACAAATGTGCACCTTTGAGGGTACCTCATGAAAAATAAACATTGTGTTCCATAAGTACTAAAATTATTATTTTTATGATACATTTGTGGTTACTGCAGTTTTACTACAAATACTGTGTTAAACTGTGGTTACTGTAATAAAACCATGGTTAATTTTTGTAAAAGGCTCCCAGGCTGCTGTACTTCTAAAGGTGAAACTTTAGCATATTTTTTTATTAACAGCAATTACAGAACCTAACACAATCCATTTGAACTTTTAACAACCAGTTTAAATAAATTTACTTGCACAAACTAGCCTATTTAAAATACATATTACATAAACCAAGTTTGGGGTTAGTAAGATTTTGTAATATTTTTTAAATAAACATCATGCTCACCAAGGTTGCACTTATTTGAACAAAAATACAGTAAAAATAGCAATATTGTGAAATATAACCATAACAATTAAAATGACTATTTTCTATTTTAAGATATTTTAAAATGTAATTTAAAATGCCTTTGTGATCAAAGCTGAATTTTCAGCATCATTACTCCAGTGTTCAGTGTCACATGATCCTTCATAATTATCATTTGCTGCTCAAGAAACATTTCTGATTATTGCTGCTTCATATTTGTGTGGAAACCGTGATGCATTTTTCAGAATTAATTGTATACATAGTAACAATGATATGTAATGTAATGATGTGGCAATGTTTTATAAAGATTTACTTATGCTTCTGATGCTTTTGGGAAGCGTAGCTCTATTTGAACAAACACTGTGACTGAGCCATGAGTCTGTGATTGATTGGTTTTGTCTTTCAGCATTTGCGTTCCGATCGAGCAGGAGAAATCACTCTAATTAGACTAACACTTAAAAGCTTATTTATGCACAGAATGTCTTAATAAAATTAGTGGTTTAAAAAAATGCACTTTAATTAGAATCGATATTTTTATGTGAGGATCGATCCTTTCGATACAACATCAGTATCGAAAGTATCGATACTTTAGGATCGATCCGCCCAAAGTTGAGACCATATAAAATATATTATGTTTATGGTTGAGACGGCGAGATTTTGTCCTTCTCTTCATTTTTGAATAATATATATATAGTGTGTGTGTGTGAGAGAGAGAGATTTACAGCTGAGAGTAGGCTACGGGCACCCCGTTTTAAAACCGATTTTGATCATTTTATAACGAAATAATGACACTGAAGTAAAACCATAGCGAAATGGAATTTGGACTTCGTCAATATATTATAGATATAAAATATTTTTAAAACATGTTTTTAGATTTTATTATCTAAGAGGCTGAGTGTGTAGAAGGGAAAAAGCAAATGATGATCCTTGAATATTAATTAGTATTTATTAACATTTTTGTAACATGGTTTCTTTTAAATAACTACACACATTTACACTTACAACAATTGCATCCAAAAATATCAAGTCTATGTACAAACATCAGCGTATCTGTTATATACAATAACTGTAATGTTTGATATCAGAATATGGAAATCGCCACAAACTAGTGTTAATGCAAATTGGGTTAAAAAAAAAAAAAAAGACAGATGCATCCATACAAAATTGACACGTGTTAGAAAACGGTGTTCACTCCAAACATGCACTGACGAGATTTCAATGCGCATCATATTTACAAAATACATTGACACAAATATTATTTACAAGCCATTCCATTTTCCCCAAATAGAAAATGAAAAATATGACTTAATATTTTCAGATGGTTTATGTACATACAGAAACACTTGGCATTCAGATCTTTGACACAGAAGTTGCAGGCAGAGAACTATGTAATAATAAAAGCACTTTTGAGACAACTACTGAACGGACACTGACATGAAATGACCAGAAATCAGATTAATTTTCATAGGAATTAATGGCATATTAGACATAATTCAGCAGTGACAGCTCTAATTGCCCTTATTTCATACAGCTGAGGCCCTTAAACAATATAAATTAAGGAAGATGGGAGAAACAGACAATCAAATCAACACATGATCTAAAACAAAAGTAATAAATACTTAAATAATCTTGTTCACCTCACAACATAAACAATTGATAACCCCACATAGTCTGATGGCATCCTGCTAGTTCATAGCCTCAGTTGTCAGCAGCACTTTTACCCACATGTTAGTGAACCCATCCAGAATGTAATCGAATAAGATCCCGTGATCTGAAGGATATCATCTGAAGGCGTTGAGGGACCACATTTGTACGTTTATCCTCAGCACATCCCTCTAAAAGAGCTCTGTTTGCCCCAAGAGAGCGGAAACAGATGAAAAAGGAACATAATAGAAGTAAAGTAATACAAGAAATAAACAATTCTGTGCGCAATACTGAAGTTTGATGTAATTCATTTTTGGTTTTAGCACCTAAAAACCTTTTTTAAATGTTTCAAGTTTCTTCTTACGGTAGACATGTCCCACCACATGGACACTGCTTTGAGATCCTATACCAGCGAGCAGCACAAATACTGGCGACACACACAAACCTTGTGTGACTCAGGGAAACGTTTCTGGCGTCTATAAGCACTTGTAGCTGGAAATGGCAAGGCACTTAGAACTTGAGCTGGAAAAGGCCACGTTTCAAGTTGATTTGCGGTCGTTTAGGTGTGATATGGTTGAAAGTTTTCAGCCACAAGGCAGCATGGTTGGTTCAAAGCATCCACTCAGTTTGTTTTGGCTCTGTTGGCCCGACGTAATTGGCACAATGTTCTATCTAGTGTTCTGGTGCTATAATACCACATTGAGCTCAGTGGAGTCTGTTTCTGAGTCAAGCTCATTTTCTCTGAAGGAAAAAAAACAGGATAAAGTTAGGCAAAATAATTTAAAGAATGCCATTTAATCAGCTTAAGAGGTTTAAAAGTACCATGTCAATTTATAGATTTCGAGAATGTTGAGCAGGATTAACATCTTTAAGAAAAACATGTGACTGGAAGACTTCAATAGGTGGCTTTACCGTTGTTCATTAAGTAGTTTACGGTTTCCTTGTCTCTTTTCCTCGTTGATTGGATATGAGATGAATATTAGCAGCCCGATAATTATAAAGAATATCGGAGCTGCAGACACCAGGATCTTCAATGTTAAATCGACTTCGGCAGGTTGCGTGCAACCTCTCGTTACATAGCCGGCAAAACTGTTTGAAAGAAGAAATGAGAGATTAATATCTTATTCATGTTCATCCAGATAAATACAACCTCATGAATGATCACGGGATCTCACAGTAAAACACTATCCTGTGTGGTCACTCTCCAAACTCAAAAGACCCATAAAACCGACGCTAATCGCATTGTATCTGAATGTCAGGAGGATAGACTGATTCTCATACAGTAAAACAAAAAACCGGGCTTAGTGGATCATGAACACTATAATCCAATTTAAAAGCCAGTGATTCATGTACAAGGCTGTGAAACTTACTCAAGACTAAGAGTTGAGACCCCCAAGGAAACTCCAGATGCAAACTTGGTGAAGAACACATAGAAGGAGTAGAAAATGGCTTCATGGCCCTGAGATTCAGGATTTTGGACTTTAAAATCATCCACGACGTCAGGAAGCATGGACCTGAGCATATGGGAAAACACACTCCATGAATAAACGGCACCAAATCTGGAAGTGCACACACATTTGTACAATTCTCAGGTACTTACCACGGCAGAAGGAAGGCCGCTGCAACACTGACTCCAGCGGCAAAGGACACGACGTATGTCACAATAAGATTGCTGGGCACAAAGACGACAGAGACGAGGAAAGGCACCACAGACTGCAAAAAGAATATAAACCATCAGTAACAGGAACCAAAACATCAATTACAGTATATGACGGACCAGAAGCAGCCACTGTTGGTCAGTTAGTGTAATTAACTGAAGGTTTATGTGCCGCTGTCAGTACTTACTGTAGTCCCAATATACACAGCGGTCTTCTTGCCAAATTTTGTGAGGAACCATTGCCAAAATGGGATGGCAAGTGTGGCGGAGAGCTGAAATAGAGAAAATTAAAACATAATCAGCTCAAAGACAACTACTGTAAAAGTGTGCAGGATGAAAAACATTTTAGTTTTTGTGTATATGCTTGTCACACCACATGATGGTGATTTGCGAAACAAACATTTTTTAAATATTAAACATTTTGATGATCTATGCCGACAGAGATATCGGTTTATATTACAGTAAAAGCAATGCACTGCAAGATGGTTTTCGTGACTTATAATGTGTGCGAACAAGGCATTAGCTAAGATTAGGTTTCTGGCAATGAATGTATCCATCTATGTGTTCACACAGGTTCCCATCAATAAGAATGCTTCCTAACACACCTTTCTGACAACAATACTGGCATGTTTTGTGTCATATCTAGGACAATGGCTGAAAACTGTTCTATTTGTGCATTCAGCTCACTGAACAAGGGTTATTGTAGTCTGAAAAAAGTCAGCAGACTGGGTTTTACATGACTACAATAATACTCTCTTATTGAACATGAATTCTTAAAGGAATCTGGGTTTTGAACATTCTGCTCTCATGGACAAAAGCCCATGAACAAGACATTCTTGTTCTTTGAAACTAGATGAACAACTTTTTTCCTCAAACAACAATCTAGTTGTCAATTCTCTAGATATTGACAACTTTTCTGCAATACTGAAGCATTTTTATGGGCTTAAGCAGTGAGTTGTGGATTGGTTAAGGTGTAATGCATTACTGGAAACACTAGTCTATTCAGATGGTCAGCAAAAATGGAACTTGTGTTATGCAAATGTGTTATGTAATGGACCCATTAAGTGCTCTCCTTTTGTACATTTGTCTATCAAAATGTCACTGTCAATCACTCCATAATGACACCTCACCTATCTTTACAGACCATACAGAGACTTTAGCATTCAAAAAGCCCATTTAAAATACATTTACAATTTAAAACAAAATTTAGTTTGCTTACCATAATGACGAGAAGGACGTTTTGGAAGTCATTTCTGAAGCCAAGGGTGTAGCTACAGAACAGTGCAAAGTTTCCCTCCAGGAACTGCAAGAAATGTTTATAGAAATAATAAGCTGCACAGTCAAGACACATTAGCAAAACCTAACAAATAAAGCGATCGACAAAGGCAACAGTGCTCGTCCAGGGTGGTCACAGATTAAACAACCCAAACGACTGGTGGTGACCACGACTCAACATGAAATGAATGTATAATTTGCACAAGAACTCACCATAAAAGCCAGAGAGGTGAAGAGGAAGCCCATGACCAGCTTGGCATACGGACCGTGGCCCATCACCATACGAATACCCTGGAAGAACGACATGGGCTCAGTCCTGACCCTGCAAGTCTCTGTCAAAAGAAGAGAGGGGCAAGATGAGATGATGGAAACAAATGGTAATTAATGGTGCTAGATTAAATGCAATGAATTACAGAGCAGTGGGAAAGAGACTAGGATTTTTCCCCATCAATTCTCAGGTGTTAGCTTACTGAAGAATCAAAATAAATTGGTGCACACAAGCGTATGCATTTTGATTAGCTGCCAAAATGAGTCATTGCATTGCATGACAAGGAATCTGCCTCAAAAAATGTTGTTTAATTGCTTGTACGCTTTCATTTATAAGTGCAGAGCATGATAAATCCACAAATGAGGCTTGATGATGAGCTAGGACTGTGCTTGATTTTTCCTTTCAACAGTCTACTGAGGTCTGCATGCTAAGGCTCAATATTTTAGTTTAAAATTAACT
The DNA here is from genome assembly GCF_936440315.1 of Barbus barbus. Lineage (NCBI taxonomy): Eukaryota > Metazoa > Chordata > Actinopteri > Cypriniformes > Cyprinidae > Barbus > Barbus barbus. Next base: position 10,496,151 of record NC_136747.1, on the reverse strand, counting down.
GCGCTAGAGAACACCAATAATAACCTTCCTTTACCATGTGATGTGCCCCATTTAGACAGCCCTATCTGTGCTGTGAAAGCTAATCACCCTGCTAAACTTATTCACTGGCCTTTCCCTGCGACCAGCTGAGCTCTGCTTGTGGGCCAACTACTGACTCAAAGAAACCCGAGCAGTGTGGAAAAACCCAGGTACATCTGCAAGCAACTTCATGGGATTCACTGTTTACACACATTTCTCACTGAAACAGAAAGTATGGGCGAGACATACTGAATGGATCATTTCCCCATGTTAAGACAGCCAATAGGCTTTAGTTATATCACAGCCAAAAACTACAAATTGCTTGTTTACAAGTTTGTTTCAGTGGTAGGGACATTTTAGAGAGGATAGGACAAAAATCTGTGTTGTGCTGCATGAGTCATCGAAATTTTGGTACATTTCCAGCATTTATACTTGTCAATTTTACCAGCATATTAGAAGATTAACCTTTTCTAGATACACATTTAACATTTCTACAAGACCTCATAGCTAACAGCTTAAAAGCATAAAATTAAGTCTTAAATTATGATACCATAAAGTCTATAAGAAAGAAGCTATACTACCATTCAAAAGTTTGGGGTCAGTAAGATTTTTTTTTTTTTTTTAAGAAAATCAATACTTTTATTCTGCCAGCATGCATTAAATTGATCAAAAGTCACAGTAAAGACATTTGCAATGTTACAAAAGATTTCTATTTCAAAAAGACTGTTCTTTTGAACTTTCTATTCAATTCAAAGACACTTGAAAAAAAAAAAGGGTCACATATCAGTTTGTACAAAATATTAAGCAGCACAACTGTTTTCTACACCAAATCAGCATATTAAGTATGATTTCTGAAGGATCATGTGACACTGAAGACTGGAGTAATGATGGTGAAAATTCAGCTTTGCATCGCAGGAATAAATTAAAAATATATTCAAATACAGTTATTTAAAATTGTAATATTTCACAATATTATCATTTTTACTTTATTTTTGGCAAAATAAATGCAGTGTTGGAGAGCATAATAGACTACTTTTAAAAACAAATCTTACACCGACCCCAAAAGTTTAATTACATGAAGTTGTAATAATGTGTCTTTGCAGTAGTAGTAGCACTTACCTTTTTGTTCTTTCACACCAGAGAACAAGACCACGGCACAGACAACATAAATGCAGCAGATGACACCAGATGCGATCAAGTAAGCATTTCTCTGTGGGAACCACATGATACCAGGCATTTAATACCAATACAGCAAGAATTTTTATTTAAATCAACCTCAACAGAAAAAATCCTTACAAGATGCTCCAGTGAAGCATGAGGCTCAGTGATGTTGACCTCAGGAGCCACCTGCAGATCTGTAGAGTTCAGGTCCTCGCCAGTGCTGATACAAGGAGCGTTAGCCATTCCCACAATCTGACCTTGAACAGCAGTGCCGATGAGCGTGCCCAAAACCTCAACAGTCATTCCTGTGATAAGAGATTAGCAGTTAGCTGTGAATTTGAAAACGATGGATGTATCTAGCTGTAGATGTTTTAAAACTCACGGTAGGCTGTGGCTGAATCCCTCTCCTTCTGCTCAGTGCTGATAAACATAGTAAGTGCAGAATACGGTACATGGAAGCACTGTTGTTTTTTGAGAAAAAGACAATGGCAAAAGGTTAAAGGAAATTATGTAGAACTATACAGGCTATGGTCATATAAAGATGGTTACTTACTGTCTGTAATGTTTGGAAGGAGCAGTAGAAGATCAGGTACCAAACAACCTTGCCTTGCTCAACAGACGGCACGTACCAAATGAGAAAATAGCATAGCACGGCAAATGGGGTAGACAGTACAATCCTGCAAGGAAAGGATGTATAAGATTAGAAGAAATGTAAAAAAGGTAAAAAAATGAAGTATAACTAGGTTGGTATACTGCTTCCCCATGATGATAAACAGGTTTGGGTTCAAGTACATATAGATGAAGTTTACTAGGTGTCATGTTGTTGAACCTTGTCAAGCACTGTGTCATTTCTGTTGCCCCGTGACTATGAGAGATGAAAGAACTGATTGGACAACTTCCTGTCTTTCTTCAGTGACCTATGTGGCCAACAGGATCCTGAAGTGGAAATACATTGTCTGCTCTTAATCTGTTGCATCTGTACAAGGAAATACCATTTCAGGCGCGTAACACGTCATACAACTGAATGGTACCACATTTTGTTTTCCTGGTAACTTAAGATCCTGAGTAGTAAACCCAGCATTATTTCCAAGAAAAAAAAACAGGTTTGCGGAACCTCACTTTTCTAGAGCAGACCTTAACAGAATCGGACCCTATAGAATTACACTGATTTATGCAGAATGTGAATGTTTGTATTCAATCAGTACATTGCACGCTTCTCTCCACCCCCTTTCTGTTTGTTTATCAAATATTTTGGTTAATTCCATAATGCTTTCAGCTACCAATAGGACTGCAGTACTCAAAGGTGTAGCAATACCTATATAAGTCATTAAAGCTATTCCCCAGAAAGCGTTTGCAGGTTTCCCATGAATCTATCTGGGTTACATTTCTAGTTTAAAAAAGATACTATGGTGATATTATTGCACAAATGTGTTCAGAATGATGTAAGACAGAAAATATTAATTTCAAATAAAGTCAGATTCACTGAGCTTTAGTATACTATTATCATCATATATTTTGTGCAAAAACAACAATTTTAGCCTCTCTATAAATAAATAATAATAGTATACAGTATATACACATTATATTGGACTTTGCCTGCACTGAACAAATTCATAAACTAATAGGAAATAAAGGTAGGACTGGGTTTGCTGGATTGAGGGTTATTAAAGTGCATTTGAAATTATTGAAAGGAATATCCTCTGAACTAAAAGCAACAAAAAACTCAAAACCCTTTACAGCTGTTTTGACCTATATTACATCCTACAATGATTCTACAGTATAATACTATTATACAATCACCAATCTATTAAAAACATTTATGAAAATAAATTGCATATTCGATTTCTCAACAGTTTCTTGTATCTGTTTGTAATTGAAGAGTTTATTTGCAAAAACAGATAACTCCGTTTTTTATTATATTATCATGTTTTTAGTGTTTTATTGTGTTAGTTAGTGTATTTATTTTTACTTAATCAAAATAAACCAACTGCAGTTTAATTGAGATTAATTGGAGTGCACAATGAAAAAACATGATTTTTGAAAATTGTTAAAAATAGAGTTATCCGTTTTAGCAAAAAGATGCAAATAGTTAACAGTTCAAAATAGTAACAATCTCACTCTCACTCTACTATCTCACTCTTCCATTTAAACTAAAGTAACCCCAGTATGCTGCCTTTAGACTTGAAGCAGAGTTGGTCTGCCTCCCTCTCACTCTGATTGGATGACAGAGGTGGTGTGTTGTGGGTTGGACCACTCAAGAGTTGCACCATTTTGGCAACCTCCCAACCCCCAAGGCATGCAGCACGAAAAAAGGAGTGTCTGCCTTCTGAGCCCGGCACAAATGTCTTATGCCATTTACAGAATTACACCTCAGATAATTCAATCCACACAACATGAGTCGCTTACAGAAAATATCACATGGATTAAGGAAGATCAGAGACATTCTTAGCTGTTCTGACTCTAAATGTTTTTTAGGTTTATGGTGCCATGAAAATCATTTGCGGTTTATGAGATACTATCATATGTTCAAATATTGACATTTTCTTTACAGTTCCCCAGCTCATGTCATTTAATATACCATTGCAAGTGTGACTAACATTTGCAATGAATTCTCTTTCAGGATTATGATAGCTTAACTCACATGCTTGTGACTATTAATAATGCATGTGATCAAGCATAGAGAAAATGAAATTATACAGGCTTGTGGTTCATATGACTCTCCACGGGAATAGTTAGGGGAGAAAAAGTCCCCTCTCTCCCACATATGCCCAGAACTGCACCAACAAACGTGTCTCAGGCACTCCCAAGAGACATCACAGCACAAATCTAACGTCACTAGGGATTTTGTAATCACACCACCCTGAGAGGATACAACCATCTTGCTCAGATCCAGTGTCACTGAAATGAGCTCATTAGGGCAGAACTTTCTCACCAGCCTCCTACCAGATTCCTTCACATGCCCTGAGTCCAGTTAAAAAGCAGTCGCAAAGTACAGTTTATTTGTTTTTGCTAGAAGTAATAATTAGCTACACCAAAATGAGTAAGAACCTAAATTTTTACCTAAATTAAGCCGTCACTTGGTAGTTAGTTTTGGACAAAATGTTGGCTTCTTAAGCATATTTGCCTCCATATATTCTGCAATACAAGTTAAGAAAGGGAACCGTTTAATTTGCTTATAATTTATTGCTCAATGGCAAGCATTTCTTGTTGTCAGGACACTGATAAAGTGGTTTAGTCATGCATGTGATGTAGAATCAAATCAGATTGGCCGGCTGAAAATGCAAATTGACCGAAGGCAAAGCTACTGTGGTGTATCAAGCCCACCATCCATCACGCCCCTCAACCCCCCATGAGAGTTCAGGGGACTTCATGTAGCCCACAAGTGTCCTCTGACTTAGAAACATCACCAGATTCACTTGGCTCGCTTACTTAAAGACTACCTCCTGACATTTCACAACAACAGAGAAATGGGTCAGAAGACAAAGCAAGTGACGGAGCAGAGAGATTAATTTGAGACGCAACAGAGGAGTCCGCTGAGTTAGTGGATTTTCCTAAGAAGGGCAGACAGTTAGTACAGGCAACATGTTCCTTAAACAAGACAATTCTGAGTCTTGTTCAGTGTTTAATGTGATAGATTGCTCTGAACATCAAGGTATGAATGCACAAAGACCTGGACAGTAAACCCTTGGAGAAATTAAATGAAACAGAGGTGAAGAAAGACTTACCAGGGCATCATTCGTCCAAATCTGGTCCAGGGACTACGGCTGATTAGAAAGCCCACCGTAGGGTCTGTGATGGCATCCCATGCTCGACCCACAAACAAGATGATGGAGGCATAAAATGGGTCCAACTGTCAAGAAAATAAAAAATATCAGCATGTCATCAACGCACATCACTGGTTGAGAGTTTTCACAAAACTTTTATTCAGCATCAGAATGGACTAAATGATAACTTAAACTAACAGATGAAATACCAACATGAAAAAGTAAAAAGTAAAGAAAGAAAACCTTTTTAAACAGTAAAAATGTCTGCTAAATATTACATATTTACATTTGGTGATAAAGAAGAGATATACACCACTACATATCAGTTGCAGATATGACTTCTCACGATAAATCTACAAATATTTATAACCGTTTCGAGGGGCTAGACAGCATGTAAACTACAACAACTTCTTACAGAGATCAAGAGGAGCACATGAGGCCAGCCCAATGACTTTGAGATACATGAGATCATAAACCACATGACAGGTAAATGGAGTTACTCAGTTGCAACCGTTTTACTTCCAGTACAACACACTTGCAGAACTCTTGAAGGACTCTGAAATGCGGTTCAGATTGAGTGGTTCATGCTGGCCATTGTGTATTGTAGGAATAACTGTTAATTATGGGATTAAACACATTAGTAGATCTCACGCTGGGAACCTGTCTTCTGTAGTCAGTGGTTACATGATAAACACTGAAGGCTATTAGAACAATCCTCTTTAATCTGGTCAATCAGCCTACCAAGACTACAGTAGCTCCCCAAAAGTTAATGGCATGAAAGGCCTTTGCAAAACTATTCATTTTCCAGTACAATTCCCCCTTTGTGACTGTACTTGTCGCCTCTGACTATGTGAACAGGGGAGTAAAGAAACTCACTGCCCCCTGAGGATCACAATCAGATTCTACATTCTACAAGTCGATCTGATGTTCTGTTGAGGCACTTTCCACGAATTCAAAATAGGGCAAGATTTTACAGGAAACTGTAGGTCAAGATTCTTTAGAAAATGGTTAGTATGAGGAAGTTCTTTGCAAAAATGTCATCCTTACGAGGTTGAACCAAATTATTACACGAGTTGTTTTGTTTTATATCCATTTTCCATGAGGTTTGCTTGACGAATGCAGCCAAAGCAACAATATTCATAAAATGTAAGATTATTTCCTCATTTTCAAATCTTACTATTGCACTTTTGGTCATTAACATTAGTTTATAATTTATTTATTTTTTTAATTCAGTGACTTGAATTCAGTAGAAACATTATGACAACATATGATTCTGATTTCTTGTTGGATACAGTTGAGATCATCAAGACCTCTGAGGCGGCACCGGTCCAAATTATTTGCTGTGACATTTTGTGTGTATAAAACTGCTTCTGTGTCATTCTAAGTTAATGTTATGATATATAATAATTTGTTGAACAGATAGTTTTCACAAATAAAAGTAATGGGACAACAAGTGCACAACTTTCATGGAAGGTGCAATAAAAAGGTTAAGCACCGGTCATTTACATCAAAATTCATAAATCAGTTGATCAAATCCGTTGATCGATCCAAATGATTAAGATGTTATTAGTAAAATCAATCACATGGTTTCACTCACCAAAGCAACGTCCAGCAGGTAGATCTGAAGGAAGAAGCCAATTGCACATCCTGTTATCTGATATGGTGCTCCTCCAATGGCATAACACAACTTGCTGCATACCGACAACCGGCCCCTTGATTCACGCTATTTTTATTTTTTTAAAAAGGAAGAAACAGGATATGTTTTGAGACGTTCATAAAAAGACACTCCAAATAATTAAGAATACAGTACATATGCTATATTCATTAAGGTCTTACTGAGTTCAGTGTCTCAGTTGGGATTCAAACTATAATTGTAGCACACTGTGGCCAGACTCGGTTGTAATTTAGCTTAAGTTGTTGACTAACTAGGATTTCCACTCTTAGACAAGCGCTGGTTTTAATTATGCTAACACTATGCATTTCTGCTTGACTTGCTGTTCGGTTCTAATCCAAACATAACCTCATTCCCCATACAGCTCGGTAACTTCTGATATTTGGGTCAGGGGGCCCTCAAGCAAGAAATCCCACAATCAGAACACAATCAGATGAGACAGGCAGTGTTCTTCTGTGATGAACATCAGTACATAGTCTCATGGCAGATCGGTACATTTCGAGAGGCTCAGGGAGGGTCAAATATGAGTTTGACACTCCTGTTTTCATTTATTAAGAGTGGGCGTGAGATTCAGTCAGTTTGGTGACTTCTTATACATTAGTCAAGTGTCTGTCACATGCATCCTCCTAAAATAAACCATTAAAGTTGCAATGTGAAGACGTTAAGTAACTACCTTTGGCTTTATTGCACGTGCTGTTCCCTCAGTGCCACCTGCTCATGTTAAAGGACACTTGGACAACCTTAACACTCCAACATCATGCAACGCAGACACTGTATTACGGTCGTGTCCAACTGACACTGATTCAGCGCAACAGAGCTATTATAGCAGAAACAGAGAACAATTCTTTGCCAGCTGCTTCACTAAGGACTGTTAATAGAGGATTTGTTGGCATGTTGTGTGAGTGGGGCTTTCATTAATTCTGGACCAAATACTAACTTCGCTTGTGATGCCAATATACAGTTTTGGGGTAAATATGGTTGCTATAAAGTCAGCCATAAGTAGAGAAACACACTCAATGTTTTTGTAATGACAATAAACAGTGAAAAACTGCTGTCAAACAGGACATGTCTACAAGACAACTGATCATTTCTAGGAATCATGATGGTATCCTCTAATGTCAGGCTTCCCTTCATTTTTGCAATGGTCAGGATAAACTATAAACACTCCAGCTAGTCTCGGTTTAAATGATAGTGTTTATGTGTTTAAATGATAGCCATTTCCATCTATCATCTAGGGCTATCAGGACAATTTTGGGATGCAGAATCTATGACTCATTTATCTTATCTACATTAGCAATAAATGCATATCACGTTTTACAGCAATAAAGCCATTTCACATAAAATCAAGCTCATAAATCAAATGACTATGTTTAAATTTAAGCTTGCATGGATTATCCATTCTGATGATGTGGCATGTGGACTTGGATCTATAGGGAATCAATTAATTCAGGCTTTGTACGAATCTAAAATTGATGGGTGATCGGTAGAATAATTGCTATATATAAAATTTTACGTAAGGAATAGTTGACAGCAGACCATGACATTACTGAAAATCAATGCAAACTCTTAAGTAGTAAAGTGGAAATGTGCATTAATTTGTTTTAATAATTCACAAAGCTTTGGGAAGTTTAAGCGGTTTATGCACTTACTGAACAGAGAGACAGGGCTTTCCATATTTGTATTTACCTATATTGTTGTCATATTTATTTGTGGCCTTTTTCTAGTTCTTTTGCTGTATTGAGTAAGTCTCTTTGAAATCCCTACAAAAAAAATCAAGACCTTATCTGTCAGCAAATTAAAATAAAATAATTGAACTGAAATATTTTGTAGGCCTACTCATTTAGTTAGCTTCGCTGCGATCATTTGAGATATAGATTAAATTACACACAAATATTTTCCTTTTAACTGATAACCTCACGAATTCCCTCAATTAATTTAAAATACTTTTGTTCAATTCAGTGATCTCTGAAGGACGAAAAATGTAAGCACATTTAAGATGTAGCTATATACACACACACACACCTAGCTATATATATCACAAATCCCGTGTCTAGTAATAATGAAACAGGCAGACAGCTCCCTTTCAATCCTTGACACCGATAGCGTGCATGCTAAACGAAAAGTCCTCGAACAGCCAGATAATGCATGTACAATCGATCTAATAACTATGTTTATATCATATAATCTCCACGCGTCGTCGCGAGTAGTGCAGACTGGGCGTGCGCGCGTAATTTAACCTGACAAATGACACGTCGATCAACTACGTGCCTGTTCTACAGGGAAATCATGGGAATGGGAAACACGTACCCTGCTAATAAACTTATCACTGAATGAAAGCAAAACATTTTTTAGTTTCTTACCTTTGCTGCCAGTTTGATTCCATCTGGGCTGGGTTTTTGAAGGAAACTGGTATTGGAGTATTGCTCTGCGCCCTCTCCTCTAGCCATCTCGTTCTTGAAGATTTACGTTCAAAGTCGTTTACACTTTACCTATGAATCCAGTTATTAAATGATATGAAATAAAGAGGGGAAAAAATAAACCGGCGCGATAAAAAAGAACAACAACAACACTGTATCTGTTCGCGTAAAGCGTTTTCCTCGGAATCAACCTGTGTTTCTGCCGGTCCCTGTACTAGCCGGCTGTAGTAGTACCTGAAGGCTTGGATTCTCCGCCCCTTTCAAAGAGTCATTCATCCCCTCAAACCCCTCCTTCTTCAACCTCGTATGATTTCTCACGCAAACATAATGTCAACACGCTGACGCATGTCCGGATGCACTCACTGGTTGGTTCTCATGAAAATCTTTTTGAAATTAAGTGCATCGAAAATCATAATAGCCTAATGTATCATGCTTAGTGTATATTATGATTATGCTCATCATTTATCAAAAGCTGTGCAATGAGCTTTCCATTCAGCAATACACTCAACTCAATACAATTGGGGAGGCTGTAACTTTACTCACATATTGGGGGCGTCCACCAAAGTAACTTGCCAAAATATACAAAAATACAGTGTTTACAGAATTCAGGTTCGCGCACTAATCAATGTGTGTCAACAGAAGATAAGATAACAGTCTGTTAGGTTGACTCGTTCAGTGTCAGGTGTGTTTGGGAAGGCATTATCTTGAGAGCAGAGGGCAATGCAGTGCTGCCTATTGCTGTTCCAATTAAGTTTAGATTGACTTTGCCATTGCATCTAACCAGAAACTGACATCATTGCCCAATTTTAGGTTATCTGAATACACCTGACTGGTTTATCGCAACCTTTTGATCTAAAAGCTTTCTATGGCTAAAAATATATGGTAAAGCTTAACAAAGTGTCCCGTTAATGTTAGCTGCAACTAATAGTGCATTTGCTACAACAGCCTATTGTCTAAAAACATTGTTAGTTCATTGTAGTTCAGGTCCATAAATAATATTAACAGATACATCTTTTGATTGTAAAAATGTATTTTGTAAATGTTAAAATTAACTAAACATTAAACTTTAGAAATATTTTCCATTGTGAGTTAATGTTGGCTCTGGTCCATTAAATAGTCTAAATACAAATTTAGATTTTAATCATGAATAAGTAAATGTTTAAATTAATATTAACCCAGATTAATAAATGCTTTAAAATATTGTCCTTGTTAGTTATATTACAGGTAGGGTATGGCGATTTCAGAGAGGCTAGCAAATAACAAGCTTTGAAAGCATACAATCCCACCCTCACTGGAAATCACTCTCCAAAGCACCTCCTCCAAAACACAAGAACGCAGTATGCAAGAAACTGACGGGCAGGTAGGACAGCGTATCGTAGCCTTCATACCGAGGGATATGATTGGATGAAAATGTTATGGTCCTACGGTTTTCACAGATGAAATACATATAAAGGGCCAGATTTACTATCAGCTTGCGCCAGTGCAAACCCTCATTTGACGTTAAAAATCTGGCAAGCTTGTTCGCAATGCTTCACAATCACTCTGCTCTCACGTGGGTGCATGCTCTCTCTTGTTAATTCATTCGAATTCATTTCAATAAACATCATCTTTATTTATCTAAAGAATTCTACCTCAGCTGTAGATAAAATAGTCTAACAAATTAAAATGACCTTTATTTTTCCGGTCTTTATATGTTCAGTCAGATTTTGTGCTGCAAAATATCCACCACAGCTGCTGGCAAATAATAATGGTCATTCAACATAAATTTTTTAAATAATTTTAATAGCACAGCCATTTAAAACTGGAGGGTCTACCATGTGCATAGTAAAGCAATCACTGCAGACAATTCTTTTGGGCGGGAATTAATGTAAACACAGATATTGGGTACCAGTCCTGTCTAAAATGAATGTAAAGAGACAGGCCAAAAAGTCGGATATGGTCAGAAGATCGGATCTGTGCATTAAGACTTGCTATCAGGATGTAAAGAGACTTTCAACCAGCATAACAAAAAATGTTTTTGAATCAAATCACCTACCCTACCTTTAACTAATGTAGTTCACTAATGTTAACAAATGGAGTTGTAAAGTGTTACAAGTCCAACAAAATTACAATCCTTAATTTTAACCAATCTGAAGTTTATTTCTTAATATTTCCTTTAAAATATGAGGGAGGCTTTAGTTGACATTTTAGTTTGCCATTGGTTAAAAGACACAGTCCTGATGCTTATTTACCTGTCTGGGACAAAATGACCAATTTTCAATCCATCCAGAGATCATTACGTTCTTGTTTGCACAACCACATGGAAAAATGCCAACATGAAACAGATTAGTTATTGGTATTTCACATATGGAGCCTTGAAGTTTTACTGCTCTCCTGTACCTCATAACACAGTCGCCATATTTCTTTCAGACCAGAATCCCTGACATTAGCCCTAACCTTGATTCAGTCCTTCTGCATTCACTTTCTGTTACAGCATCAAGAAGCAATGGCTTTTTGTAGCCTAGTGTTATAATCGTGACAAAGTTTCAAGGAGTTGGAGGAGCAGTGACCTTGCTGTGACCATTATCCCACTGGTTTAATGTTGGGAGGGGTCATTCATGCTTTCTCGGCACGCGCACATTTGCTTTCATCAGCTCACATGAGTGTGATGTCAAACACACAGGACGCTGGTGTAAAATGGCACTGAAATCCTGATCGCTGTTCTGAACTATACATAGCAACAGGTGTTATGGAAAGTGACGAGCGAGGAGTTGGGATTTATCTGTGTGTGCGTGTGTACAGTATGTGAGAATTGTTCCCATTACGGCAACAGCTTTGAAGCACAAGCACCTTCTGTACCCTTGTCAGTTCTGCTTATCTGGTGCACAGTGTATGAACGTACTTTTAATTAAAACAGAATGTTATACACCAGTCAAAATTCTGGACACACCTGACTGTTTAACCTTTTAAACTGAAGACTTGCTATACTGCTTCAAAATAAGTTCTGCAGACAAATATACATTCTGCATTCATTTATGTATATATGTATTTATTTATTTGATTTTGATATTGGCTGGAGGAAAAGGCTTAAAGGGATAGTTCACCCAAAAATGAAAATGACCCCATGATTTACTGGCCCTCAAGTAATCTGAGGTACACATTGCTTTCTTCTTTAAGACAAATACCATTGGAGTTATATTAAAAAATGTCATGGCTCTTATAATGGCAGTAAACGGGGTTTAAGTTTTTGAAGTCCATAAATCCATCACAAAAAGTACTCCACATGGCTTGGGGGGTGAATAAAGGCTTACTGAAGGGAATCAGTATTTTTGCCTAATGTTTTGCCTACGTCCTCTGTAATCCTCTGGAACGCCTCTCTCTCGTGACCGTATGTATGACAGTTAGCTGCCAAAACTGCATTGAATCCAGAAGGACTATTCACCCCCTGGAGCCATGTGGAGTACTTTTTATGATGGATTTATGCACGCTTTTTGGACTTCAAAATCACTGCCATTATAAAGTGTGGAAAAGCAAGGACATGTATAATACATATAACCCTGACTGTTATATGTACACGTTACTTACTATTATAATAACAATAAATTATGCATAATTGCATGCAAGTAATCCTAAAACAAACCCTAACCATATAGTAAGTACATGTAATTAATTAATATGACTCAGTATAAATGTATAATTACACTATAACAAGGACACCTTAAAATAAACAGAAAGTCATATACACCCTTACAATGGCTTAAAGGAACACTACACTTTTTTTGGAAATAGGCTCATTTTACAACTCCTCTAGAGATAAACAGTTGAGTTTTACCATTTTTGACTCCATTCAGCCGATCTCCGGGTCTGGCGGTAGCACTTTTAGCTTAGCTTAGCATAGATCATTGAATCGGATTAGACCGTTAGCATTTGGTCATCAAAAATGACTAAAGAGTTTCGATAATTTTCCTATTTATATCTTGACTCTTCTGTAGTTACATCGCGCACTAAGACCGACAGAAAATGAAAAGTTGCGATTTTCATTTTTGGGTGAACTATCCCTTTAACACTTACTACTGCTTAAAAAAGAGTTTTGTAGACAAATATAAATCGGGCCTATATTTTTATATGTACTGTATGTATGTATGTAGGCCTATATATGTATTTTCATTAATTTTTAATCAATTTTATTTTAAATTGATTGGAAGAAAAGCAGCTAATAAGGCATACAAGTTACCTCAGATTGTTTGCTCATGAAGTTGTTAGACAGAATGCCAAGGTGTATAGAGCTGTATTCTTCTTGGCAAAGGGCGGCTGTTATTTTATTTAGGCTATTCTATCTAAAATATAAGGGAGTTCATGGAAGAAAAAGCAGCATTTTATTTAAAAATGACTGAATAAAACACCCTCTCTGCACATTCTTTATACTAAACAAAACTAATTTTGCGTCTAGATGTGGGTGTATTTCCGGAATCTGTGAAAGTAGTTTTTCTCTGTCTTTTCTTTTCATTTCATGTCTTTTCTTTTTTTGACTGAAATCTGCTCCAGTAAGCGCTGTTTAGTATGGCCTTTAGACAAAGAGAGGTTCAGTGGTTCCCATGACTGAAAGTGAAACACAAATAAAAGACATTTGATAGCAAGACTCAAGCAAGATCCAGTTCTGTCAGAAACACAAGTCAAGTCTGCAAGTCAACACGAGTTGCGTCCATTTCACAAATAAATCACACCTAGCAACCGGTGTACCTGAGCAAGATATTTTGAATGACTCAAAACAATAACAAAGACAAACCACATAACAAAAATAAATATTCTTTTGTGTTGCAAAGCATACTTTATGTATTACTTCTTGAATAAAAATTATGCATTTCTTGCTGACAGAAGCAAATAAATGACAGATGCAATGTTTTCCTATCAATATTTTTACAGTTTGTTTTCTACAGGTTTCAACAGAGTGCACTCTTCTTATGCCAGTCCATGCACCTGTCTGAGTCCTTCATGTATAAGCTAAAATTAACTTTCAGTTTCAACATTTTGCCCACTTGAAACTTCTACTCGGATGTGAACTGCAAACATTATAAAAAAAAAATGAACACACCCACTGGAAGAACGCTTACAAGGCTGTACCCCGCCCCCACCTCGGGTACTCTGATCACATCACTGTTATGCTAATCCCAGCATATAGACCACTTCTCAAACTTGCCAAGCAGATCACCGTATGGCCAGACAATGCCACCTCAGCACTGCAGGACTGCTTCCAGGACACAGACTGGAACATGTTTAAAGAGGCAGCCACCTACAACAACCACACAGACCTGCATTAGTACACTGAAACTGTGACTGCTTACATAAAAAAGTGCACTGATGATGTGACAGTCACCAAGACCATCACCACACCAAACCAGAAGCCATGGATGACAGCAGAGGTTTGTGGGCTGCTAAAAACATTGCAAGAATTAGATGTTTTGTTTCCAGTCAAGACATGGAGAAACTTGTTCATGCCTTTATCACCAGCAGGGTGGATTATTGTAATGGTCTCCTCACCGGCCTTCCCAAGAAGACCATTAGACAACTGCAGCTCATCCAGAACGCTGCTGCCAGGATTCTGACTAGAACCAGAAAATCTGAGCATATCACACCAGTCCTCAGGTCCTTACACTGGCTTCCAGTTACATTTAGGATTGATTTGAAAGTACTTTTACTTGTTTATAAGTCACTCAATGGCCCAGGACCTAAATATATTGCTGATATGCTCACTGAATATAAACCAAACAGACCACTCAGATCATTAGGATCGAGTCAGTTAGAAATACCAAGGGTTCACACAAAACAAGGGGAGTCTGCTTTTAGCTATTATGCGGCCTGCAGTTGGAACCAGCTTCCAGAAGAGATCAGATGTGCTAAAACATTAGCCACATTTAAATCCAGACTCAAAACTCATCTGTTTAACTGTGCATTTGTTGAATGAGCACTGTGCTATATGTCCGAACTGACTGCAATGAATTTTATGTATAATCATTTTCTTTAAATTTATTTTAAATCAATTTCTATATCATTTTAAAATTCCTTGTTTTTATTATTTTTATTCCCATGTTTTTATTGATTTTTAATGTCTATTTCACTTTCTTTTATGTAAAGCACTTTGAATTACCACTGTGTATGAAACGTGCTATATAAATAAACTTGCCTTGCCTTGCCTTGCCTTGCTAAAGACCAGAGATAAAGCATTCAGATCAGGAGATAAAGCAGCCCTCAAAACAGCAAGAGCCAGTCTGTCCTGTGGCATTAAAAATGCAAAACGGTCATATGCTCAAAAAATCAACAATCACTTCACAGACAGCAGAGACACATGGAGCCTGTGGTAAGCCATTCAGACCATCACTGACTACAAGCCCCCGCCACAGGCCTGTGATGAGGACACATCCCTCCCCGATGCACTCAACCACTTTTATTCACGGTTTGAAATGCAGAATGACACACCTGCACAAAAACTGCCCACACCTCCCAACGACCGGGCACTCTGTCTGTCTCCAGCCGACGTAAGTAAGACCCTATCTAGGATTAACCCACACAAGGATGCGGGTCCTGACAACATACCTGGCCATGTTCTGAGAGACTGTGCTGCACAGCTGACAGATGTGCTTACAGATATCTTCAACACCTCGCTGAGCCAGGCAGTCGTCCCCACATGTCTCAAATCCACAACAATCATACCGGTACCAAAGAAATCACCTGTGTCCTGTCTAAATGACTACCGTCCCATAGCACTGACTCCAATCATGATGAAGTGCTTTGAGAGGCTAGTCATGCGCAACATCAAAACCAGCCTCCCCAACACACTCGACCCGCTCCAGTTTGCATACCTTCCAAACCGCTCTATGGACGATGCAATTTCCTCCACCCTCCACCTGGCTCTTACCCACCTAGAAAATAAAGACTCCTATAGAATGCTGTTCATTGACTTCAGCTCGGCTGAATAATCAAATTAATGCAAAATAATCCCACAACAGCTCATAAATATACTAAACCTGCTGGGCCTTAACAATTCCCTGTGTAATTGGATCCTGGACTTTCTAACCGGAAGACCTCAGTCAGTCCGTGTCGGCCACAACACCTCGAGCTCTACCACACTGAGCACAGGTGCCCCACAAGGCTATGTGCTCAGCCCGCTGCTCTTCACACTGCTGACCCATGACTGCACTGCCAAGTTCAGCTCCAACCACATCATCAAGTTTGCTGATGACACAACAGTGGTAGGTCTCATCAGCAACAATGATGAAACGCACTACAGAGAGGAGGTGGCACAGCTGGCTGAATGGTGTGGCACTAACAATCTGTCCCTCAATGTGGAGAAGACAAAGGAGGTTGTGATGGACTTCAGAAGAAACTCCGTTGACCACCCCCCACTGACCATCGACAGCTCGACTGTGAAGAGAGTCAGCAGCACTAAATTCCTGGGGGTGCACATCACAGAGGATCTCACCTGGACCACCAACACCATGTCACTCTCCAAAAAGGCACAACAGCGCCTACACTTTCTCCGCCGGCTGAAAAGAAAAGTCTCCCTCCACCCATCCTCACCACATTCTACAGAGGCACTATTGAGAGTGTGCTGACCAGCTGCATCACTGTCTGGTACGGGAACTGCAGTGCTGCTGACCGCAAGACCCTCCAGCGGACAGTGAACACAGCTGCAAAGATCATCGTGCCCCTCTCCCCTCCATCCTGGACATTTTCATGTACAGTATTTGTGAAGCATTCATATAGTTTGTATTTTTTATCTTCTATTTTTTTGTTTGTATAGGGTAAATATTTATGTGAAGCATTCGTATAGTTTGTATTTTTTATCCTTTATTCTTTTAGTTTGTATAGGGTAAATACTTATATATAGTATACTTATAGTTAAATCTGTCAGTAGGTTAGTTGTGTATAGGTTTATAGTGTTTTTTACTTCATTGTTGTATGTCTGTATTTATGTAGCACCGTGGTCCTGCAAGGCACGACATTTCCTTCCACTGTATGTCCCCACATGTAGCGGAATGACAATAAAGCTCAACTTGACTTGACTTGACTTTAACAATCCACGTACACACACTATTAAAGAATCTCTGCTGATAGTCTCAAAGTCCAATAAATCTGTCCATGTGGCTGTGGGGCAGAAATACAAAATGTTTGGCCATGCTGGGTCTGTTTAATCTGCAAAATCACATGACCTCCGACTGTCTGAGATGGACATGGACTGTAATACCTCTGGCCATGTTGGTGAGGAACACGTCATATGTGGAATAGTGCTCTGCACTCCTATCGGTATTTGTTAAGATAAAAACTTCGTATTAAAACTTTAGAGCGTGTCGGAACAAGAGATTAAGAATGAGCGATTTATATGACTGCATGACACTAAATAATACAAGCAGTGCAACTAAAGATATATTTCTTGGACTGCTCATGATTTAAATAATCATTTTAAAAGCATCTTAACACCTTTATTTACATATACTCAGTTGTTCAACCCATTGGTGTGCTCCTACACCACTTATACATTATTAAAAATGTGATATCAAAACCTATATATATATATATCACATTAAAAAATACCACATCAGGTCTGAATAAAAAAATCTGTGAAACATTTTTGGTATTAGTAGGCTATATATACTATAAATAAAAAATATATATATTATATAATTGTAAAATATATATTATATACTGTATATACACTGCATGTTGTGTTTACTTGTGTTATCTTTGATTAATATTTAAATTTGTTTGATGATCTGAAACATTAAAGTGTGACAAACATGCTAAAAAATATATATTAAATATTAATCAAGATTAACACAAGTAACTAAATAAATAATGCATATAGAATATCAAAAAGGTATGGAGGGCCAAATGACTCAAAATTAAATCATTAAATAAATGTTGAAATATATAAATAAATCATTAAATACATAAATAAATGCATAAATATTTATTTATTTATTATTCATTTATTCATTCATTAATTTCTTCCACATTCATTCATTCTGACAACTGTAAACCTGGAAATGAAATATGGAGGAAATAAATAAAAAAAATAATTAAATGAATCAATTAAAAAAATAAATAACAAATGAATGACTGAATATATATATATAAATGAATGAATAAATTAATTAAATAATAAATAAACATTTATTTATTATTTATTTATGCATTTATGTATTTGTTTAATTATGAATTTAATTAATTTATATATTCAAAAATGTATTTAATTATTTAAATTTGAGTCATTTGGCCCGCTATAATAACAAAAATAAAAAAAGAAAATAATAGTTATTTATATGTACATAATGCAGTACAAAAAGATAGCTTCCCCCTTTTAGCTTCATTATGAAAGATGATGCCAGAAAGCTCAGTATGAGGATCAATTATGTACAATGACTCCTTCCAAAACAACACTATGTCACAATTGCATATACTATATCGTGTGAGGTCACAAGGTAAGCCAGTCATTCTCTCTCTGTTTTAAGAACAGCTTCATCACACCCCTATTAGGATTCATGATGCTCAGCGTGAGTATTACTCAATATCCAACTGACAGCTTCCTGTCTATTTTAACTCTGCCATGTTCAGACATGCCATTGACATTCATAACAGCTCTTTGCCTCCGTCATGAATTTTCCATCCTGAACCTGAGAGTGTTTAAAGGTGTCAGGGACAGCACCAAATGCTGACTTGTTTGGAGTGTAACTTTGTTGTTATTTTCACACTTGGGTCCACCATTAACAAACCATTGTGGGGAAAGGAAAAGCGCACACAAATACAATAAAGCTTGTGATATTGATTCTGAGTTACTTGGACCAGTGAGAAATATAAAAAATAATAATTTTGTCATCAGCATTAGGGGTGAGTTTTGTTCCATTGGTAGTTTCCTATTTAGTAAACTATTCCATTAAAAAGTGGAAGAAATAGCAGAAACAAACTGTTCAAGATAATCCATCTGAAGTACATACTGAGGCATAATATCCTCCCTAGCTGGATTCTTTCCACTTCCCAGCAGCCTTACCCAAACTTTCTGTGATGTAACACTCTCTTAGTCAAGCACAGCACATCGTCCATAGGAAGTTTACACTGTACTGTAGTACATTTCATTTCTTTCTGATGACTGTACAGTACATGTGCCACACTGTCATTGTTTCCTCCTCAAGTAACCTAACCAGTACATCCGGCAGACATAGCCTATTACTACTGAAAAGTAATGACTGTGTGGAAGCAAGATCTGTAGGCTATAACTTGTATCTGTTTCTGTGCAACCCTCGTAGTAAACATTGCATGTTATTCCAAAGACAAAAGGATTCCGTGGAATGATTGATAACCAGCATAAGGCAGATACCTATTTAAGAATTGTTTTAGTAAACTCATAGGAATCTGGGTTATTTTACTTCCACATTTCTGATGAAGTCAAGTCTCGCCCAGTCGCCCTACATAAACAATAACAGTATGAAACTAGAACCGAAATGAGTCAGTCAGCTCACTAACGAGGGAGAGCGGAATAAGACTGATTTGTTTTCAATGAGATGTAGCTGCCATCTTGTGGTCGTTGGCAATACAGTTCTCATTTTAATATGAAGCAAATACCTTCATGTTCCACATGCGTTTAACTGGAAATTTACATGTAGTGATAGCTGCAGCCCGGAGACCTGCAAGTGGGAGGAGCTTACGCCAAGAACAGCAAGTGGGAGGTGTTGAGAGAAGCAAGTGGGAGGAGCTTATGCTGCAAGTAGACAGGATTTCATGGTAGTTTAGAATGACATAAATATAACACATTTTCATAGTAGTTTAAACTGAAATTCATAGTTTTGTCATTGTGTTTGTCCAATTTCACTGTTAACAATGAAATTATGTCTTATTCTTAGTTTTGTCATTATTATTTGTATTCAATACCATTCACTGTCAAAATTGAAATCATGTCTTTACACCTTTCACCATGCTTCGTGATGGTGTCATTTTAAGTCCTTTAACTGTAGTAATTTAAGCATATTTCTGGTTATTACATTTTACTTCTACAATTCTTCTACAGTAGCCTTTTAAGGAACATTAAAGTGAGATGCAATTGCACTTTGGAGGTAAATGTGTGATACATAAAGAAAATGTTGAGTACTGTTAAGAAAATGTAGTTACCATTTGCCTGTACTGCACATTTTTATTTTTCATATTTTTTTTAAATCAAATTACAACACATGACAGACAAATGTTCTTCAGAACATGTTACACAAATCAATGTATTAATCTGAAATCTCAGGGTGGGTAAATGATTTTATTTCTGATGACTCAAATTATGTACAATTATTCATTCAGCACAATAGACTTGCATGCAGTGGACACTGCAAAATCTCAGATGCATTGCTTCTGAGTAAATTCCACGGAGCTCGCCTCGCTTGTCCTTCCTAACATAACCTGGTGGGTACACAAGAAGCACAATGAGCATTAGGGTTAAACCGAATTTAAAACATTCTCCCCATGCCATCCAAGATATGCATGACTTTATTCTCTTGTTGAACATGTACAAACATTTCAAGAATAATTTGTATGCACTCTGTCTATGCTATGCAAGTTAATGGTGTCCAGAAATTTTAAGTGACGACATTAGGCCAAGTAAATTAGACTTTATTACTATTTTTATATGAAGTATTCCTTTTAAAAACCACTAGATAAAATTATAGTTTATTCACCATTAATGTACACAAAACTGATTATTGATTATTATTAGTATTAAATAAAAAAAGGTTATTTAAACTATGTTTTAAATATATTACATTGTGGATTAGGAGGTTAGGAGATGTGTTTTAATACTTTTGAAAATGTACCTTATTATTTAGAAAATGACACTGTAAAAAGTGAACACTTGGATCAACTTAAAAAAAATACTTCAATTGGTAACATCTAATAAAAAAAATTCAACTTAATTTATTACCTTTATTTGTAATAAGTTAAGTTGAAAAAAAACAAGCTTTTTTTAGGTGTTATCAATTGAAGTATTTAAAAAAAAAAGTTTTTAAAGTTGATCCAACTGTTCACTTTTTACAGTGTATCTATCATAGACTGTATAAAAACAGCTATCTATTACACTTTATAAATCAGTGCAGTCCAAAATGTAAGAAAAATAAATTACGGTAACACTTTCTATGAAGCCCATATTTATAATATATTATAAGGGTATTCTTAAGGCATTATAATGAATGCATAATGCATTATAAACAACCTTATAATATGTTAAATTGTCAATTTTAATACATTATAATGCTTACACATTTGTACATATAACTTTTAAGATTATGACTATTTATAACACAATGAACACCATATTAAATCTACTTTTACACTGATAATGGACTATATATCTTGACATTATTTAAGATCTGCACAGTATCTTACTACAGTACATCTTGTAAGTGGTCAGGTGTGAAGTGTTATTTGTTCCCTGTTAGGCTAATATAAATTTTTATGTGAGCTAGTTAATAATTTCAACAGAAAAAAAAGAAAGCAATGTTTATATGTTAGGTTACATTTTATTTTGATGTCCCCTTTGTCTATTGACTAGAAGCAACTTTGCAACTCTCATGTCAACTAGTATTAGTAGGTTTAGGTTAAAGTTAGGGTTGGTAGAATGTTGACGTACTCATAAAGTTGCTTATAGTCAGTTTGTCTGTTGGGGAACCATCAAAATAAAGTGTTAGCATATATTTAGCAGACAACATACTACTATACTCCAATGACTGCTAGTTGACATGTAGTTGCAGAGTAAACAGCTGTCTAAAGAGTACCATCAAAATAATCAAACTGATATTAAAATAGAAATAGTTAAAAGCAATCTGATCTGATATCTGATCTTATGGCTTTTTGAGAGAAAAAAAATAGTATTATTATTACTATACCTATAAGTGGTCATTGATAGCTTTAGGTAAAGTAGCATAAGAAAGGTGGCAAGATATGAGACTTATAATGCATTATAACTATGAGAAATATGATCCATTGTAACTTAAGATGATGCAACGTGTTCACTGTGTGTTATAAATCATCATACTCTTAAAAGCTATAACCACTAATAAGTAAATATTATAATACTAATACTAATATAATACTAAACTAATCATTTAAAACTGTTCTTATATTCACAAGATGATATAACATATTATAAGGTTGTTGTTGTTGTTGTTTTAATAATGTATGATGCATTCATTATAATGCCTTAAAAATACTATATTTATTAATGTATTATAAATATGGGCTTTATCGAACGTGTTACCAAAATTACAATGCCATGTAATTACATTACCTGCTTATGGTCTTCGGTATCCATAACTTGGGAGAGCCATTTTGTTGTATGTAGAAATAAACAAAGATATTGTCAGGCATATTACAGAGTGTAAGCTGTGTGTGGTATTCAGAATACGTTGTACAAAAGCCACCAAGAAAATGCACTTTTCACAGCTTTTTACAAAACAAAACAAAGAAAAGTACATCACGCTTACCTCTTCCACTCATCCACCGTGCCACCGCTGGCGCTGAAAGTCATCTTCTTCGTTTATTTGACGGATCGCAAAAAAAATTGCACACTACCGCCACCAGGAGTGTGAACCGATACTACAACCTACACATTAAGCAAACCAATCAAAATCTTCTGTTGGTTTGTACAGCCCACTTGCAGCTTAAGTCACACCCACCTGCGGCTGGCACCGCTGGCTCCGACCTCCGTTTATACCCATCTCGAAATTTATCAGGAACATGTTTTTAGTATAGTACTATAATTTACTAAACCCAGTTTGTTAACATGAGACTATAGAATATTTCCCGATATTATTCCTGGAATTACTGCAATTGTTCAGAATAAATAAGGCTTTTTTGAGCCAGTTCAGAGGATATAAGACAATGATGGTTTACTCGTTCTTTTGAATCAAAAGGTGCTCCGGGTGTGTGTTCACGGTGTGTGTGTGTTCACTGCTGTGTGTGTGCACTTTGGATGGGTTAAATGCAGAGCACGAATTCCGAGTATGGCATACTGCCAAGTAGCCACACATAGCCTACTTGGCAGTATATGTCACATCAAACCTACCCTGAGAAATATTCACTTGAGTAAAAAATGTGACACAATGCTATGCACAATGTAGGCTACTCGTGCTGCAATGCAACGCACAATGTACACATATGTAAATACAATTTATGATTAAAAACAATGATTTGGAATAGACATTTTAATGAGTCACCCATGTCATAGCTTTGCCCTGATCCCTCAGCCAAGATCCACTCTGCAATTCATTTATAAAACAAAATCGTACACAAACAAATCTATAGTCTTCTAGTCTATGTGTTGTTTATTTGAAGATACTTTTGTATAATTTTACATAATATAAATACATATTAATATAGTCTTTTATTACATACATCACCAGCAGGTGGCGTAATTGGACCACAGAGTTTTTCTTTCATAATCTAAAGTCACCGTACTTTAGATTGTACTTAGATTTGCACTTAATAAGTTTACATTGTGGTAATGTGAATGCTGCTGTGTTCATCTTGACAAACTAAGACTTCTCTGTTACAATGGTAACCAACTGAGTAACTAGTTACTTGCAGTTGCACTAGCTGTGTGTTGGAGCTGTTTGCAAACATCATGCCTGTTACCTATGAACTTAAACACCTCCAACACATCTCCTGATGCATTAACAGTATCTAGTTGTGAGAAATGTCACAGCCATAAGAATAATGCAATCACACTTGACATGCATCTTCTTAAATGGGTTCTAGAGAGAGAAAAACATAGAGTCCCAAGCCACCCACTCCAGACCCTTCACACATCTCAGTGCTTAGCAGCACAGATGGATCTTACACAACATATCCAGGAAATCAACTTTCAGAAGACTTCTGTCAAGAACTGAAAAATTGCACTTGTTTTTGGTTGATCAATAGACCTTAGTCGGGGTAACAGCATATTTATTTTTTATTTTTGACAGGAATGAAAATGAGTTTGTGAGGGATAGAAGTACAGTGCATTCATTGGATTGTATTATTGTTTAACAACATGCCGATTATTCAACTGATGAAACCTCTTTCTGAAAAAATGTCTCTGTAGAAATAAAACTCCATAAAACAGTTTAAAAGTTGAGTCATGTGAGTTGTGAGTCCAAAATAGAAGTTTTTGTTTACATAATATATGTATGTGTACTGTGCATATTTATTATGTATATATAAATACACACACATGCATGTATATATTTCAGAGAGAAAAATTATATATTAAATATATTTATAATAGAAATTACATTAATATAAATATAGACATGTAAGCACATGTAAATATTTTCAAATTATATATTGTATGTGTGTGTATTTATATATACATAATAAATATACACAGAACACACACATATATTATTCAAACAAAAACTTTCATTTTGTATGCGACTAATTGCGATTAAACATTTGACAGCACTAATATATACAGTGGGGAAAATTGTTTTTGATCCCCTGCTGATTTTGTACTTTTGCCCACTGACAAAGAAATGATCAGTCTATAATTTTAATGGTAGGTTTATTTGAACAGTGAGAGACAGAATAACAACAACAACAAAAAGTTATTTTTTGAATTGATTTGCAATTAAATTGATTTGCATTTTAATGAGTCAAATAAGTATTTGAGCCCCTATCAATCAGCAAGATTTCTGTCTCCCAGGTGTCTTTTATACAGGTAAGGGGTTGAGATTAGGAGCACTCTATTAAAGGGAGCACTCCTAATCTCAGTTTTCTGCTAAGGGGACTGGACAACTGCACCGCATCAAAGGGATGATGGACGGGGCCATGTACCATCAGGGTCAGGACATTGAAAATGGGTCATGGATGGGTATTCCAGCATGACAATGATCCAAAACACACGGCCAAGGCAACAAAGGAGTGGTTCAAGAAGAAGCACATTAAGGTCCTGGAGTGGCCTAGCCAGTTTCCAGACCTTAATCCCATAGAAAATCTGTGGAGGGAGCTGAAGGTTCAAGGTGCCAAACGTCAGCCTAGAAACCTTAATGACTTGGAGAGGATCTGCAAAGAGGAGTGGGACAAAATCCCTTCTGAGATGTGTGCAAACCTGGTGGCCAACTACAAGAAACGTCTGACCTCTGTGATTGCCAACAAGGGTTTTGCCACCAAATACTAAGTCATGTTTTGCGAAGGGATCAAATACTTATTTCACTCATTAAAATGCAAATCAAATTTTTTTTTTACATTTTTAAAACGTTTTTCTGGATTTTTTTTGTTGTTATTCTGTCTCTCACTGTTCAAATAAACCTACCATTAAAATTATAGACTGATCATTTTTTTGTCAGTGAGCAAATGTACAAAATCAGCAGGGGATCAAATATTTTTTTCCCCACTGTACATATATATATATATACATACATATATACATACACAGACACACACGAACACACACTGTATTTACTGTAAAATGAAACCAGGGGATTTCAGTATTAATAGTAGGCATAATATTGTTGACTTGCTCGTCTTGTTGTTAGAATGACTGCTTTGTACAACGTAATGGATTACAAGATAATCTAGGTTCAAATCTGCTTGGTAGGAACTGTGTTTCTTCACATAGGCCTAATCCTTGTGTTTGAAAAGATAATAAAATATTTCACCTCAAATCAATATTTTTGTGTCTAATTATTTACTTGAGACATTCATTTTGTGGCAACAGCTGGCTGGACAACAGCTTGTGGTCTCTTTCTATTCACGTAATAAAGTAATTTCAATAAAAAAAAAAACATATTTCATAAGTGTGATAATCCAAAGACATCATTGTACAAGAACCCTATTGGTATTTCATCATTATGATTTTGTGCAGATCATCTGATTGTATTCTTACTTGACATAAAAGTTCTGATAAATGATGTATGTTCTAAATGTTACATCAATGTTTAATAAGTTTTGGTTACATGATCATGTCGGACCCCACACAGAGTGAGAGTATAGGCTGAGTTGTAAAGAAATCCTTAGGGGCTGAGGCAGAAGAAGCAGTTCTTTGATGAAAGCCTATAGACAGATGAGCAAGTCCAGCTGTCCAGAGTTGCTCGGCATCAGTTTACAGCAACCTAAGTGCCTCCCCAAGAGATCCCAGAGCAAATGGACCCACCGGCCCGCTACCCTTTACCATATGATATGGCACATATACTGTCCTCATAACAGCATGCTTTTCATGCAGCCAGGCACACATGCACACACAAATCTTAGAACAAACTGTTCTTTCTCCATGGAGTATCACTTTATTTTATTGCTTTTATGTCAGAATTGCAGGGCAGTAAAAGCACATGCCCTCCCTGCAGACACTCAAACAAACACATGCATGCTGAAACAGCTGATTCTCTCTCCTCCTCAGGGGGCCTCCGCCTGGTGCCAGACCCAACGGCTGAATGTTGTAATACTGTTATTCTGTAGCGCTTAAATGCCTCAGCTGTCGAAAAAATTCAACTCGCCTGCCAAACATCCTGGGACTAGTACAAACTTCAGGCATGTTTTGGTAGTGTTTCTCCTGACCTCTACTGTCTGAACTGAACTTTCATTCCACAGAAAGGTCTACTAATTAAACTAACTCACTCAGCTAGCAGTCAAACCTAACACTACACATAAGAAAGTAAAATGACAAATAAAACCTCAGTAAAAGTCACAGTTGCTTCTCTTAGACTACAATGACATTTGGAGAGAGAGAGAGAGAGAGAGAGAGAGAGAGAGAGAGAGAACTGTGAAAACCTGTTTCTCATACTGTTTCTTTGTTGCAAATGACATCTCACCAGTTCCACAAAATGTGCTCAGATTTGAGAAGATACTTAAAGGGATAGTTCACCCAAAAATGAAAATTCTATCATTAATTATTCATCCTCATGTCGTTCCACTGTAAGACCTTCATTCATCTTCGGAACACAAATTAAGATATTTTTGATGAAATCTCAGAGCTCTCTGACCCTCCATAGACAGCAAGGATACTATCACGAGCAACGCAGAGAAACTTAGCAAGGACATCAGTAAAATAGTCCATGTGACATCAGGGGTTCAACCGTAATTTTACGAAGCTACGAGAATACTTTTTGTGCACAATGAAAGCAATAATATCATAATTTATTCAGCAATTGACACACTCACAAGAATGTGAGTATATGGCCTGTAACAGCTGTGGGAGATCAGGCTGTGTAGTTCTACTTGTAATGGTTTTCTAAGTGGACAGAAGGTCCTCTTCTCCACCTCACCCCGGCCCTCTTCCTGTGCGTGATGAATAATGCTTTGATCAGCTCGAGAGGGATGGATCAGTGTGTGTGTGTGACTGATAGAGACAGAAAGAGAGCAGGAAAAGGAGCATCTGTGTGTAAACTCTCCAGATGTGTGTGTGAGAGTGGAAAGTTACAGGAGGATCAATCACATTCATTGACAGTTCTTATGCGGGATGAGGGCTCACCCGGGGATTCCCAAGGGACTCATACAGTGGTCCATCATGCTGCTGGCAGAAGGGGCTGATGGGATGCAGTGACCATCCCATCTGTCAGGACATGGACATCACACGTATGGCTATCTATCTATCTATCTATCTATCTATCTATCTATCTATCTATCTATCTATCTATCTATCTATCTATCTATCTATCTGTCTGTCTGTCTGTCTGTTTTTATTTATTACAGTTTTTCTCAATTGTTTACACACAAATTCTGGTACCTGAGACACAATGACCACAACATGTAACTCATTCACCAACCCCCTGAACCAATTCTGCTAAACTACAAGCACAGTTCCTGCTTTACACTCAAATTGCAGTTCTAAAACACACTTTTTTCAAAACACTACACACAATTTTCTGCTTTTGGCACAATTTTCATGCAGAAAATATCTTGTTTTCACAAGGAACACACTGCCATTCAAATATGCACACTGACTCATCACAAGGGCAAACACCCGTCACACAGTTTTACAATTAGCAGTCAGAGCTTTAGCATAAAAGGGCAACAGGTGAGCTCTTCTGTTTTGGAGCAATGGATGCCAACATTGGAAACAGAGGCAGAGCCAGAGGAGTGAGAGCAAGAGGAGGAGGACGGGGAGGACGAGGACGAGGACGAGGAAGGCCAAGGACCGTAATCTCTGATGAGATCCAAGCCACTTTGGTTGATCATGTGGTCAACCATGGTCTAACAATGAGGGAGGCTGGGCAAAGAGTACAGCCAAATTTGAGCAGGTACGCTGTAGCATCCATCATCCGGACTTTCCGAAATGAGAATAGGTAAGAAATCTACTCTCACTAGAAAATTGCAGTACTGCATATCAATACAGTACTCAATGAGTACAGTAGTACAGTATTGCCTGTGGACTGTTCTGTAGGACTGTAAAAATACTGTAAATTATGTTTCAAGTATTTAGGAAATGTATACCTACTTTGTATTTACAGTATTTTACTATTTGTTTGGCAGAACTGAAAGATTACCAACACAAGGTGGTCGGGAACATGTTCTGTCTCCTGAACAGGAAACTGAAATCATGAACATGGTCCTAGAAAACAACGCCATAACATTACGGCAAATAAAAAGAAAAATAATAGAAAACAATGACATGTTTCAAAATATTGATAGGGTAAGCTTATCAACACTGGACCGTGTCTTGCGCAGAAATCATCTCAGGATGAAGCAGGTCTACAGGGTGCCATTTGAACGCAATTCAGAAAGAGTCAAAGAATTGTGACATAACTATGTGCAAGTGAGCCCCACAATTGATGCATACTCTCAACACTGTATACAGTAAATTCTTCTGTTGTTTTGTATGTAGTGTATGTACAACTTTGTGTTGGTTGGGAATGGGATGTACACTGTGTACATTGTTTTTGCGGGAAAAATAAAATAAAATTTTACCGTGTATTGGTGTGTTCTGAGTATAAAAACAATATTCTCAAATATTTTACAACACACTTATGTATGTACTGTCTGTGGTAAGTGTAACACTGAACCAAAAAAAGGCCTAAGTCATTATGATGAATGGAGAAGAAGTGTTTTCCATTCATCATAGTGTTTTACATTGAGCACATCAGTGTTCAACTGGTTCTTATAAATGTCTATTCATATGATGGTTTGTGCGTGTCATTTGAAAACAAAATACCATTTTGAGAAGAAATAACATTGTTTTGAATGTAAAGTTTAATTTTGCAGGAGAATTGTGGGGTTTTGCCCATTGTGTGTTTTTTTTTTTTTTTTTTATTTGTGTGTAGAGTTCTGAGAATATGAGGCATGCTTTCAGAAAATGTGTGTAAATAATCGAGAAAAACTGTAAATATATTTTAATATTTCATTGGAAAAGTTTACAACTGAACTTTCAGTTTCAACACTCAGCAATTTGTGGATATTTACATTTTTGAAGAATTGGTGGACTATTAATTTGAATTCATATGATTTCAAATTCATAAATTTTTGTACGATGGGTTTAAGGGTCAACCATCATGCTCATTTTTTTCTAGAAACACTTTATTCAAATAAAATCATACATTTATACAAAATCACCAATTCGTAAAAGAGTTATGAGATCTTTTTTTTTTTTTATGTATCACTTTTGGTGAGTTTTTCCACCCCTTAACAAAGCATTGCCTTCGACATTAACAATAATGGAGAATATTGAAACACTGGTCTTTGGTCAAAATGTATGCAATGATGTCACTTCTTCAAACATTATGTCAGAAAAATCAAGTACTTATTTTTACTGGGGACTTTTTTAATATCCTTTGTAACTGATTACATGTATTCAATGGAATAGTGATAATAGACATGTAAATTGCCAGACAAATACTAAAAATAGGTTTCAAAATAAAATACATTCTGAATATAATTTTTTTTCTTGCATTACACATTTAAGTTACAGATAAATCTATCCAAAAAATCTGACTATGCTCATTATTTCTGTACAGTATGTTTTATGGTATATATTAGGGGGCTGTTCACTTTTATTACACAGAACAGTGGAGGAGAGAGAGGAGAGAGAGAAGAATGTGCACACACACACACACACACAACAGTAGTAGGATGGGAGACACAACAACACCATTTCTTAAAATGACTTACAGCATGAGCAGATTGTTGAATATCAGCACTTTGATTCCTATGTGCGTGCGTCTGTGTGTTTGTTTGTGTGTGTGTGTGTGTGTGTGTGTCTGTGTCTGTGTGTGTGTCTGTGTCTGTGTCTGTGTCTGTGTCTGTGTGTGTGTGTGCGTGTGCGTGTGTGTGTGTGTGTGCACCCTTGCAGACAAAAGACAATTTTCTTCATGTCTCATCCTTTTGATACAGTTAAAAGCATCCAATAACAACACATCAGAACTGCTTTATGGCGAACCAATCCACTGGGCTGATTTGTTTGTGTGCTTATTTTAGCTTTATGTCATAAATTCTACATGCAAATATTTACTGTCTTTGTGAGGATTGTTTCTGTATAGTGCTTACTCAGCATCTGCTCATTGCTTCTTAATTTAACACTGCTGCTGTGTATGGATTTTCATTAGAATCAACTGAATGATTATTGATACTAGATTCAGCCAGTAAGCCTTCAGGACTGTGATTTATTGGTGCTTATTAGAGAGCATTGATCAGTATTGAGCTGAGAGCTGGTGGAGCCGCGTGTAGCTGATTGATCATGCTAGCTTCTCTCTGTAGCGGCCTGGGAGTCATTAGCAGTGCAATAATAATTTGCTTTCAATGAGTGTCTGTCTGAATCAAGACTTTTTCATCAGCCAATAAAGAACTCGTAGAGTGAGCGTTGCTTTTTTGCACAATGATTGATAAACACAAGTACACACCAGTTTACTGAATTATGTTACAATAATGAAGCCATGAGCAATGTCGCTGAAGTCTGCGTTTCTTTACAACTGATGGGGTATTTCAGTTTTTGAGTTAATATTTCCTTGTGCTCACCAGGGCTCCATTTATTTAATCATAATACAGTAAACATTGTAAAATGTTATTACCATTAAAAAAAAGTGTTGTATTTTAATATATTTAGAATTTTCATATATATATTTTTGCTGAATTTTCAGCATCATTACTCCAGTCTTCAGTGTCACATGATCCTTCAGAAATCATCAAAATGTGCTGATTTGCTGCTCAAGAAACATTTATTTTTGTTATCAAAGTTAAAAACTGTTAAATTTGTGGTGGAAACAATTTTCATGAATCTTTGATGAGTAAAAAAATCAAAAGAACAGCATTTTGTAACATTATAAATGTCTTTACTGTGACTTTTAATTAATTTAATGCATCCTTGTTGAATTAAAGTATTATTTTTTTCTTTTCTTAAAAAAAAAAAATTCTTACTGATCTCAATTTTTGTAAAGGTAGTGCACATGATTTGAGATTATTCATTCATGCACAAACACAAACATTCACGGCACAAACACAAATTTTACCTTAACCCAGATCCAAATATGAGCAATGCCAACAATAGTGATTATTTATTCATATATATTAAATATGAATAGGCAACTGTATATAGCACAAAAATAATGAAGAAAAAAACTTTTCACAGAAAAATGCTCTATTGCCATTTACATGTCCTTTTCACCCAAGCGTAAGTTCATCTTATTGCGTCCCACTTGAGTAACCGAGGTTAAGGACCTTACTGACACACTGGTGAGCAACAGTGGAAATCAACTAAGTCACAATTTCTTGTGATAAAATCAGCAACATTTCTTTTACAAAAGCCCTGATCTTCTCGAGAAACATAAGAAGGTTCCATCCATCCCCCTTTTTACAACACCATGTGCATTTATTGGGCTATTACCGAGTGATTGATTGGTGTCCCACAAGATGCATGACATCAGTCCTCCTACATCATTGATGTACAGGGCCTCTCTACAGCCTGTAACGACGTGTCTGGAAAAGGCTGGTCGGAGTTTTTGGAGGAGATGTAGGCTTGAGTGCTTCACTATGGGTCAAGAGGCTATTGGCTATTGGAAGGCTTTGAGTTGAGAGAGCATTCTGGGACTGGGATCGATAGATCAATGCAGAGGATTGTTTGGATGTCTTGAATTCCTGTAGAGTGGTCTGCCCCATGGCCCCACCCTCTCCTGCTGAGGTGGCCCATCTCTCTGGGGTGACTGGCTGCTAATGTGCTAATGTGCCCTGCTTGACTTCTCCCTAAAGCCAACAATGCCCTCTACTCCTCACTGTTTCACAGACATATGCTGGAGAGACAATGGAGAGGGTTTGTGTGGGTGGGTGGGTTGGACGTGGATGAGTTGAGGTACCTTCAGCTTGAGTTAACCTGGAGGGCTCTTGGGTGGGAAAGACGGTGTTGTCAGTGTTAACAATTGTTGGGACTCAAATGTGAATGTTGGGACTCTGAAACAGAGGCAGGCCATGGGAGGAGAAGGAGAAGCTGCCCTGGTTGTCTGAAAGGCCAAAGGGCCTGTCATTCTCTCAGGCTGTAATGAATATCACATAAGTGCAACAGATTGTGGGGTGTGCCCAGAACAGTGAGCTTGTCACAGAAGAACACAAAACACAATGCAGAAAGCTTCACTGGCTCCACTATTCATGAGTTTTATTCATCCTCTCTAGAGACTCAAATCACTCATGAATATTAAGAGCATGTTAATCAGACAATGATGTGTTAAGGAATGACTAGAGATTTACTAGTCACACATCTATCTATCTATCTATCTATCTATCTATCTATCTATCTATCTATCTATCTATCTATCTATCTATCTATCTATCTATCTATCTATCTATCTATCTATCTATCTATCTATCTATCTATCTATCTATCTATCTATCTGTCTGTCTGTCTGTCTGTCTGTCTGTCTGTCTGTCTGTCTATCTATCTATCTATCTATTTTTGTTTTAAAAGGTCTGCCATAATTGTATTTGTCCACACTAAAAATGCCAAGGTCCAGAGCTGTTCTATTTATAAGATAAGCCACTTCCAGTCAAGACCCCCGCATGGCTAAATGTTTTTAGCACAGCAATTTGGAACTATTTTGGCATAATGTAGATTATTGTCATGACTTTGATCCTCCTTGGTAAAATGCAAACATGGTGACACACACATACACACACATTTCCCTATGTAAGGATTGAGCCTCTGGCAACCAAACAGTTGTTTTATCCCACTATGAGTAAGCAATAGTCTTCTGGCAAGGCAACAACTGTTTTCTTTGGCCTAGCATGCTTGTATTACAATGAAGGCAATCCTCTAACTTTAACAAATGAAGGGGTCAGTTGGAAACTATTCTCATTCTAATTTGAAAAAAAAAGAGCAATGCATGCGAATCACTGTAGAGCGGAGATTATGTCATAATGTTTCTTTCAACTAAAAATGTTTGTGCCCTTGTTGTTAAGGGCAAGAATTTGTGGTTAGTGAGAGACCAAATTTACTCGATTTTACCACCTTCTTTCATGCAATTTTTATTTGCAGTACTAGCAGACTGCGGGAAATCTTACAGAACAAGAAAAACATGCATTGAGTTTAAATATCAGCAACAGCTAAAAACATATAGGAACTGCACACTCTAAAAAAGCTTTGTCAAATAACCCAAATATGATTCAAACAGTAAATTAAAATAGACTATAGCTAGTATTAGGATCAACCTTGGCTCAGCCTGAGTATATTGAGAAAATCAGTGAAATCAGACAGCAATGATTCTGTGATAAACCACACCTAATATTAATATTTTCATAAATATTCACACACAGAATCCCTAAATTAACATTTTTTTTTTTTTTACTTATATAAAGTCTGTATTTAAAGTATCAAAGCTTTTATCTGCTCTTACAGTTGTTTGGCAGTTACCTAATCATAGCCTCGAAAAAGTGGAAAAAATGATGTTTTTATTATTTTAAAGCACTTTAAAAACACTGGGCTTAAACTGTCTTAAAGCGCTTTCCAGCTGACCTCGGGCAAGCAGGACATCCTTATGTTGAGAGGTGTAAGTTAACAACTGTGTGTATCCACTTCTTTATAGGATGTTAACGTTTCTCAGGTAGTGCTTTATTACAAACTGACATAGAGCTGATGTTTGTGGACACTGCTGAAACTCTTTATGTCATTCAGATGTCAGATTTTTCGGCCTTTGTGCTCAGTGTTGATATACAAGGGTCCTGCTCTTTGATGAGGGTATGCCCGTCTATGGGTCATGTTGGGTCATTTGGACCATCCCGGCTCAACACTGCTCTTTGTGAAGGCCTGCTAATCTTGATATTGAGCAGACTGCAAGCCAGGATGTAGAGCTTCTCTGTTAAAACCCGCTGCATTCCAGTATGCCACTGCTGAAAGACCCATTCTGCTGGAATGGAAGCTATTTATCCAGTCAGCTGTAAAAAGAGATCACATGAGATTACCCAGGAAGTAAATGGGAAATAAGAGGTTTACAAATATTTTTGGCTTCTTGTGTGATAAACTGCTTGTGATATTCCTCATTTGGATATTCCTTTAATGAGTACATGTAAATAGGGGGCAAGTAAATGATGACAATATTCATTTTAAGATAATTTGCCTTTTTGCAGGCAAAGCTCAATTATATGGCTGTGCATCTTGTTTTTTTTTCTGGGATTTTGAAGCCTGTATGAGTCATTAATGTGTTTACAGATTAAATTGTGAGGCTCTGGGCACCGGTTTGCGATTTTATAATCATACCCATGACCTTCACTCATATTACCAGTGTAAGATTTCTGGATGCAGAATCTGGGTTGTTATTCTGACCTTTGTGGTTTTGTGGCTCTTCTGCTGGCAGTTTGATTAATTTTGTCAGGTCACATGACGATGTCTGCAATCCCTTTGTAAATGAACAGTGGTCTGTGTGATCAAACGAAGATGGCCTCAAATCAATGATGTGATTATTCTTTTTGGCTGCTGCATGGATTTCCAGGAATGCTGAAGAGGTTATCAGGAGGAGAGATATTTCTATCATACAGATACACCAAGGGACGTCATTTAATCTAATCTCTGTCTCACATTTAGTCATTTGGCAGTTACATTTAGAGCCTTATCATATACAAACACATATAATGTAGTCTACACATTATTTGGGTGTTTTCAAAAAAACAAAAACAAACAACAACTTGTGAAAAAGAACTGTAAAAAAACACACAAAAAAACAACAAAAAACAAAAATGAATTCTTGTGAACACTACTATAAAAAGAAAAGAATATGGAAAAGTGGATAAAAATTGGAGGTGCATAACAAGAAAAAAAATGTATGTATGTATATATATATATATATACACACACAATCAAAATTGGACAAATAAACCTCATAAACAAACCATAAACATAAAATAAATGATAAAGTCTTCAGAAAACTTGTAATATATATATATATATATATATATATATATATATATATATATATATATGTGTGTGTGTGTGTGTGTGTGTGTGTGTGTGTGTGTGTGTGTGTGTGTGTGGGTGTGTGTGTTTTCTGAAGACGTTATCGTTTATTTTATGTTTATGGTAACAGTTTATTCGTAACAGATATCTGTTAAATTTTCAAAAATCATGTTTTTTAGTATGTTTCATGTTTTATTGTGTTAGTTAGCTGTATTTTTTAAATATATTTTTTGTTATTTTCTAACTTAATCAAAATAACCCAGCTGCTGTTTGATTGAGATTAATTGGAATGCAAAATGAAAAAACATGATTTTTGAAAATTGTTGAGTTATCTGTTTTTGCAAATTAACACTTCATATATATATATATATATATATATACACACACATACATATACATATACATATACACACACACACACACACACACACACACACACAAACAGACAAAGTAAATAAATGAAATAATATGCAATTTTAATAATATGTTGTATCTTATACAATATATAATACTATAAGGCTGTTTTCAAAGAAAATGTGCAAATTTAAATTACAGCTGACAGACCTGATTAGATACAGCTATATTAATGTCATAATTTTATGCTGAAATTTAATATTCTTTTTACTAATTCTTTTAATCTGTTGTTTTGTTTTGTTTTTCACATTTTCTATGTTTGCTTTCCACAGAAAAAGTGACAGCATACAGGTCTGGAATGACATGAGGGCGAGTAAATACTGACAAAACATAAATTTTTGGCTGAACTGACCCTTTTCAAATCAAAACAGTAATTTCACAGTCAAATTATATGGTATGCCTCTAGTAAGATGTGAGTATGTTCAAGTGCTTAATTTGTACATGTAAATCCGTATGTGTAAGCAGGTGGGTGGGTAACTGTCTGGCACAATGCAAAGACCAAGATTGCAGAGCCAGCAGAAGAGATGAGTGGGTGGTGATCAGCCTGAAGACCAGCCTGAACCAGGATATGGAGGAAATGGCTTTGGAATCATGCCGTACTGTATACTGTTACATACACACACATGAGCAGTCAATTATACATAGAAACAATACTATATCTTAAGGCTGGAATTCACAACACTAGTTTTAAAATCTGAACAGATTTTAAAACACTAGGAATCATACACTGAATGACTGAGGAACACACAGTACCGGACTTCCAAGCTGTTCCGAATTAGGAGACGGGTGACAAATGAAAACAATATGTTTGATATCCTCTGACTGGATGGAATCATAGTCTGAAGCTAAAGAGTCTGTGACCATCATACACTACGTGATTTTCTATGAAATCTGTCTACTCAAATCTGCAGACTGGATTAGACTTTTGGCATCTAGCATCAACTTTTCTAGACTGTAAACCGGGACAAGAATCTGAGCAAAAGTCAAGTGTATCCTAGGCTTTACAAGCATGAACATGTAGAACCTTAGAAAGTTGTTGTATGAGCAAAGTCTCTCAAGTCACAAGTGTTCAATGTGAGAAGCAGGCTGTATTCAAATGCAGATGGTGGGTGTTGTTGACTACAGAGTTGAAACACAAAAGGGGGAAAAGAAGCATGCCTAGAGACAAATACAAGAAAAGACTGGACAAGGAAAGGCTGTATATGTAATGGCTTTAAATTAAAAATGTATTATACAAATAAAACAAAAATGCACTGAAAAAATGACAACAAAATATGTGCTGACAGAACTTACAATGGTCTATGGGTCATTCATTGAACATGACTTCTGCCAACACATATTTTTGTCTTTATAATACTCACAACTCCTTCATTCATTCATTTAGTATTTCATTTATTCACAAAATAAGCAATTCTACAAAAGCCACACATACGTTTGCTTTTCTGTCATGGTGGACACTTTGCATTGACTTTTTTATACTGATCTAATAATATTTTTTTTTATCCCCAATTCTATGTTTAGCTGTCACAGAAACCTTTTTTCTTTATTAGGACAATTTTAGTATGTTTGTAGTTTATTAAGATGTTTTCCACATGGGAACTGTAGGCCTGGTCATCCTTATGGGGACATTTCATCTGCAAAGTGTATGCAAAACCTGAGCCACAAACACTCACGTTAAAAACAAGATTATGAATTGTGTTTCCTCTTTTGTTTTTTTATATGGTGGAAAGAAGAAGTGTACATTGACATTGACAGAAACAACTTGCAAATCCTGTCTCAACTGTTTAAACGCCATCCCATCACATTTACAAGAAGATCTAAATGGTATGTCGAGTAATATCCTGTATGATTTTAATCTGAATAACCCAGACAGACCCTCAAGTTTGTCTCAGATAATGCATTCCCGTGCAAATCTAAATTCTGTAGCTAATATTATGTAACTAATAACTGACATCAAGCAGAGCGATCCAGTGCAACTTTTCAGTATCTCTGCATCTCATATGCAAATACGTTTTTCAGTGGAACAACACGCAAAACTGCAATGAACGGTCAAATAACTGCTGCTCCCTTTTGTTTATTTTGAAGCGTTTGCATTTCTCTCACTGCCAGATAGTGGTTATGAAATCTTTTCACTCTGTGGCTGTTGTTGTGAAATGCAGCACCTCTCTCTCTCCATCTCCATCTATCTTCTCCCTCTCCGGCTCTTTTTCAGTCTCTCTCTCACCCGATTTCTGCTGCCAAGGTGCAGTTTGCAACAAGTACACGCCGTACCCAGAACTGAGCTGACAGCCGGCTTTCTCTCAGGGCTGAGTCTCAGAAGAATGCAGTAAAAAATCCCATACCCTTTCCAATTAATGAGCATCTATGAATCAAAGGGGCCACGTGACCCTCCCACTCACATTCATCCCTGCTGGTCAATAGTTGCTGCTGGACAAAACCTCCTTGCCTGGACCTCTCGTCGGGCTGCTTATATATTCATGAGAGGAATGGGATTGTTTCTGAATTTCAATTTAGTGGAAAAATTCACATATTGTTATACAAAAGAAAGGTTGCAAAAGGAATGGTGGTACATTTGTGATTTACATACAGATGCTACATGAACGACACAAAATATTCCTGCACTATCAGTGATGATTTTCTTAACATATAATGACTAGATAGAAGTGACTATTTCTGAAGTCACTGATCACTTTAAAAGAATAGTTCACCCAAAAAATGAAAATTTCAAGATCCATCCACGATGCAGATGAGTTTGTTTCTTAATTAAAAAAGATTTGGAGAAAATAGCATTGCATCACTTGTTCACCAATGCATCCTCTGCAGTGAATGGGTGTCGTCAGTTCATCAGTGGTTTAATGATGGATTTGTTTCTTACAAACATCATCAGTGGTTTAATGATGGATTTGTTTCTTACAAACATGCAGCTTTTCACTTCACAAGAGGTTAACTGATGTTATGTGGATTATTGTGATGCTTTTATCAGCTGTTTGGACTTTCATTCTGACGGCACCTATTCACTGCAGAGGATCCATTGGTGAGCGACTTACGTAATGCTAAATTTCTCCAAATCTGTTCTGATGAAGAAGCAAACTCATTTACATCTTTGATGGCGTGAGTGTGAGTAAATGTTCTTTTTTGGGTGAACTATTCTGCGAATAGTTCTTTTTTGGGTGAACTATTTGGGTGAACTATTTAGTAGCAGTGAATGAAGAGGTATCATATAGATCACAAGTGCAGTATGGAGTACCTCAAGGCTCAGTACTAGGGCTGTTACTTTTCACGCTTTACATGTTACCCTTGGGAAATATTATCAGGAGACATGGTGTTAGCTTTCACTGTTATGCTGATGATACTCAGCGCTATATTTCTTCACGGCCTGGTGAAACACACCAAATTGAGAAACTAATGGAATGCATAGTCGCTATAAAAAAACTGGATGACGAGTAACTTCTTACTGCTAAATTCTGAAAAAACAGAGGTGTTAATTATCGAACCTAAAAACCCCACATGTAATAACCTAGAACACTATCTAACACTTGACGGCTGCTCTGTCAATTCTTCTTCATCAGTTAAGAACCTAGGTGTGCTGTTTGATAGCAATTACTACACATTTCTTTAACCTGGCTTACACATAACACACTACTACACTTCTATTATTCAAATCCGTTAAAGGATTGTTAGGCTGCATTAATTAGATCAACCGGAACCGGGAACACTCCTCATAACACACAATGTACTCGTTACATCGTAAGAAGAATGGCATCTACGCTAATATTTGTCTGTTTCTTTGTTATTCTGTTTCTCAGTCCGTGTCCAGATCAGATGGGGGATCGGCGCCGGGAGATGATGTCTACAGCCCTGATTGTCAGGGGAGGCCGGACACCTGGATGAGCCCCAGAGACATAACCCCAGTGAAGACCTCGACTAAAAATACAATAAAACTAAAAATAAAACAAAATAACTAAAAATATAATAAAATACCTAACTACATAATACTATTATTGTTAGAAATTGCAACAATTTAAAAATAGAAATACAAAAAAAACTTTTTTTTTTTATTAAATCAATAATTAAACAATAAATAAACAATAATATCCTGGCCAGAGGAGAACTGCCCCCCCCGACTGAGCCTGGTTTCTCCCAAGTTTTTTTTTCTCCATTCTGTCACAGAGGGAGTTTTGGTTCCTTGCCGCTGTCGCCTCTGGCTTGCTCAGTTGGGGACATTTAATTTCTAGCGATTATCGTCAATTTGATTTCAGATACTATTTAAACTAAATTGAGCTAGACAATGACATCTCTGAATTCAATAATGAAATGCCTTTAACTGAAAATTGAGTGTTTAATCTTATTATTATACATTACTGACACTCTAATCTCCTAATTTGATACTGTTAAGTGATTTGGCACAATCTGTATTGTTAAAAGTGCTATATAAATAAAGGTGACTTGACTTGACTTGACTTTAATGTTTATTCTGCAAGTATGCTTTCATTCATGCAAGCACATGTCCATAAACATCTGTGCATTTGCTGTAAAGCGCTAAGCAATTCAAAAGCCCACGCAATCTAACAATCTTTTCCATATGTATCTCACACATTCATCTTCATGTATCACCCTTTGAATCATGCTAATGTGAACTAGCACCTTAAATTATAAGAGCATCACAAACACGGGGTAGGAAAAATATAGCTTCATTTATTTAAACTTTATTATAGGCTACTTAAAATTCCAGTGGAATGTTTAATGTATAAAGCCTAGAACCTTTTCATTATAACTACTTATTTCCATATTGTACAAATAAACAATATTAAAACATATACCTGTTTACTACCAGAATCTGCTTTCAAGCAGAGAAATCTGCTTGGTCCTGGCTCTCACTTGTGCTCTGACATCAATCTCACATACATTTCAAAGTGATGTCAACCCACCCACAAGCACCTCATTGGCATATGAACCCAGTAGGCGATGGATGGGCTGGGATTGGCTTGTGCATCTTTTAAAATCCAACCAATGGGAAACAACAAAGAGTCACCACGAGATCTATTTGACCCCAAACTCTAATTCACACAGTCCCTCGTAGGCCCCTCCTGGAGGAGTGTTTTAGGTGTAGGCCAATGTAATGACATATTTTAATGCAATCCTATCTTATACACAA
The DNA here is from genome assembly GCF_936440315.1 of Barbus barbus. Lineage (NCBI taxonomy): Eukaryota > Metazoa > Chordata > Actinopteri > Cypriniformes > Cyprinidae > Barbus > Barbus barbus. Next base: position 10,455,212 of record NC_136747.1, on the reverse strand, counting down.
GGTTCCTTCAATCAGTATTTAAAAAAACAAAGCAAAGAAAATAAATAAATAATCTAAAATGAGCATTTTTATCAGGCTGCTATGTTTAGGTTCAGTCATTTTACTCTAATGGCAATGTATATGCCCTTTTGCAATTAAAGTGAAATAACTGAACATAAATATAGGAGCCTAATAAAAATGCTCATTTTATAAGAAAATATCAGATGGCATTAGAGGCTTTTGCATCTGAACTCTTCAAGTATTTTTGAGTGTAAAAAGTGCTAAAAGAAAATGAAAATGATAATACATTTAAAAATACTTCATAATTTTACAATACTTTCAGTAAAAATAAGTAAAAAGTCTGAATCAAAATGAACGTTGAAATATGCATTCCAAAAGCCCCTGTTTACACCTTATATTTGTGTATATTGAGTCTTTTGTCTGTATATTTTTTGAAAACAGAGTATACTTAAAATTGATAACTTTAAAAAAACTTTAAAAAGTTTACCTTTTCTTTTTATAACAATTGTACAATATTGAACGTAATTTAAATATTTTAAAATAAAAAAATAAAATAAAAAATATGAATTAACTTAATATTTAGGTTGAAACTTTACCACTCACATTTGTGTATATTGAGTCTTTTGTGTGTGTATATATATACATATATATATATATTTAAAGCACAGTATACTTAAAATCATTAACTTTAAAAAAAGATTACCTGTATTTAATGTTTTACAATATTAAAATATTAAATATTAAAATGTTAAAACTTTTACAATTTATTTGAAAAAGTGAAATATAAAATATGAATTAACTTAAAATTTACTTTGAAACATTTGTGTATATTGAATCTTTTGTGTCTTTAATTATTTGGAAACACACCTTATTATATACAAAGGAAAAATTATATTAAATATAAAAATACTTAATTTATACAAGCTTTTTTAATTATACAATACTTTTACAATATTTATAACATTTATTTTAAATATACCCAATATAAAAACATTGTTAGAATGATATTCTTAGTAAGGAAAAAATATGAATTATATATTTAATTTCATACGAATTATATTACATGAAATTTAAAATTTATGCTGAGAGCTTATCCTCAGAAGTCCCTCACATTTCTGCATATTATGTCTTTTGTGTCTTTGCATTATTTTTCTGGCTTGTCTGTTGCTGCCAGTTGTTCAGATTGATTTAGAGTATTCTGGGTGGAGCAAAGCGTGTACAATGCTAATAGATCAAAGGGCCTGTCTCCATCCTGTTTTGTGCATAGTGGTCAAGAAGATCAGAGGACATTGACCTTTCATTAGACGTGGAGAGATAGATCTGATTAGAAAGATATAAGGTGTTATTCAACCTGCTCAGTCAACCTATTCACTCAAGGGTCAGGCTACTTGGAATTCATGATACCAGTCTTTGATAGATGCATTGAGCAACAAACAGAGTTTAGATATCCAGAGAATGTTGGAAGATTGCATTTTTGTGTATTTATCTCATCATTTGTAACACATTAAACCCTTTTTTTGATAACCCAGCACATTTCTCACAGTTTGCTCTCCACAGCAGTATTTGTTATTCGACTTCTCAGTTCAGATTTTATGTCAATAAACCTTCATAACCTGAAAAAACAAAAGCACTGTCATGGAAACAAGAATTCTCACATCATTCACACCAAAGACATCTGTTGATGATCTATATTCTGCTTTACGTCATCACATCTACCACTACAGCCGCTGTATAAAAAAAGAAAAAGCAGTTACACTAGACCTATAATAAAGAAACCTCACTTTCTTAAAACAAATGTACAGTTGCTGCTTTAAATGTGAAATTATAAACTAGCTGACTTTTAAACTCATTTCATAAATTCTTGTCTTGCTGAATCTTGTATAACTTAATTGGTTAACTTATTCCGATGAAACTTATCGATCTTTTTTTTTTTAAAGCATGCGTTCCACCCTATTTGGCTACGAATTGTCAGAGAAACTTTTCCATTTCTGAACATTTGTTTCAGAAAGCATATTGGTGCATGTTCATGTAAAACTGACCTGGTCAAGTCAAAAGACCTAGAAATGACCTGGGTCTCTCATTCAGTGTATATTGCATTTTATGTCTGCCAGAAGAAAACAAAAAAGTGTTAATAAAATGAGTGCTACAAAAACTTTTTTATTTCTAATTCTTTACTTTATTTATATATATATATATATATATATATATATAGTAAGTGAGTTGAGGGTGATTCATCACTGCAAACCAATCAAAGTCACTCAGTTGGGTGTCGCTGCCTCTTACAAACACTTGATCATTTGTATGGGACAATTGTGTAAAAAGAGTGGGTCAAAAAAGCAAAGCAAATTTATAAAAAGACCATAAAGCCAGAGAAAGAAAGATACATCTCTCCAGGGAGATTCGTCAATCACTGTGGAAAGAGCCTTTGTTCTGCGTAAGGTCAAAGTCTTAAATTAAGATGAAAAGAAAGGAGAGGATAGACACTGGATTGAGACACTAGTCAGCGATTACTTACTTCCTAATGCACAGATTTGCCATATGGGACATTGTTGGAAAAGGACACGTGGTATAGCCATAATAAACAGTATTGTCACAAGTACAGCTTGTGCACTGCCAGCAATTCATTAAGCTGTCTGGCGCTAATTATTATCTTGAGCTAAATTAACACAGACAAGATGTGTAGGCTGGATATGACTTGCTCTTTCACTCACAATAATAATACAACAATGTTTAGTTCAACATGAATACAGCGTATGTAAATCCAAATTACAGGTTTGCTGTTGTGTATGAGACAAAAACAAAACAAGATCTTGGCCAATGATTCACTTTTCTCAGATCAAATGCACAATGATTTGCTAGCATTTTGCACTGAAAGATGTTATTATTATTATTAAAAGTTTATCATTGGACAAAATTTGCTCCCTGGAATTAGCTTTCTTGACATTTTTATTTTATATTAATAAATATATTTTGATATTTGTTTGTAGTATAAGAAAAGAATATTTGCAAAATTATTATTTAAAAAACAAAACAGTATTTTTGAATGTAAATATACCTATGCAAACATCTAAATATACCTAAAACGAGATGAATTTACTTCAAAACTACACACATTTGCACATATTTTTTCTTATACTGCAAGAAAATGCCAAAATATATTTAATAATATATTTAAATTATATTTTATAATGATAATTTGATATATATACATATATATATATATTAGCAAAAACAGATAAACAGATAAAAAACTATGTATTTTATTGTTATCATGTTTTTATTGTGTTTTATTGTGTTAGTTAGCTGTTTTTAAAGCTATTTTTATAACCTAGTCAAAACAACCCAACATGATTTTTGAGAATTGTTAAAAACGGAGTTATCTGTTTTTGCAAATGAACTCTTCATATATATTGAACTTTCACAATAATAACAGGACAACCCCCCCCCACACACACACACCTTAAAAAAGAGAATAAAACATTTTTTTTTTTCTAAGAATTAAAAATAAAAGATTATGCCAAACTATTAAATAATGTTTGTTAGTTTGTTTGTTTACATTTACATTTTAAAGAACATTGTTTTAATAAGGACTTTCCCTTTTATAATATTAGGACAGGTTTTATTTTTTTTATTTTTTATTTTTTTACTGCATGCCTCCCAAAAAATACATTTTAATTCAGAAATAAAAACATGCTCATTATAGAAGAGTGTATTTAAACCGTTGTATGTATATGAACAGCATTTTAATATATTTTAAAATATATGAATATATAATATATATATTGCTCATCAAGTAATGAGCAGGAATCTAAGTTTTAAATAACTGATATTTTAAATATCTGGAACATTTATGTGGCATGTTTGAATGAGCCCTTGTATTTTCTGACAATGGTATAATAAAGAATGCATTTTCATATTTAATTCTTGCGTATTTCAATTGGTTGTTGAGCTGATAAAGAGTACATCAACTTAAAAGTGTCTCCCACTCTGAAACAGCAAAGTATATAAAACACATTGTTTCAATCATCTTCAGAATTTATCCAGAGACACTCAAACGAACCTCTGCAGCAGATCCTGTCGCTTTAAGCGTGGGCGTGGTCAGCGCATTACGATCCGCCTTCTATGTAAATCCTCCCACTATATTGGCTGGGTGGGTAATATAGTGCGGTACTCGGTTCAGTTGTCCAGATGAGCGCGAGCCGCGGCTTGAGAAGGGGTCACACAGGCGCTATAAAGCACGCAGATAGAGAGAGAGAGAGAGAGAGAGAGAGAGAGACTGCAAAGTAGCAAACGTCCTCGAAACTCAACTTATAAACAACAGCCGGATAATACAAAGCCACACTTGAGAAACCCAACACAAGACAGGATTATTCAACACGCAGCTGATGACGCGTTCTTAACTTGTTGACATGAAAGCTTTTTGTGCAAAACATTTAGCTGGAGCTCACCGGTGAACCGCATCACCTTATTTTCGCGTCTCAAATGACATGCAGCATACTGGTTCCTGGCTCTGTGTTACGGTAAGTGTTTAAGCAAGGAGCGGCTCATTTATTTGGTTTATCTTAATCGTTTTTTGGGGGAATGTAAGGCATTTTACGACGAATAGAGCAATTCTTTGAGACAGTATTCACTCGTAGTAGTATATGCATTTACATGAAGCATGTTGTGTAATAGTAATAGAAGTATGTTGCGAAACTTCAAGTTTTGTACTGTATAGTGGACGTGCATGCAGACCAAATACTCTATATAGTATCGCGTTATCTGTTTGGCGTCTTTAATAATACATTTGCATGCGTATTTTAATAATTAATTCATCATTTATTTTATTTAAGATACATTTATATTCTTATTTTATTTATTAAAATGCTTGCAAGGGTACAAAAAACATTAAACTGTAATGATATATACCCGAAGCTCATTGAAAATAAAAATGAAGTGTTTTAGGTTCATTATCTCTAGGAGAGCACCATAAGATCGGATTGTTTTTAAAAGCGGATCAATTGTGGTTTTCAGATCTTGATCTCCGAGGAAACCACCAATGCCAGGAATCAGTGCAAACGCATCGCGAAATAAGAAGTGGGAGATGGAGGAATACGACCAATATCAGCACTATTTCTACGACGACCTAAACTTGGACGAGGACTTCTTTTTCAAATCAACCGCACCGAGTGAGGACATTTGGAAGAAATTCGAGCTCGTGCCAACCCCGCCCATGTCGCCCGTCAGGACGCTGGAAGGGACCGCTCCATCTCCAGGGGACAGGCTAGAGTGGATGTCCCAGTTCTTGGGGCAGGACGACGAGCAGGAGGGACAGTGTAAACTGAATGCTGAGGAGACTCTGGATAACTTGAGCTCCATCATTATTCAGGACTGTATGTGGAGCAGTTTCTCCGCCAGTCAGCAGCTGGAGAAAGTTGTCAGCGAGCGCTTGTCCTGCTCGGCGCAGTCGAAACTCTCCAGCAAGGCGCAGTGCGTCCCTGCGGACAACAGCTTGGTGACAGATTGCGTGGATCCAGCAGCTGTCCTTACCTTCCCCCTGAGCAGCAGCTGCAAGAAACAAGTGTCATCCGGGTCAGAATCTCGCACCGACTCCTCTGGTAAGCACGAGCCTGTTGACTTTTAGCGCTCCGTCGCGTTCACTCACTTATTTGTTGTGCAAGCTGTGTTGACGCCTCCTTTTGACACCTGGCGGATCCCAGCGTCTAGGATCATGCAGTGCAGTAGTTACCATTCATTTGTGCGTTAAGTAGAACTAAGCCAAAACCTTACATGCCTGAACAGAAAAGTTGCATTGGTGCCATGGCATTTAGGTTGGCATTTTATCTAGATTTCTGCTTAATATGTGTGGAATGTAATAGTGTGCTGAGCTTCCACATTCCTCAAGTGAAAGAAAAGGAGGAATTGTCTTACTTGTGGGTGGTGCCAGGCTGGCAGCAGCAGAAACCAATAATAAGGATGCTTGAATCCTAAAGTGTTCAGGGCCACTCAATTTGAATAAACAGTTAGTATCTGAAGCATTAGCATTGTAAGGGCACTTTTACCCAAAATGAAAATTCTGTATCATTTGTTAATGTCATTCCAAACCTGTTAGATTTTCTTTCTTCTGCAGAATACAGAAGATATTTTTAGAGTGTTGATGACAACAGGAGATTCCATTGACTTTTCATTGATTTTTTTTTTTTTTTTTAAATAGTGAATTTCTGTTTTTTTTGACATTGTGCATTGTCTCTGTGACCAAAGTAATTGCATAGTGAAATCAGAGTAGAGGGAACAGATGCTTCTCTTATCAAAATGCACATCAGAGGTGACTCCAAGTTCGTTATTGCGGTTCAAAGCCTCATTTACTTTCTCTTGTTGAGAATAGGGAACTAACAGAAACCTAAGACATTCTGAATGGAGTTTCTAACATGCTAGGATGGGTGAATGGAATGGTGTTGGACTTGGTAGGAAGTGGCGTTACACATGATGCATGTCTACAATCAATCTATATTTCTTTCTGTTGTTCTTTCAGATGATGAAGAGATTGATGTTGTGACGGTGGAACATAAACAGAACAAGTCACGCTTGGTCAACGCCCGCAAACCAGTGACCATCACGGTTCATGCAGACCCCTATGACCCTTGCATGAAGCGTTTCCACATCTCCATTCACCAGCAACAGCACAACTATGCTGCCCGCTCTCCCGACAGCTATCCTGAAGAGGAGCCGCCTCGCAAGAAGATCAGGCAAGAGACCTTGCAGCCACGATTGAGTTCCACACCCCAAACCCCAGAAAGAAAACCCCCCTCACCTTCCCCCTCAGTTTCTACCCCATCTCAGACTGTCTCCGCTTCTCCAACACACACATCCTACCACCTCAAATCCCAACCATCCAGCCCTCAGAGTTCGGACTGTGAAGACACAGACAAGCGTAAGACACACAACTTCTTGGAGCGGAAAAGACGCAATGACCTACGCTCCCGATTTCTGGCTCTACGGGATGAGATCCCAGGCCTGGTTGACTGTCCAAAGACACCTAAAGTTGTGATCTTGACCAAGGCCACAGAATACCTGCGTACGCTTCATGTCAGAGACAAACAGAAGGCCCAGGAAAAGAAGCAGCTGAAAAACAGGCAACAGCAGTTACTGCGGAGACTCGCTGAACTGAAACGTGCATAAACCTTCATAGTCCGGCCATATTTTCAATAGGAACTGTTTAGAACTGCATGTTATTTTATTATTATTATTTTTTTTTTTTTTCAAAAGTGGGATATTTAATTGAATGGACTCTATGTTTTGAGATTAGTTCTTCAATTTTTGTTCTTTGCACACTTGCCTTCGCAACAGGGGGAGATGTACTTGTGGAAGCTGTGGAACTGGTTCAGACATTTTCCAAAGAGGGTCATTATTTCTGGCTTTCATTTGAAATTTGAAGATTTAAACCGTGAATGTGTATCATCTTAAATTCTTTAGTGAAAGCTATAGTATTTGGGCGGGGAAGGATCATTTCATTCCTTTTATTAGCATGCCAAATTAGGCATTATTTGAAATGTAGCAATTTATATGCTTGTGTAATTGATCTTCTAAATCAACAAGCCCTTTTTGTGAGAGAATCTTGAATCTATCTGGGTAAATATATTTAAGGGTCTTTGATCAATGGGACCTCACCGTTAATAGTGCTTTGTCTAAATTAACCTAAATTTAAGGAGAGCTGCCATTGCCACATGATGACCGTGTAAGTTTAACAGACAGGAAGTTGCATCACTGTTTCTTTGTTGCATTGTGTTCCTTTTTTTTTTTTTTTTTTTTTCAGTTGTTGTATGTTATTGTTATCTTGAACATTCAGGACAGTGTCCAGCACCGCTTTGCATAAACTATGGCATATTCTTTGGACATATGTATATAATTGTAGTGGTGTACAGGAAATTGTGTAAAAAGAAATATGCCTGTCTTTTGAATATGAAAATCGGCACCGTTAATAGACTTTATTTTCTATTTCTCTGTCATTTGTCCTAAAACTTGGTTGGCCCACCTGCCTTCCCTAAGAGTATCTCAAAGTTTCTATTTTTGTTAAGAAAAGTAAAAAAACTACAACACTATCAACATTTCATTTTCATCACTAGCCACTTTATGCTGTTTTCACTGCCTACTCCCTTGTGTTCGGAAATTTCTTTGGCTTTTATGGCAGAAAATTGTTGAATGAATTTTGTACTAATTAAATTTTCTTACAGAATGAATTGTATAATTGTTTGACTTCTATTTAAATATAAAGTTGTACTGGTGGCATATGCTTACTTATCTCCAAATATGACCATGGAAATTCAAAGTTTATGCACATGGTCACTTGTGATGCAATTATTTGTAAAAAAATATATATAAATAAAAAGGCCATGTGCTTACAGCAATCACCACTGATTGATTGAGATGACTTTTGTTTGTACATTGAGCTTTGAAATTGGCCAGAAGGGTAAAATATGCATAAACCATCAGTAACCCGTTGTTTTTTTAGTTTACTTTTGTTCCTTGTTGTCAGGTGTCATAATGGGAGGAGAATGGCTGCAGCATTGTCTAAGCACTTTGTGTTCTGTACCTCATAAACCTATATACATAAACTCAAAATTGGGTAAACAAAATAAATTCAGTTCAAATCATGTCAGCATGCTTGTCTTTGTTAATTAGCATTTATTTCTACATACACCTGAAGCAATGAAAATTAAGTGTTTTAACAGAACAAAAGATAATTATTTGAAGTTAATAAATATTCTGTCATTTACTCACTCTCATATTGTTCCAAACAAGTATGATTTCCTTCTGTGGAACATAACTGGAGATGCTTCAGTCACCATTCAGCTTCTTTGTATAAAGAAGATGCAATGAAAGTGAATAGTGACTGAAGCCATGGTCACATTATTCTTTGAGCTTGCGAATTTTCTTCATACGCTGACCTTGAGCTCTGCAGTGTCTTTTTAAAAACTTAATTTCAACACATAAATAATAATACATCTAAAATGTAAAAAACAACAACAACATACAAGCTACTCCACTGTCCTTCAGCGCTGCAGTTTTACATTTTTGTTCTTTTAATTCAGCTACAAGATCATGCTCTATTGATCTGCTTTTAGAAAATAATGACATCACATTTGGGTGAACTGTCCCTTTAAGATTTTTGACAGTTCTTAAGTAATATCTGGATTAGAGGGGCAATCACTGGTTATGAAATGCACCACAACTGTTTAAACAGTATTATTGGCTCAGTTATGCTGGAAAATAGGGCAAAGTTTTACTATGCGTGGCATAAGAGCTATTTCACTCCATCAATACCTGTACGAGTGTGTGTGAACTCGATTTGATCGTTTCATTAGCGAGAGCCACTTTTAGTTGACACATCGTAGTGGCCTTCTTTGCCATGGCAACGATCATCTCTCTTTTCCTTGGTGCAGAAAGCTCAGTTGCCATGGAGACGGAAGAGAGCTATTCATACTCATGTTCTTCCGGAAGGTGGTCCCTCTAAGTTCCAGTGTTGTCAAAGCAAAAAAACAATTAAACGATTAAAACTGGGTCAACAGAGCTGTGTAAATTACCTACAAATGGCAAATTACAGATTACATTATGAAAAACTGTAACAAGTTTAGGTAAGGTATTCGGAGTACTTTTTAGATAACTTTTAAATTACTTTTTTGATCTAACTTGTTTTAAACTTACAATTAAAAAAAGCAAAGAGAAAAAAATATAACCCTTTTTTTATATCAATATTATTGAATATTATTGACTGTCCAAAGACACCTAAAGTTGTGATCTTGACCAAGGCCACAGAATACCTGCGTACGCTTCATGTCAGAGACAAACAGAAGGCCCAGGAAAAGAAGCAGCTGAAAAACAGGCAACAGCAGTTACTGCGGAGACTCGCTGAACTGAAACGTGCATAAACCTTCATAGTCCGGCCATATTTTCAATAGGAACTGTTTAGAACTGCATGTTATTTTATTATTATTATAATTTTTTTTTTCAAAAGTGGAATTTCCCAAACTGGGCTTAATTGAAAAACTGCAGTGGTTTTGTGAGTTGATACAAATCTAATAATTAATTAATTCATAAAAATAAATGATTTAAACATTTGAAAACTACAAACAGAAATATTTACTTTCGATGTGACCATTTCGAACTGTAAACATGCAAATGTTTTGTTAAATTATTGAAATACTTTGAGATAGTTCAAGTAAATATATCATGTCAAAGGAGTTTGTTTTTTTCACCCAAATTTAGAAGCATGGTTTGCAAATTTATTTACATGACATTTACACAACCATTTGATATTGTGAATATAGTGAAAGCTAAGTGGTATGATTTTTAGAGAAGAAAATTTAAAAGAGAAAAAAGAAGATTCAGGGGTCAATCAATAAATTATTAACGATTTACTGCCATTGTGTGAATAATAAATTATGTAATCCATAAATACTACCCAGTTTTGTGGGCCAACTCATCAGATATGTGACCCTGGACCACAAAACCAGTCATAAAAGGGTCAACTTTTCAAAATTGAGATTTATACATCATCTGAAAGCTGAATAAATAATCGTTCCATTGATGTATGGATTGTTAGGATAGGATAATATATGGCCGAGATGCAACTATTTGAAAATCTGGAATCTGAAGGTGCAAAAAAATCTAAATATTGAGAAAATCGCCTTTAAAGTTGTCCAAATGAAGTCCTTAGCAATGCATATTACTAATCAAAAATGAATAATTAGGAAGAATCAATAAATTATGAATAATTTAATGTCATTTTGTGGATAATATGTAGTTATGTAAGCCATAAAAATACCTGATTACGAACATTTTAAAATGTAATATAATCTAATTACAAGTAAATGAATTAAGAAATTAATTTACTACCCAGCACTGCTAGCACAATGTTATTAAAATTAACAGGATTTTGAATGTATTAGTGATGAAAATCTGAACATTTTTAAACATATTTACTAGATTCTTCCGTGTTTGCAACAAGCAGTTACATTTTATTGTCCATATATATTACAATTCCTGTTTTCCAAGCACTTTTTGTTCGATTGTTGAACTTTTGTTCTATTTCTGAATGAAACACCCTTGCCTCACCGTACCTGCTAAAATCGAATCCTTCAATCCCGTTCCTATGGAAACAGTTTTAGTTGCTGGGAAACAGTTCCCGCCTCCATTGAGAACTCACCGCGCATGCTCAGATCATTCTACAGCCCTGAGAGGTTGCTGTCATGGCGGCCGCCACGCGTGTGCTCCAGAAAGGCATCAGCCCGTCTTTAGTGGTGATTTTAGGAGCTACGGGAACTGGTAAATCCAAACTGGCTATCGAGATCGGGAAAAGGCTTAATGGGGAAATTCTAAGCGCCGATTCCATGCAGGTGAGTTAAGCGATCCGCTGCTTTATCTGTCAAACAGGGAAGCACGTGAAAGGGCATTGCGATTAATAAATGACAGGTCATTATAAAACAGCAGCGCTGTAAAATTAAATATTTAATGCTTTATACTGGAACAGGATGATTTGGCAAGAAGCTTCGAATTGGTGTGGAATTAAATGCAGAAAGTTTTATATCGCATTAAACTAGAACATCAGTAGGCCCAAAGCATTTGGACTCCAAAATATCACTAATTCATCCCCCCCCCCCCGACAATAGGTTGGAGCAAACGTTGTTTAAACGTTTTGCATAGAGATTTTAGAGTTATTTTATTTCCTCGTGTCCACCACTGGTCGCCATTTTTGACAATGCTCCACGCGATCATAATTAATAAATTTGACATAAAGCCAAGATTAAAGTTGTGTCTACGGATCTCTGCCACTGGCATCACGTTTATGATAAGCAGCGTGTAATATCTGGTTTCATATTTTAGTTGATTTGGTAATTGGCCTTGCATGCATAAATAACCTAAAGATGATCATTGCTCAGTTTTCTGACTTGATTAATTTGATGGGTTTCATTAAATAGACAGAAGTCACCATGTGCAGTAGTTAGCTGGTAAATCTTAAATATTTGTTTGGTTATGTATGAATATTTCTGAGCAAAGCTGGAGATATCTTGAGCATGAGCACAATAGGGCATGTTGCATAACAGTAGGAATGGTGTCTGATAATTCCATTGCATCATCTGGTCGTTATAATATTTGGAGAAAGCTGTCCATTAGCATTCTTGTGAATCCCAGTGACATTTACTAACTGGCGCAGATATCTAGAGAAGTACACGATTAGGAAGTCTGCCATCTTTGTTGGTTGTATTGAGCAGTTCACTGTGAACTCAGGCAGCATATAGGCAAAATATATTTTGTTATTTTTAGAGCCCTCAAAAGACAATAAATCATATGTTAGTAGCAATATAGTGAAATATGTACTTAAATGTTGCAAGCAAAAATCAGATTACACCGATATTTTTGAGTGATAATCTGCGGAGAGAACATGCTTTTTAGTCCCACCAGGAATTAACAATTTTTGATTGATTTTGTGGTGGTAATTTTCAGACTTTTGTAGAAAATCTGTGATGTTATCTAACTAAGGTGTTATTAAAAACCGTTCTTCTGGACGGTGCACAAGCCGACCTGCTAAAATCAACAGTGTTGTCAAAGCAGCAAATGAAATTATTAAAACTGTGCCAACTCATCAGATATGTGAGTGAATCTCAAAGCTCTTTTTATCGCAAGGATATAGATACTAGTTTCACCATATTACTAGTAACTAGCACTACTAGAGAATCTAGTAGTCTACTAGCACTACAACTAGGATAGTTATTTTTGTTATTAAAAATGAGAACACGGAAGCATATTACAAACAATATGACAAAGATACAAATGAAATAAGAGTGCTTTTAAAGCTTTTTAGGTAGGTTTAGTATTCATGTACAGACATGATTGAATTGAATCTCTTTCCAGGAAAGTCTATTCACTCTGCGGCCATATTTGCAATGCCTCTGGGCAGTTATTTTCGGCATGCTAGACCAAGTGCTGTTTGCTTGAATGAGGAAATCCTGAGAAAAAACAAGAACATAATATAACGCTCACCACACTCAACGTATTTCAAATCAGCAACAAAACAGGAACTGCCCCATAAATGTTGTTTCTTATGCTTAAATGGCATTAAAAAAAGCTTAATTTTGGGGCTGTACCAGAGAATCATTCTGATGATTATTCCATGCTCCTCCCTCAAACGTCCATTCTGGGAGTATGTATGTTTGGTGAGAGGCTTCAAAATTCACTTTGTTAACAACAAACGCCTGTGTACAGCTATCCACTGTAATTACAACAGTGAATTCCTCTCACTTAACTGTAGGGATCTCCAAAAATGAACAAAAATATACAAAACTGCATACAGTTACTGTGTACTAGTGTAGGATAACGATCTACATTTGTATTATGTGAAATATGAGGTTTGAATCAGATTTGAATATGACTTGTGGCTTGTTAGTTCCTCAGTATGAGTAGAAGCTCATTGGTCACTGCCGATGACGATTTCAAATGTGTTGGACATGCACTACTTGCACACTGTAGCTTTACTTTGTGTATGCAAATGCATTGTGGTTTACTCAGACTTGCCTGGTTCCCTCGAGTTCTGTATTGTTCTTGCAAATATTGAGAACTGGAACGAGGCTTTACTTGTGTACTTAGTTTTAATACCAGATCATCCAGCTCTTTGCAGCTATGACCAGGTGAAATAGCTGAGGTACTGCATTCTCTACCAAGTCTGTGTCAGTAACAGATGAAAAGGCTTTGGCTGCATGGAACCCTTTTGTGCTCTCAGGAAGCAAGGGAACTCAGGGGGTGGGCTTAGTGAAGGTTTGATCCCACATTTGCATATAGGCTTGTCTATTATTCTCTGTAGAAAATGACTTTTCTGCTGTTGAATTTGGGTCAGTTTAATTGTACATTAAAGCTTCATTCAGGATGTGGAAATTTGCCCTATTCCCAAAGCTGAACTGGGTGTAGTTCATGTATTTTATGGCTTGAAAGTGTGTCAGGACATGCGATTAAGAACTCTAACGTATGTGTAAAATTATGATAATTTTCTCAGATAATTACGTATTCTTTATAAATCCAGCACATAGATTACATCATTGGCAAAGTATTCTTAGGTCGATTGCTCTATGTAACTTTTCTTAGAAATTTGATGTCTATCCTTAGAAATTTGACAAGCAATTTTGTATAAGTGTCTAGCCTTTTTTTGGCTATTCCATAACTGCTTTATTAGTTGTGTTTGCCAAGTCAAGCATCTTTACTGTTATTGCACACTCCCTAATCATTAATATTACATTTCTGTGTGTGTCCTGCACGTTTAGGCTATGGACATAAATGTTACCTCAAATTGTGTGGCTTGTTGAAGAGAGATGTGATTTGACTTATGATATTTGCCTGGTTGGATGCTAAATAATCTTATAATTCAGGGAGAGACATAAGCCATATTTAGAGACAAGAATATCATAGAGATTTGGATAGGGCTCCAAGATTTGGGGAAAAAGTTTTCAGTTTCTCTGTCTAGTTTTGCTGTGCTTATTTGTAGGGGTGCACAATATGGCCCAAACATTTGTGATTATGTATCAATATGATTTAATTATAATAATAATAACAACAAAAATAATAATTAGAGATATACCGATATGTCGATTTGCCGATATTTTTCCCGATATTTAAGCATTTGACCATAATCGGATATCGGTTTTGTAATATTGAATTTTCCGATAAACGCCACCATCTTGTGGGTGTTTTAAGAATTGCGCGCAGGATCGCCATTACAGCGCATCTGAGAGGAGACGAGACAACGGTGTGCACAGTTAAAGTATTACTTGCTTTGCTGTAATTAGTAAACTTTAACATAACCGCCATTACTGCACAAATTAGATGTGATACATATGCTTGATATGTAGTTTATGCAGCTTGACTCTAATAAATTCACGAGTCACGAAAGATAATTCGTCAAGTCCTATCACAATAAAGACGTAACTTTGCATGAATTAAATAATACATCCATGAATGAGCGCAAGTTGGAAGTAAACGCGCTGAATTTAATTATCTCTCTGTTGTAAGAAATGCTCAAGCACGGCCACCGCATTAACTTTTAAAAAGATTCAGTTGATTAAAACACCGTAATTATATAAACATTTACTACATAACCATTAATTCGCTAATAAACATCCAAGTTAACACAACTCTATAGAAATTAATTATTTATTATTTCGCAGTTTAGTTCTGTGTAAATGCATAGATAAACAGCGCTTTGACAGCAGGTATTTCATAATTTAGAACGACAAAACATTATTAATAATTCTGATATAACATACCAGTTGAGAAATGCAATAAAATACAATGTTTTGTTTGTTACATTCCAATATTCCAGAGAATATTATTCAGTTATTTAACATTATCCAGCGAAATATTCTTTACTCTTTAGCCTATTAAACAGCTTATAAATCAAATAAAACTAGTTTAAAATGAAGTATTACATTTCTGCAAAGTCGATATGACTCTTGTCTTTAATTTAATTTCTCCATTTGAAAACATTAGACATTATACATTTATTTTGCTTATTGTTAACATTAGTGTTGCTTCTGATGCTTTTTATAAATATAATTTTTTAAGATGACTGAAAGTGGAAAAACCAAAGTGAAGTATGGACTTACTTCACTCAGTCTTTGCCAGGGCTGGCAGTTTGCACAGAATGCCAAATGAATGTGAGCATGGGATCAAAATCTAAAACAACAAAAAAATACCTCCCACCTGTGAACCCACCTAAAGATACATCACTCAACTATCTTTGAAGAGGCAAAGAAAAAAAGAGATGCTGAAGAGGAAAATATATCAAGCCACATTCAAGCTTCTCTTCCTATGATGTTTGATAAGCAGACAAAGTGGAAGACATCTGATGTCCGCTCAAAAAAAACTGGATAGACTGATTACAGAAATGATTGCTATACAGACAATCAGCCTTTCAACTTTGTTGAAAATAAAGGCTTCCAGAGCCTCATGGCTACTGCAGAACCAAGATATACTCTAAAGAGTGAGAAGTTCTACAGAACAGAGGTGTTCCCCAGTATTCACAACAGTATCGTCGAGAAGGTTAAAGCACTGCTAAAACCTGATAAAGCAGGTTATAACTTAGCTTTTACCACAGACTGCTGGTCCGGTACAAGTGAATCCCTCATGATTCTCACATGCCATTTCATTGATGATCAATGGATTCGCAGACAAGTAATTCTAAACACAAAAGCAATGACTGGATCACACACTGGGGAGTACATTAGTGAGATGTTCTTGGGACTGCTGGAAAATGGGAAATTGACAGACAGAGTGGTTCTTGTTCTCAGGGACAGTGGTGCTAACATTGTCAAAGGTATGAGAATTGCTGAACTCCCTGACATGAGCTGCAGTGCCGACATATTACAGCTTGTTGTCAATGATGGCCTCAACTCACAAAGAGCTGTCCAAAATATTCTGTCAGTGCTGAGAAGCTGTGCTACCCATTTTAATCATTCATTACTAGCCAAACAGCGTTTAGCAGTGATCCTCATTCAGGCTGTGCCAACCCGGTGGAATTCCACCTTGCACATGCTGGTCAGGATGCTAGAGCAAAAAAGGGCTTTGAACATATATGCCAGTGAGCATGGTGGGTTCACTAGCCTGAGTGCTGAGCAGTGGAATATTGTCAGTAATCTTATTGACACCCTTTCTCCAGTGGAAGAGGTCACTCTTAAGATGAGCCACTATGAAAGTTCAGCATCATGCATCATCCCATCTGTCAAAGTTCTGAAGATGTTGCTCCACAGCCAAGGTCCCTCCTCTCATGGGATTACAACAATGAGACAGGAGATGCTGGAGAGTCTCTCCAGACAGTTTTCAAAAGTGGAGGAGGTGAAATGTGCAGTCCTTGCCTGTCTTCTGGATCCAAGATACAAGGCACATGCCTTTTCATCTGACACCACACTGTCAAATGCAAAAGAGTGGCTTGAGGAGGAGACCGAGAGCTTAGAGCAAGACAATGCACAAACCACATAATGTGAAGAAACACAGTCAGTTGATTCTAGCACCCTTTCAAAAAGGCCCCGGACAGAAGAAAACCAGAAGAAAATGATTGATGAGATGTATGACACTATTCTTGGTGCTACCTCTGAAGTTGCTGTGTCTAGCCTTGAAAGAGAGCTTTAGCAATACCTTCTGGAACCAGTAAAATGAGAAAAGGTTCCCTATTCTTGCTGCTCTGTCAAGAAAGTTTCTTTGCCCCCCACCTTCTTCGGTGCCCAGTGAGAGAGTCTTCAGTGAAGTCGGAGCCATTTATGAAAACAAACAAAGCAGGCTTATGGGACAGAATGCTGAAAGCTACACTACAACTTAGTTCTGCTCAACTGGGAGTATTAAGCTAAATTAAAATAGCAATGCTGTTTTTTCAGGTGGTTTAGATTGTTTTATTTATTTTTAATTGGTGAGAATTACTTTTATGTACTTTTATTTTACCTGTTTTTTTTTTTTGTTTGTTGTTTTACCTCATCAAAGATTTTATTTTTAAATAAAAACGGTTTAGTAACAGTGCACTTTTTTTTTTATTTTTTGCACTCTCAGACACCTCTATTTATTGGTGTATAAATACGATTTGCTTTGTTTTCTATGCAAGGAGGGAGTGATTGTTATAAATAAAATGGTTTGTTCAGTTCAGTGATGTTGTAATCATTGTGTCAAAAACAGAAGTATAACAGTAAATAAATATCGGTTATTGGACACATAAGCAAACATCGGCAAATTATCGGTATCGGTTCTAAAATAAAAATAAAAAATCAATATCGGTCGATCACTAATAATAATAATAACGATGATGATGATAATAATAACTAAATAAAAGACCGGAACGGGAACATTACTATTGTAAGATTTTACTGTAAAATAAATCGTATTTAAATTATATAATAAAAATAATGATAATTTTTTACAGCACAACTTTCAAATTACAATTCTAATATTCTAAAATTCTTAAATTCTTAATTTTCAAACTTTAAACCATTAAGCTTTCAATTTGATGAATACCACAGGGAGCATCTAAAATTAGTCTTTTATTAAGTTTTTTAATTGACTATAAGCACTTCTAATTCCAAGTTTGGGAAGATGATTTGTGCTCAAATGCACATTATAAAAACCTCAAAAACAACATGCAGCGATGAGTAACTGAACTGAGCCATTCTGAGATACTGAAAACACTGGATCATGAACGGATAAACACTATAAAACACTATTTAGTAGCTCATAGATTCACTCTAAAACGTTCAGCACATATTTATTTAATTAAATTTCTGCCTTTATTTGATAATCACACTTATTTTGAATGCTCTAGAATACTCTAGCAGTGCCCTTTGTCGACTTTTACAAAGGCAAGCGTCACTCATATTTTCCATAGACAATTTGAACCTTTAGTTGTCCTTCCCTTATGCGGCCTCCTTGAGGATGTATTGCTCTATTGAGAGTGGCATGGCTGTCACCTGGTGCAGTTAATTGGGTTACGCTAATAAAATTCCTTCCCTTGTGCTGCACTGCAGTCACATCCACTGCTATCACACTGAGCTGCAAGCTGGCTCCATGAGAGAGAGACAATGAGAGCTTTGGATTGACCCAGCAGCAGTAAATGTGTGCTTGGTGTATCTTTAGAGTATATTGAAAAGTATTGCATTTGTTCATAGATAGTAAATGCATGTTTGTGCAAGAGTGAGATGGGTTTTTTTTTGTTGAGTTCTGTTCGAGGCAGGCTACAGTGAAGCCGCTATTGACGTGCTGAATTGGTGCCTCCATGCCTATTATGCAGAGTAGCTTTCATTGGACATTCAACGGCTATACGGCTTACACAGGACACTATTTACATTTTGAATGACAGTACTGTACGGAGGGTTAGAATGGGACTAAGCTGAGAGAGCGACCGATTGTTCTTGTGGTCAGGTTTGGATTGAATATTTGAATAATGGTTTGTTGAAGTCTGGTACCCAAAAAAAAGCAGTGACCTGAAAGGTCAAAGAGGCCAGGCTTCAATGGACCTCGGGTCGACCAACCGCTCATGGGAACCCCAGCTGAGGTCACTAAGGCTGTAACCGGAGAAAAGAAAGAAGGGATTTTAGATGCTTAGGGGCATTCTGCCTTTCACACGAGGTCTTCAAGACCCCAGCAGCCTTTTTCATTGGCCATTCACAAGAGTGAAGGACCAAGAGACCTTAACGCAAACGGTTATTAATGGACTTTAGTGGCTGTATGGGTTCACTGATGTGGAACCGATTCTTACTACTCTTTGCTGGTGTCAGCTTTTGATCAGTGTAAAAGCAATCCTAAGGGTTTAAGGGTATCATGGTAACATGGATTACAGAAAAATGAGATACCTCGGAAAAACCTGTAGAAACACCCACGCCGTCGTCTTGGAGCTACAATGACCTGCTAACTGACAATAGCCCGGATATAATGAATGGTAACTAATAACACGGGGCAGCCATTGGGTCTCCATAAAGCGTTGATGTTATAGTTAATAATAGGGAGATTATATATTGGTACAATGCAAAACTCTCATTCTTAAGTCAATCGATGGCACAAATTCAGCTTCTTACTGAGAGTACCAAACAAATGTTTTCTGAGACAAGATGTTTGGCTATGTTTGGGCTTTTGTTTCACTCTGATTTTTGACACGGTAATGGAAAGATTGTTTGAGAAACAAATATATTCAGTATGAATGTTTTAATGAATTATATATCAATATGTCATTCAAGTATAATAAACTATACATCAATAAATGTACTCTTTAACGGTACATTCACACGGGGGGTCGGTGTCAACGCCTCTCATTTACTTTGGATGGAATTACATCAAGCATTGCCAAACTGAATTGTGGGTCCGTCGCATTGCATCACTGTCGTTGCTCACGGCAGAAGTTGAAAACTTTTCAATTTTTCAACTGCCAATGCAGGCATCAGCCAATCAGATTGCCTTATGCAAATACCATAGCGCAGATGCTAGCCAATCACTTTCATGCCTCAACAGAAAACTAATGTGATTGGCTGTTGTCACTATCAGTGTTTCCCACACATAGACGAATCTGTGGCGGTGCGCCACAGATTAAATTCCGACCGCCACAGATTCAACACCGAATCTGTGTTGAATCTGTGGTCAGATTCAACACCGACCAAAAAAAAAAAAATCAATACCGACCGTCACATATTGCGTTTCGTTATTCTTTTGTACGTTATTCTATTTAAAACACGCAGCGAATTCGTTCAACTGCATTTCCTTTCCCTGCTCTCTCTTCATCTCTCTGTCACTCACGCGTCTCTCCCTCACACACACACACACACACACGCACACAGCCCCTCCCCTCCGTGCACACCACATCTGTCTGTATCATCTTTGGAGAGAAGACGGCTGGCGAAAGGTTGGTATCTCGTGAACACTTTTAACACACAATCACAGATTAAAAAGTGCTATAAAATATTTTATATTCTGAATACAATAGTTTCAGTGTGTTGATGTTACTGTAAGTCCCGACCCTTAGCAAACGCGATTGCGCCTTCTTTAGAAAGTTAACTAGTCGCAAGTTTGCGGTAAAATGTAGGCTAGCCTAGTTGGGTTGTCGAGGTCAAAACACTATATGTAGCAGCTGTGAATCAAATAAACGTGTTATAAATTATGTTGTTTCTTTACTCTTACACCGAATGTTGTCCTTTAGGGGATCCAATCGTATCCCCTATCCAATCGTTCTTTTC
Source organism: Barbus barbus (assembly GCF_936440315.1). Classification (NCBI taxonomy): domain Eukaryota; kingdom Metazoa; phylum Chordata; class Actinopteri; order Cypriniformes; family Cyprinidae; genus Barbus; species Barbus barbus. The sequence continues at coordinate 10,434,492 of NC_136747.1, read as the reverse complement.
ATCTGCAGCCACCCCCCCCCCCCCCCCCCCCCCGGGCTGACCACCACACATTGCCTTCAAACCTGTGGGAAACACTGACTATGATGGTCGCGTCAGCACTAAACTGCACACACGCCCTCCATTAAGCATCGACGTTGACGCCCCGTGTGAATGTTCCGTAATTAATTCTGTGTAGTAGGGCTGTGTAAATAATAGTGCGATGATCATGCGCATCTCGTCAGTAAAGCCGGTTCTGTGATTAGTAGTAAATCACATTCATTATCGTAGACAATACATCGCCGATACTCTGTGTACTTAAATGCTGCTCCATCTGAAAGCACGTGATGGAGATTTGCTACTAATCACAGAACCAGCTTTATTGATGAGATGCGCATGATCATCGCACTCTATGTGCACAGCCTTACCGTGTACATTAATTATTTTAGAAATGAAGATGCACTTCAGTGGCATGTTTTCCCTTTTTTTTTTTTTTTTTTAAACCTTGTGATATGGCATGTGGGCAAAATGAAAGGTCATCATAGGCTAACTTTTGGACACCTCTGTGTTTAAGCATCTGCTAAAATGTGGGGGAGCCACTTAAGAAATTCAAAGAGACCTGATCATTCAGGTTCATAGGCGCAGTATCACGTTTCTCAGGCTGGTTCTCAAGAACTTTAGCACTTCTAATAATTGGACCTTTGCTCTCAGCATAATGCCCCAAATCTTTGGCCCTCGACCCCAGGTAATGTGATTAATTTCTCATGACTTGTGAACTGGAATAGACTGACATTGAGATGCATTGAAAGAGATTTTTACTCTGGTTTTGCTTTTTAATAAGTTTTTTTTTTTATTATTCTTTATCTCTTTTGTAAAAGTTTCATTATCAGTAGAATCCAGCAAACATTTGCCCTTTAGTAAATGCAGCTCGACTCGGAAACGAGCCTTTCTTTTGATCTCCATTCTTTGGTGACCAACTGACTCAGCTGAGCACAAGACCTCATTCACTTATCACTTGAATGTCCATTCACATACTCAATAACTATTTACCTGAACTTTATTTAACATTGTGACATGATGTGAAGACTCTTTCAAAGACAGATACTCTAAGGATGTTCTCTCTCTCTCTCTCTCTCTCTCTCTCTCTTCCGCTTTCTTCCCCACATGACAAATGACAGGCCTTGACTCATCTGTGCTCTCCAGTTTCACGGGATAACCGTAATTCAAAGAGAATCATTTATCAACCTGATTTGAATGCTCTGCTGGACGCAGTCCTTTAAAGCATTTGTCTTATTTCTGCTCATTTTTTTCTGAGCTCTTTGATAAGGTGTTGCACCTGTTTGAGCACTTGTTCGTACTAACATCTCCCTGCATGCTGGATTAATGGATCAGACCTCAAAGCAGACAGAACCTGCTGTCTGAAAGCTGCATGGACAGCACTGGAAACCCACAGGGGCCTTGCCATGTAAAATGTACCCAGAAATTATTGCAATCAGGCTGCTTTGCAAATTAATCCATTCCCAGAGGTTTAGTCATACAGTTGCCACAATGTGGCTCATCTGTCAATTAATTGATTGGATTTTAATTTTGCATTAGTATGAGATTTATTTTTAATAAATAATTTTTATTTAAATCTATTTCCCTTGTACCTTCTGTATGTGAGAATGAATTATATATTGTTACTAGAGTTATCTTAGTATTATTTGTATGGTATTAGTGCTTATTGAAATTCAGTATTTTCAATGTAGTTTTCATTTTAGTAATTGTATTTGCTTGTTCCATGTTTATTTATTTTTCTTTTTTTATATTTCTTTAATTTCAATTTGAATAATTTTAGTACTTAAACATTTTTAGGCCCGGTTTCACAGACAGGGTTTAGACTAAGCCAGGATTAGGCCATAGTTCAATTAGGACATTTAAGTATTTTTTATAAACATACTTAGAAAAAAAACGTTACTGGGGTGCATCTTGAGACAAACCAATGGCACTGATATATTTTAAGATCTGTCAGTGTAAATTTATTTAAGTTGAAACAGCCAAGATTTACATTTTAGTCTAGGATTAGGCTTAAGCCTTGTAAGTGAAAGCGGGGGTTTGTTTGTTGTTAATTTTTGTTGAATTAAGATTTTCATTTAATAATTTTATTTAATTTTATTCAGATGTCTTTGAGCTATTTTTAATTTTGATTTTTACTATTTTATTTTTGAATAATTTAGGCAAAATACTAAAACAAGTTTAGTTTCTCTATTGGTTATTGGCTCTTATAGCTGCCATATATTTATAGACTTTTTATTTCTTCTGTTCATACAGCTCTTTTCCATTCAACATATGTCCTTAATGACCAGGTTCACCATAAAAGCATGACGTCAAATAGTAAATAATTACAAAACAAAATTTCTTTACAAAAGAATTATGGGTTTCACAGCCAAAAATCAACAGCATTCAGGTTTGAAAAGACATGAATATATAATGACAGAATTGTAATTTATGGATGTAGATGACAAGGGAAGGGTTAATGTGGCCTTTTTTTGCTTTGAAGGGCCGAGTCAGTTTGTCTGCGTTTGCTCAGGCGCTAAATGCTTTTGGAAGGAACCATTTCCCCCCTTTTGCCAAACACACCAGCAGCTAAATTCAATTTGAGCTCAATGAATGAAAATCCAATTGTGTCAGTCTGTCTGGCCGCCTAGGACTGGCGGCACCACACTTGCCCGCTGTGATGTCTGCATTCATCCCGGTGTCTGAGAAACCTCGACAGAGCTCAAGATCGGCCTGATATCCCGTTAAACTCCCGCGCTGGTCTGTCAGTGCAGACTGAAGCGAGAAATAGAAGTGATGTCTCTCATTTATTCTCCATTGCTTATCTCCTCTGGCTCCCTGTTCTGTCCTCCTAGAAAAGCCTAAAAGGAGGTGCGGAAATGGGTTAGTTGTGGGTGGGGTGTTGAGTGCGGCGCGATTCAGAAAGCCTCCACAAATGATGACTGCACGATAGCACTAAAGCGAGGGGAAAGAGCAACATCGTGAATGATTTATTAGCTTGGCTTCACTGAGCCATTCCTGGAGGAGAGGAGGAACGGTTTGGAAAGAAGAATGGGGCAGCTTGAATGACTGCACGATTGGGGCGTTAAAGATGTATAGTGGGAGGTACAGTGTTGGAGAAACTCAGTTTGCAGTTTCCACCTCTGATACAGAAGCAGGCTTCTCATTTATTCTTATTGTCATCAATGTGTCATAGATTTGTACAAATTAAAAGCCTCTTTTTGAGGAGAGGTGTGCTATTACTTTCCTAAATGCTTGAGCTTAAAGTTTTCACCTAGATGATAAACCAGGTGAAACATGGTACATCCCAGACTTTGTTTACTAGTCTTGTAAAGTAGATGTTACAGTATGATACTATATAACCAAAGACATGTAGATTTCTCATTCTTTGTTTATTTAGGTAGCTTGTATTTAACTGCTTTGCATACTAGCTCAGCACACTGTTTGCCAATTAGACTGCTAGCTTAGCTTATAGTCTCCGCAAATGTTCAATTTTATTTTTTATTTGATGTATTATAGATTTTGTTTTATTAGGCATTACAAATCACCACTACCTTTTGGGTTTTTGTACAAATTCAGTTCAACATGGATGACTTTCGTTTCATCTGAATATCATCTGTATAGTGGGCACAAAAAAAACAACAGTATTTGAAAAATAGTCCAAATTCATACTATTAAGTAGTGTAAAATCTTGTCTAATTAATTGAAATCATGAAACGTATAAAATTTTACAACAAAAAATTAAAATTGTTCCCCAAATTCTGTTTGAATTTATCTAGATTTTAATGGTTCAATTCAGTTTTAATAACAGAAAACCATGTCTTATCAATTCATAAAGCTTTTTCAGTATAATAATTTACTAAATTTTATATGATGTCAATTTTATATCAGATGAAGTGACACTCAGAGCAGCTCTGGAGATGAAGTTCATGTCCACATGTAGTGGGACAGCAGACGCTACAAAACACAAAGAGACATACAGAACAAGTAGACTGCTTGTTTAATAGGGCTGTGTATTGGCAAGAATCTGGCGATACGTTACAGGGGTTGTGATACGATATATTGCGATACATTGAGATATTGTAAGCAAGGCGATATATTGGGATATTTCTTATTTTAGAAATAGGATATATATTTTTTTAGGAAAGCTGTCATTAAGAACACACCACCATATGCAAACCTTAGCAAAAAAATAAAAAATAAATAAAAAGTTTAACCAACACACTGCAGAATACACTGGGGTCTGCATGTGCAATAATCAGTCCCTATAACATTCAACATGATTGAAGCACTTTTTGTGCAGTACGAGTAAAGGGGGAAATATTCAAGTGCTTGCATGATTCTTTAGTTAAATGTATGTATAAAATGTATTTTATAAAAATACAAAAATATATATTTATAGACTCTACTTTAAAGGTTCACAGTTTAAGTTTACAATTGTGACATTTGATCTGAACAAAAAATGGCATCTGCTTAATATCAATGAAAAATAAAGTGCTTGCAGGATTCCTAAAGAAAACAAAACAATTGTAAAACAATCAAATAAATACAGATGTTAAACATTCTCAGAACTTTTTAACTTGGATTTCACAGGTTTTTCAGTTTGTATTTATGTTCTGAGTGGAATCGCCGAGACCGCGATGCGAGCACCGCCCCAACTGCACAAAACGCCCCCGAATTACGAGAGAAAGCAGCAGCTGCACGGCGACTCTACTGCCCGCCGCACCCCGTGCAAAGGCTCTTCAACACGGGACGCGGCAAGCGGCAAAACCGAGATTGCGCTCGCGCCGCGGGCCCAGGGCATTACCACAAAAGGACAAATGGCGCCACACTTCAGCTTTGTACATCGAAACGAGAGCTGGAACAATTCTATCATCGTCCATTACTGGCAGCGAACTATATTAACACTAACATTAGTGGAGTATTGATGCTAGTATTTCCTGTCACTGTTTAAGTTCAGAATATGAACTCAAAACTAAACAACTGCCATGAATCTTGTATGATTTTTTTTTTTTTCTTTTTTTTTTTTTTTCTTTTTTAAATCTCGATATTCCGTTTTGGAGAATCGATACAGTATCGCCAAACAAAATATTGCGATACTCGCGTGTATCGATATTTTCTTACACCCCTATTGTTTAAATGGCAGTCTTTTGTGCTTAAATGCTCATATTGTGATCTGCATTACTTTTTTTTTTTTTTTTTTTTTTTTTATGTTCACAATCATAAAGTAGGTTCATCAAGCGAGGTACTTAATACTCAGACAGTATGTGATTCTGTATTCCAGCTTTTATCATCATCAACAATAATGTTTGATACTTAGTTAATTGTCATGACTTGCGTCAGTCTTGCTTTTGGTCGTGCTGTTTCTTCTCTCCGTTCCTCCTACTCGATGACCCTCCCCCTGTATGTATAGTGGGGAGCAGCTGTCTCGTGAGTGGCCTGAGGTGCTGTGGATCAGCCGCGGCCGGCTCTAATAGCTCAACACTAAGCCATTGTCTGGGGACTCGTCTGAGTGTTTGCGGTTTGGGTCACTGGATTCACTACACCCTTTATGCCCATTCACCCCCTTTTCCCTTTGCTTTCTGTCTTTCTCTTTCTTTGGGTCTCATATATACACACTCTCATTCACACTGTCTCATACAAAGAAAAATTGTCCCCACCCCGTTGGGCTGTGGTCGACACACAGACTTGTGATGACTGTGTCGCCGTGTCTTGCTTGGTTCTTGTGTATGCTGAGCGCTTGGATTCTCTCACCCTGCAGCAACTGTTATTACCTCATAAATGCTGTTATTGTCTTTTATACAATTGGAAAATGTGAAATTGTGGATGTGAAATAAGGAGTCCACATTTGTTCTGTTCCTGTTTCCACTCCTCTCTTTCAATCCCCCCCCCCCCTCTGTGGACCAGTTGTCCTCATTAATAATGAGTTTCAATTAGACACTCTGGCTCTCTAGAACATGTCTACACACGCACTCACGCACACACAGGCAGCTGCATGGGATTAGATGCCTGCCATTCAAGCCATGGAAGGGCATGAGACCAAACAGCAGGACTTCAGCCCTGCAACGTCAACCAGACAAAACGAGGCAAGCGCAAGAAAGGCTAATCGTAATAAAGAATCTTCAATCGCTTAATCAGTCAAATTGAACATGTCTGTGAGATGAAAGTCAGGAAACTAGATACAGAATGGATGTAGAAGTACAGTTTGTTCACTATGGTGTACTGTCGTACAGTGAAACTTGAAATCTTTCCCCAGATTTTCCGTCAATAAAAATCTGATCTCTCATCCACTTTGTTTGTGAGAAATTTTGTCAAAGCAAGTTTGTGCCAGTGCTTGTTAAATGAACAGAATATTCCAGTTCCAGTTTTCCTTCTGTTAACTGATTGAAACTAAGGTACACAACAAAACCATACATGAAACAAACTGTACTTCCATTAAATTTTGTCACAAACAAAAATGCGTGAAACATTGGACATTTTTGGGAAAACATTTAATAGGTGAAATTCTGGTTCAGAATGAGATTAGTTTTTTGCAAGAAACTTGCCATCAATTTCCTAACAAGCAAGGTTGTGGTGATTTTCATTAAACGATAGCCAGTTACAGATGTTTCCCCATAAAACAGTCTTTTATATGTTGTACTTTGACATTTAAAATAGCTATCCACAAGTTTTCAGTGGACAAAATATTCCAGCTTCATCTGTAAAATGATTGACAACATGTTATACACCAGCATGACACATTGAACTTCCGCCCCTCACAGGCACATCTGCATTTGTGCCAGATTAAATATGCCTTCTATTAAATTGCTAGAGTGAATAAAAATTAAATAAAATCTGGGTAAGAGGCGCACTGGTAATTTGAAGCCTGGAGCACAGGGTGGGCTCTGTATCAGTGAGAGGCTGGTACGGAGCCTAATGAAAGAGGGTAACGAACGGGGAACACAACTCACTAATGCCTGCAGCACTTAAGAAACGTGGCCCCAAATGAGAGCCACATGACTAGGGGCTAAAATGACATAATGCTAGGGGCCCTATACAACCTCCCGGAAGAACGGAAGAGCACATGTATTTTTTTTTTTCTGCGGTAGTTGCAGGGTTTCTTGGTTTTTGGATATGTGGTATTTCAAAGTGGTCAAACTTAATGTTTTTCTCTCAGATCTAACCTCGATGGAACGTGTTGCATCCTGTATGTAGCCTACACCCATCCCCCCCACCCCCCTTTACTGCATCTTGTTTTTGAATGCAATTATATTTCCTACTGTAGAAAATAATGTGGGAAATTGGAGTACAATTCAAGTTGTGAGAAAAAGTTGTGATCATGTAAAGAATATACAGTCAGACCCACTTTATGACCCACAAAACTTAATCAAACCAATTGGTTTCACTCTCGTGTTAACTGCAGTTTCAATAATGAAACTGTTAAGATATCTGTTAAGATGTCTCTTTGGGGTAGATTTCCATCTGTATCTCATCTCTGTTGATGCTTTACATAAAAGGGATAATTCACCCAAAAATGAAAATCATTAATTACTCACCCTCATGTCATTCCAAACCTGTAAGATCTTTGTTCATCTTTGGAACACAAATTAAGATATTTTGGATGAAATCTGAGAGCTTTCTGACCCTCCATAGACAGCAATTCAACTGATACGTTTAAGGCCCTGAAACATAGTAGGGACATTGTTAAAATAGTCCATGTGACATCAGTTCAAACCAAGCTACAAGAATACTTTTTGTGTACAAGAAAACTAAAATAATGACTTTTATTCAACAATTACTTTTCTTCTGTGTCAATAGCACAATTGTCATACTTTTCTGTCTTTTTTAATTATTATTTTAAAGATCCACCTACCATTTCCACTATCTGTAGAACTTGTCACCACCCTCATTTGTTTGTCTGTCACCTGATCTGAAATGCCCTCGCTACAGATCTGTGGAGCTCCCAGCATGCTGGTCTCTCAGGCCATGTGCTTTGCTGTATCGATCCCTCATCATGCAACATTATTAGCGGAGTATCTGCAGTCTCAACATTGTTGTCGTTTTTCTACTGATCTTGAAATGCTCTTTTCATAGGTAACTCACGAGGATTTGATGCAAATGATTGTCCATCCAGGCGGTTTATGGAAAATAGCAAGGCAGATTAACAAATGAACATCCACGTTTACATATAAACGTATTCAGCAACTGATGAACTTTAGTTTCACCACATTGTTTTTGGCAACGGTGTTGGAGTGACCAAAAATGTTGTGTGTTGTTCTCAGGCTCCGCATTTATGAAAGTTTATGTGGTTGTTGGTAAACTCCTTGCTTTGTTAGTTTATCTTAACAAGCTTAGTGACCCAACACTGTGTTTTAGTTTTATTTCAAGATCGAAAAACAGCTGTTATTGATTCCAAGTTTTCACAGAGTTGGAGGCCTTTAAATTCGAAATATTGCGTTCAAGAGGGCTGGCTCTAAAAAGCAGGCGTTTTACTTGGGCAGTAAAAAACAGAATGGCAGTACCATGCCAAGTTCTGAGGCGATTAAGACCTTCTGCGTGTTTTAATCGCGCCCCTTTATTAGTGTTTACCATTCTGCTCTGGAGAGAATGGGCTGAATTCTTGTCTCTCCTCATATGCTGTTCATCCCATTCACCTCACCAAGATTTCACTGGCAGGGATGTCCTGTGGAGAGCACAGGGGAAAAGATCTCAATAATTCAGTAGCATTTCTTCCTAACTTGCCGAAATCGGCACGCAAGGGCAGAGGAGTTACGGTAAGCTGTTCTGAATTTAGCCACGGCGGTGCACGCATGCCCTTGATCTCGAAACCCTGCTGACACCCCTGACAAGTTCCTTGAATGACCACAACGCTTTATGGTGTCTACTTATAGACTGATGCTGCAAAACTAGGCTTGTAAATTCAGAACTGGTTCTTGTTCATTCATATACTCAAATCCAATGTTTTCATTGAGGTTCATCAAAGACAATAGATATTTCTGTTGAGGTGCAAACAAATGCCTTTCTGCTCCTACACAGTCACACAAACACTACAATCCTCATGAAGAATCTTGACAATAGTTATGTAGGAGAGAGCGAAAAAGTGCTTGTGACCTGTTTTGCCTCTGTCTCACTGGGCAGTTTTTGAAAGGATTCTCTTTAAGGATTCATGTAGTTATCATGTCATGATGAACCAAGAGAAAACTGTAATGTGTTGTATGAAGCATACAACATTTACTACCTTCCTTCATACTTTACTATACATAAATTTCTTCTTGCTGCTTCTTTGCTTAAATGATCTCGTTGGTTTCTCACTGCAGGTTTACAAAGGGCTGGACATTATCACCAATAAGGTTACAGCTCCTCAAGCCCAGTGTCGCCATCACATGATCAGCTTTGTAGATCCATTGGTTAGTTGAAACACTGTGGTGGACTTCAAGAACAAGGCTCTGTCTCTCATATCCTTTCTGAAATGGCCTACTCTTCATAGTGAAATTCCAGACTACTCTAGGTCGAATTAAATTATTTAAGGCATTTTTCCATGTCTGTGCTTGATTCATGAGCAAGTGACTCTTATAAACCGTTTTTTTAATGAGTCACAAGATTTACACCGCTTTTTCAAACGTCACTTGTGACCAAAAGGCTTGTTCACTCTAAGGATAGTAACTATCTAGTTATTGTATATACTCACTGGCCACTTTATTAGGTACACCTGTTCAATCGCTTGGTAACACAAATTGCTAATCAGCCAATCACATGGCAGCACCTCAATGTATTTAGATATCTAGATGTGGTGAAGACGACTTGCTGAAGTTCATACCAAGCATCAGAATGGGGAAGAAAGGAGATTTAAGTGACTTTGAACGTGGAATGGTTGTTGGTGCCAGACGGGCTGGTCTGAGTATTTCAAAAACTGCTGATCTACTGAGATTTTCACGCGCAACCATCTCTAGGGTTTACAGAGAATGGTTCGAAAAAGAGAAAATATTCAGTGAGCGGCAGTTGTGTGGACGAAAATGTCTTGTTGATGTCAGAGGAGAATGGGCAGACTGGTTAGAGATGATAGAAAGGCAACAGTAACTCAAATAACCACTCGTTACAACCAAGGTATGCAGAATACCATCTCTGAGCGTACAACACATCGAACCCTGAAGCAGATGGACTACAGCAGCAGAAGACCACACAGGGTGCCGCTCCTGTCAGCTAAGAACAGGAAACAGAGGCTACAATTCGCACAGGCTCACCAAAATTGGACAATAGAAGATTGGAAAAACATTGCCTGGTCTGATGAGTCTCGATTTCTGCTGCGACATTCAGATGGTAGGGTCAGAATTTGGCGTAAAGAACATGAAAGCATGGATCCATCCTGCCTTGTCTCAACGGTTCAGGCTGGTGGTGGTGGTGTAATGGTGTGGGGGATATTTTTTTTGGCACACTTTGGGCCTCTTAGTACCAATTGAGCATCTTTTAAACGCCACAGCCTACCTGAGTATTGTTGCTGACCATGTACATCCCTTTATGACTACAGTGTATCCATCTTCTGATGGCTACTTCCAGCAGGGTAATGCACCATGTCACAAAGCTCAAATCATCTCAGACTGGTTTCTTGAACATGGCAATGAGTTCACTTTACTCAAATGGCCTCCACAGTCACCAGATCTCAATCCAATACAGTACCTTTGGGATGTGGTGGACAGGAGATTCGCATTATGGATGTGCAGCCGACAACTGCGTGATGCTATCATGTCAATATGGACCAAAATCTCTGAGGAATGTTTCCAACACCTTGTTGAATCTATGCAGACCCGATCCTCCCTATACGCAGAATACACAAGCTGCGTAGGGCCCCTGAAACACCAGGGGGCCCACTTGCTCTCAAACATGATTTCATTTGTTTCGTTTTTGAATTTGGCCAGTGGTTATGAAAATATGAATGATCATTTATTTTAAAGCGGTGCGCTGTCACCCTTTCTACGTAAAAATGTGAAATCATGTAACGTGAATGTCTAAAATCTCTTGATCGAGACTAAAAAAACGAGTTGAAAGCGAGCGGAGGAAGGAGACACTGTTTCTCAAGCGCTTTCCGCGAGCGTGATTCGAGATGGAGTGAACGCAGACAAATGCGTTTCATACCACGCACATCCATCCCCATACAAATAAAATAACCCTCAAGCTTACTGAAGACAAGTCGCCGTTTACAAGCAATGGGATGGAAAAACTACAGTAGAACAAATAAGAAATGCTACATGCACTGTATAAAGTAATCAAATAAAACACTGTATATTCTTCACTTTTATTATGATTAAAATGGATGACAGACAGCTGGAATGTTAGACTGCTATTACATTAAGAGCTGCCCGGATTTAATATGCTATTACACGCGATTTCTTTTCCAGCTGTTTGCTTTTACTTAAGACTTAAAGGGTTCCTCCACCCCAAAATGAAAATTTTGTCATTAATCACTTACCCCCATATAGTTCCAAACCCGTAAAAGCTTTGTTTGTCTTTGGAACACAATTTAAGATATTTTGGATGAAAACCGGGAGGCTTGTGATTGTCCCATTGATTGCCAAGTAAATAACACTGTCAAGGCTCAGAAAAGTATGAAAGACATTGGCAAAATTGTGCAGCTGACACAGAACAGCGTACGCAGTTTGTGTCCAGCGGATACTCTCCAAAATGGCGCTACGGTGATGCAGAGGACTAATAAAGTCATAATTTTTATTTTCTTTGCTTACAAAAAATATTCTCGTTGCTTCATAACATTCAGATTAAACCACTGATGGCAGATGGACTATTTTGACGATGTCTTTCATACTGTTCTGGGCCTTGACAGTGTTGTTTACTTGGAAGTCAATGGGACAGTCACAAACCTCCTGGTTTTCATCCAAAATATCTGAAATTGTGTTCCCAAGGCTAAGGAAGCTTCTACGGGTTTGGAACGACATGGGGGTAAGTGATTAATGACAATTTTCGTTTTGGGGTGGAGAAACCCTTTAAATGACTGTTTACGAGGATACTTGCAAAGATGGGCATTTTGTAGCACAGCAACGTCACATGAGTGTGCAACCACAATAGAGAAGATAGTCCAAAATTTCGTGTCTACCAGTATATCGCCAACCCCTACTATATAGTTATAGTTATCTTTCTCAGCATGTACTGGTCTTAAGCAATCTGAATCATGGTCAGTGAAGCATTCAGGGCTGTTATTGAGTTTACAATCGACTCCCTTACTGAACAGTGAGTAATTTTATGATTATTCTGTAATTTGAGGAGCCAATTTCTCCTTAGTCTCCTCCATAGACTGGAGCCTTGTGACTAGCTAACTGGGTGACTAGTCGGCCACTTTTGCCCAATCTATACTCCCCATAATTAACAGCTTCAGAAATTCGTTTAGTTGACAGGCCCTTCTAAATATAAATGCTTTATATTTTGTCTCTGCAGATGAAATTAATGGGCCATTACTCAGCCTTTTAAGATATCATCTGCAAACTTCTTAATGATCGTTCTGAGTAATTGTTCTTTTAAAATGTCAACGCCTCGCTGACATCAGTGACACTGCTTTTGTGAGACTGTGCCATGTTTGAATGGAAATCCCAATCTTTTAATTTCTCGTCTTTTGTGGAATGTGGCATTTCCCAGCGAGCCACATGAATGGCTGTGGCATTTTATGAGTGGGCGCTGGGTTGTACTCCCTCGGCATGTTCTTTCATTAAATGCAAGGGCATAACTGGAAATGCGTGTACCAGAGACGGAGAGAGTCACTGTCCTCGTTTTCCCCACCCGCCTGCTGCAGATGTTTGCTGAGAGATGAGGAGGATATTAATAGCTGAGGGAGATGCTGTGAGGAGGTGGGGCGGCTCTCGCAGTGTCTGGAGGAGCACTGCCGCAGACACCTCGCACCAAGAAATGAGGAGTGGCGGGTGATGAGCTTTCTAGTCTCACTTCCACACTGAAGAGTGGTGACAACTACTAGAAAGCACGCTGTGTAATTTCTCTTACAAAATTAATAATCAAGATAGGATATTAAGAGAAATTATCTTGTTGTTTTTCTCATAATCGTCTGTCATAATCATTCAGAAATGCTTTAATACTCTTTCGCAATCTCGTCCCCACCCCTTTCCTGCTTCTTGCTCTTCTCTCCTCCTCTCTTTCGTTTTCTCCACCTCCCTCCCGAGGGATCACAGGCTGATGCGGATGGGGTGGACAGCGTGCGGCCAGGCTGCTTTGATATTGATGCATGTGACCTGGAAGTGTGTCCGGGAGTGTGTGTTTGTCCGTCTTGATCGAGGGGGAGTGTTGATGCGCCTTCTCTTATTGAAGCAGTTATCGAAATGCTCCGTGGAGGCAGCCTTTGATGCCGTTTTATTACAATCTTTAGCAGAATCCCAGCAATCATGTTGAACCAGCTGCCCTCTCAAGGCACCAAGCCTGGACATTACATGCATTATTGCTAGAGTGGCTATAGATCTAGGAATATGATATTGCATTTCAGTCAAGCACTGCAGCAGTGGAGCACTTTGCAGTCTAACCCAATGTGGTTTCACATGTATGATCATTGTGCATAATTTCTGTATTGCTTGTAACTCTACTGTCATTAATTTGAGAAATTAATTCCTTGTCTGGGAGTTTGACTTCCTTAATGTCATACATAGAGGATATGCATCGTCAGAGAAAGCTGCCCATCTTTGTTGGGGGCACAAACTACTACATTGAGTCCATTTTATGGGAAGTGTTCATGGACACTGGGGTAAATATGAATTTTAATGTTTGAGTATAAACAATTGCCCTGTTCCAAAATCTAGTGAGTAGCCTGCGTGGGCAGCATTTTGAAGTGACAATGTAACAAAAGTAGTGACTGATCTTTTCTTCTTTGTGACATACAAGTGAGACGGATTATCGAAAAAGAAAAAAAAAATTGTGGGAACTGTGTATTGGTTGATTGCATGGAGGCAGATATAGACTGCCTTGATTGAGATGGTCCTCACTGCAGTACACAAGATCCAGGAGGCGTGGTTGGATCCAGATCAACTCCTCCCACCTTACATATACCTGTCTCCACCCCCTGATCCCTAAACCCACCTATCTCCACCCATAAACCTGCCAGTCTCCACCCCCTAGATGTAGATCCTACCATGCCCCCTAGATTGTGTTTTCTCTGCCGTGAGGGGCTACTGAACTGATTGGAGAAGTTCGACACATGTCACCAGAATACCACATTTTTATTTATTTTTATTAAAAATTACATATTCAACTATTGAACCATTTACAATAAGATCAGTAACATTCATTTAAATAGAAATGGTAAATTACTCTTTCATGACATATGCTTGCCTTTATCAGGAAGCCTGTTCCATAAGGTAGGAGTCCTAATTATGTTGCCTTTTAAGATAAGATAACTTAAGAGAGAATACAATGCCAGAATGCGTTTTTATGGTATTGATCAAAAAGTTTTGAGTACTCTTTATTAGAATATCATGCTGTTATCTTAGCAACATGCTAATTGAAAACTGTTGAAACCAATTGTAAGTCTCACTATTTGTGTGGCACACAGTGTTGCTGCCTATGTCGAGCTTTCTAAATCGGTCTCTTATGACATTCTGTGATGTTTTGAATGCTGACTTAAAAGGCAGTAGGCAGCGTGGCAGCTCACTACAAACGGAGCTAGTAAGTCTGAGTAATATTAAAAGGCTTTCTGTGCATCTATTTGCAGATCTATTTTAATCGAGTCCTCTGTATGACCTATAGCGGGGGGAGTGACACAGAGTCAGAAAAGGGCGTGGCTTCGGAGTCAAAGGCGGAGCTTGAGAAACTGGGTGGTCCTGAGCTTCACAGACGGTTGAAGGAGGTAGATCCTGACATGGCAGACATATTGCACCCTCATGATGCACGCAAGATTGCAAGGTAATTACTTCAGTGGAAGCACAAAACATTGAGACAAAGCTTAATTACCAGTCACAGGAAAAACTACAGTGTATTTCTACTGAGTGATTATTTCTACCTCTACCACAGATCAGCATACTTTTATAATTTAAAAGTATTTGCTAGAATTCAATGGCTCTGAAAATAGTATACAAAGTAGTCCAGTGTTAGAAAGTAATGCTGCAATAAAGTTTAAGTTCATTAAAATGGACAATTTGGATCTTGGACCTGCAGGCCTGGCTCTTGGGATTAAATCTGCGTTTTGGAGCTTGGTCTTAGGGGGCCTGGCAGTGGTCTTTGTCATGGAACATGATCATCTAGTCTCGACTCCAGCTCTGTATATATAAACATACCTATTTTCTTAATTTGTTCCTATTCTGGGGCATTAAAATTCAAGCCATCACATTAAGTTCCTTAAATGCACAATGGTGATTGTTTATTGGGCTTTTCAGATACCAGTCACCCTATGTACTGCATCTTTACCATTTATTCTTCTTTCAGTGAATGCTGTTTTTTTGTTATACTCAACCCTCTACATTGCGAGTAAATCACTTGCATATGCGACTAAATCTTCACTAAATTATGACTAATATTAGCCACTGGCTAATAAATTCTCAGATTTTACTCGCCAGTGTGTAAGTTGGAGGCTAAGTATATAAGTTTAGCATAGATATATTTTAACTCGCCGAACACTATGACTGAGCGCTTCAAAGCTTCACTCTCCGTCAAGCGATCTGTACTTTTTTTTCAGTTCATCTGAATGGATGCGCAGCACACCTGTGTTTGACGTACCGTAAACTCTAGTGTGAAGGCACATATCTCGTCGTCGCACACGCAAAGAAAGACAGAGCGAGAGAGTCTTACATGCAGAATTGATGTGCTGTTTGATGTACGGTTTGTTCCTTTTGGATCGTTCCTAGCTTTTAAGAATCATACATGCATACACACACACACACACACACACACACATGCAGTATATCAGTCTGGTGAGTAAACTAAAAAATTTACAAGCCAATGGCGATTCAGTTGCCAAGGTGTCCGTAGAGGGCTGGTTATAGTTGTAGTTTTTTTCCCCCCCTCATACATTTAGGGGAAGTCGTGGCCTAATGGTTAGAGAGTCGGACTCTTAATCGAAAGGTTGCGGGTTCGAGTCCCCGGCCGGCAGGGATTGTAGGTGGGGGGAGTGAATGTACAGCGCTCTCTCCACCCTCAATACCACGACTGAGGTGCCCTTGAGCAAGGCACCGAACCCCCAACTGCTCCCCGGGCGCTGCAGCATGGCTGCCCACTGCTCCGGGTGTGTGTTCACGGTGTGTGTGTGTGTGTGCATTTGTTCACTACTCACTGCTGTGTGTGTGCACTTGGATGGGTTAAACGCAGAGCACCAATTTCGAGTATGGGTCACCATACTTGACAATACGTCACGACTTTACTTTTTTTACTTTATTGTTAGAAAAGGAGCGGAGTTGATGTGAACTTGGGTAGAAACCTTATTGTATTGTCTTGTCATGGTAAATTTTGGCATTTGTTGGGCATCTATTTTTGCATCTTTTTTTTTCCACTTGTGTGGGAGAACTGCTGATCGCTGTGGCTTCCAAGCGTGTTACACACGTGTTTTCACATGCCTCAGTTGATGTTTGATTGGTATCAAGGGGCCGATTAGCACCTCTTCTGAGCACATTGTGCTCGCTTAATTGATGCCAGCCTGTGTGCCACTGCGTCTGCATTGTTGCTGTGGTGGAAGAGCTCCTCTCCCACAGTTCACAGTGCTGATGTCTCCTCCTGATATCAGCTCCTTTTGAGGAACTGACAAGCTTGACGAAATCCCATGCACCTCTGCAGCGTGGCGAACCTTAAACTTCATTTTGTTCATCCTTTGTTGTTTGTCAGTAGTTCATCTTGTTCCTCTTTGGTATGTGGTGTGTTCTTTCCAAATATGTTCAGTTGAGAGATTATTTGGCATGCGGAAATCTTTCAAATGCATTTGAGAAATGCTTTAATTTAACTGAAGTTATATGGTATTTTGGCTATAAGCTGATGGTCAGTTGATTGATTTACAGGAGTCTGCTGGTTTTTATGGACAGTTAAACGCAGTTCCACACAGTCAACTTTTGGAGGAGCAGCGAGGACAGGATGGAGGAGATTGTCTTGGGGGTCCCTTGCATTTCCAGGACCCTTGCATCTTCTGGCTGCACTGCAAAACGAATGGTAGCATCATTGTAGATACTTCATTGTAGGTGCTGTAATATGTCTGCAGTATCTTTATTTAATTTCCTCATTCATCCTCTTCTGTAGCTCTAGATGAGAGGTTAGACAAGCGTGTGGATCAGACGTTGTCACTTGGGCTGATTGAGCTCAAAGATGTTCACCAACGCTTTAATGAGAAGATCAAAGAGAACAGGTAGTTTTCACTGTTGTGAATCAGAATATTTTTAGAAAAATTCACAATGAATAATTTATGGAACTGAACACTTAATTTCCTGACAACACAAAACATGCTAACTTGAATGTTGTCCTGCATGCACTTCACAGAACAAAACAATGGCACAAATATACTATAACAAATAAGCAATTTAAAAATAGGCTTTCGTAATTTGTTTTTGGCTGTATGCATTCATCAGTATCTGTAATAAGTTCATTTTACTTGTAACTGGTGACAAATATCAGTAAACAAACAGTTGTGCACCACTATTTTTGAGATTATCTATTTAGTTTTGGAACTAGGTCAGATTTTTGTATTCATAATTCTTGTATTACCTCTGAATGAACCATGTGAAACTTATCTCACACAAGCTACCTGACACAAAAGCTGCACAGCTGTTTTTTCTTTTCTTCAACTGTCAAAGAAATACAAGAAAGCGAAGTTTCACCAGCTGAACCTGTTCTGCAGATCAGACCTTTTAAGTTTACAAGTTCTAGCAAGTTTATGACCTGCTGTTCTTGTCAGGAGGGGTTTCTTGTCTTTAGCCATGGTGGGAATCCAGGGCTTTGATGTTTTCAATAACTGATGTAGAGTTCAGTGACTGAGCCGGTTGAATAACTCTGTGTTTTTAGTAATGTCAGAGTACATGGAGCTATGAGAGGTTGCATTAACACATGTATGACTTTGAATTCATAGGGAAATATATATATATATATATATATATATATATATATATATATATATATATATATATATATATTGTCATACATGTGACAATATATATATTAGGGATGCACGATATTGGAATTCTGCCGATATGCCGATATTTTTCAACTCATTTTGGCCGATATCGATGCCGATATACAGGTCCTTCTCAAAAAATTAGCATATTGTGATAAAGTTCATTATTTTCAGTAATGTACTGATAAACATTAGACTTTCATATATTTTAGATTCATTACAACACAACTGAAGTAGTTCAAGCCTTTTATTGTTTTAATATTGATGATTTTGGCATACAGCTCATGAAAACCCAAAATTCCTATCTCAAAAAATTAGCATATCATGAAAAGGTTCTCTAAACGAGCTATTAACCTAATCATCTGAATCAACTAATTAACTCTAAACACCTGCAAAAGATTCCTGAGGCTTTTAAAAACTCCCAGCCTGGTTCATTACTCAAAACCGCAATCATGGGTAAGACTGCCGACCTGACTGCTGTCCAGAAGGCCATCATTGACACCCTCAAGCAAGAGGGTAAGACACAGAAAGAAATTTCTGAACGAATAGGCTGTTCCCAGAGTGCTGTATCAAGGCACCTCAGTGGGAAGTCTGTGGGAAGGAAAAAGTGTGGCAGAAAACGCAGCACAACGAGAAGAGGTGACCGGACCCTGAGGAAGATTGTGGAGAAGGACTGATTCCAGACCTTGGGGGACCTGCGGAAGCAGTGGACTGAGTCTGGAGTAGAAACATCCAGAGCCACCGTGTACAGGCGTGTGCAGGAAATGGGCTACAGGTGCCGCATTCCCCAGGTCAAGCCACTTTTGAACCAGAAACAGCGGCAGAAGCGCCTGACCTGGGCTACAGAGAAGCAGCACTGGACTGTTGCTCAGTGGTCCGAAGTACTTTTTTCGGATGAAAGCAAATTTTGCATGTCATTCGGAAATCAAGGTGCCAGAGTCTGGAGGAAGACTGGGGAGAGGGAAATGCCAAAATGCCTGAAGTCCAGTGTCAAGTACCCACAGTCAGTGATGCTGGTGTTGGTCCACTGTGTTTTATCAAGGGCAGGGTCAATGCAGCTAGCTATCAGGAGATTTTGGAGCACTTCATGCTTCCATCTGCTGAAAAGCTTTATGGAGATGAAGATTTCATTTTTCAGCACGACCTGGCACCTGCTCACAGTGCCAAAACCACTGGTAAATGGTTTACTGACCATGGTATTACTGTGCTCAATTGGCCTGTCAACTCTCCTGACCTGAACCCCATAGAGAATCTGTGGGATATTGTGAAGAGAAAGTTGAGAGACGCAAGACCCAACACTCTGGATGAGCTTAAGGCCGCTATCGAAGCATCCTGGGCCTCCATAACACCTCAGCAGTGCCACAGGCTGATTGCCTCCATGCCACGCCGCATTGAAGCAGTCATTTCTGCAAAAGGATTCCCGACATTGTATTGAGTGCATAACTGAACATAATTATTTGAAGGTTGACTTTTTTTGTATTAAAAACACTTTTCTTTTATTGGTCGGATGAAATATGCAAATTTTTTGAGATAGGAATTTTGGGTTTTCATGAGCTGTATGCCAAAATCATCAATATTAAAACAATAAAAGGCTTGAACTACTTCAGTTGTGTTGTAATGAATCTAAAATATATGAAATTCTAATGTTTATCAGTACATTACAGAAAATAATGAACTTTATCACAATATGCTAATTTTTTGAGAAGGACCTGTATTTCCTTTTGTTTGGAAACAACACCAAGTCTCTCCTGTGCAGAAATTATAAGCAAAATATTATTAATTTTGGTTAGTTTTTAACAAAGAACTTATTTATTAGAATTAAATAAAAAATATTTTTTTTTATTTATAAAATAAAAGGTTTTTTAACAGTACATTGAAGCTTTGAAAATAAATATAAATCAACTATATCAATCGCTGCATTTTTTCCCCCAGAAAGATGCAGTGTTAACCCTAATATTTTATTTTAAGATTTA
Organism: Barbus barbus; assembly: GCF_936440315.1. Lineage (NCBI taxonomy): Eukaryota > Metazoa > Chordata > Actinopteri > Cypriniformes > Cyprinidae > Barbus > Barbus barbus. Next base: position 10,414,446 of record NC_136747.1, on the reverse strand, counting down.
ACATTTGTAGATGGTCTAAAACAAGAGTTGTAAAAATTCTGAAAATCTTTTAGAGCTCATGATTTGTTTAAAAAATAAAACGTTACACATTAATGAATAAATCAGTATATATAAAATTATTTAATTTACAAGTGTCATGTTTGTGATTTTTTTTTTTTTTCATGTAAGCTATAGCTTCTGACCATTAAATCAAAACATACTTATTTTATTACATCAATTACTGCTTTATTTAATCAGAA